>NC_081408.1:40062016-40413451 GCF_030272615.1 Cryptomeria japonica
ATTAATGATGAACCTCTACAATCTGATACAATTGCACAACAACTTGAGATGTTGTGACGAAAAGTTGACGCATTAGAAACTAAAGGAACAAAGAAGTTGTATACAGATCAAGATTTATGTCCTAATCCCTTTGACAAGAGTGTATACATGCCTCCATTCCCTAAGCATTTTGAGGCACCCCACTTTGAGAAATATAGAGGGAATGGCAATCCAAGAGATCATATTCGAGCATTTTACGCGGCATGCACATAAATAAACTATGAGGACACATATTTAATGCGATTATTTGCACGAAGTCTCACTGGACAAGCTATGGATTGGTATTCTCATCTGCTAGGAAATATAAAGACTTGGTCAGAACTGGCGCAAAAGTTTATATCTCATTTCGCGTTCAACATCGACAGTGATGTGACTATGTCTGATTTATGCAATACCAAACAAAAGCAAGGTGAACCATTAGTGACCTTTTTGCAATGATGGCGAAGTTTGTATAGTCGTTCTTCTCTCGATATACCTGAAGAACAGCAAGTGAATCTGTTTATCCAGAATCTAGTCCCAAAAATGATGTATGAGCTAAAATTGAAAAGTCCTAGTACTATAGAAAAACTCATTAAGAAAGGAATGACTATTGAAGCAGCTCTTGTAGCTAAAGGAATTATCAAGCTCAATAGGGACAATGACAACACAAATTATTCAGGGGATAGAAACAGATTTTGGTATAAGAACAAGAACGTCACTAATGATGGTGTTGTTGATGCGAGAGTGGTGAATGCAAATCAACCCCCATTCACAATTAAGAAGTTGAGTGTTCCTAATATGTCAACTATGGAACAAAATCAAGCACCTAGGAACAATGTTACTCAACAGTCGCAATATCCACAGTATACTCAATAGTCACAATATCAACAGCATGCTCAACAGTCACAATATCAACAGCACGCTCAACAGCCGCAATATCAACTGCATGCTCAACAGCTACAATATCAACAACATGCTCAACAACAGTATGCTCAACAATGTAATCAACAACAAGGCCAACAACAAAATCAACAACGCAAACCCTTCCGATCGCGGGATGGGCCTCCTCGACAGTTTACACCATTGGGAGAGCCTATCGAATCAGTCATGAAGCAATTAATACAAGCGAAGTTTATCAAACTACCAGATATTAAGGCAGAACCAGCGGAAAAACTGCATTGGTGGAATGATAATGCGTACTGTGAATATCATCGGTCTAAAGGACATAAAACCTCTTCATGTTTTCAATTAAAACATATGATTCAAGATTTATTGGAACAAGGAGTAATTGAGATAGATCCAACCCATCCGACCACTAATACTGATCATACTATTTTCAAAACTCCTTTGCTTGATCATGACAAGGGTAAAGCGTCTTCTTCCAATTCTGCTCAAACGGCCAATTATGCAAATATCGGTTATCACAATGTCATTAATTGTTTTCATGCGTCAAATGAGTATGTGTCTACCTTGAGAATAAAAGGACAAGATCCTTCTTGTGTGGTCACCACTCGTCGATCCAAAATAGTCGTGAAAGGAGCTCCTGTAGCTCCTCCCAAACCAGTGCCTGCGAGTCAGTATAATCTTTTGGATCATCTAGGAAAAACACCTGCACAAATATCCATTCTAGAGTTGTTGAAAATGTCTCCCACGCATCGTGCAGTCCTAGATAAAGCTTTGACTGAGTCCACTGTCCCAACAGATATTGATGTTGACCAATTTCAAGCGCGGATTGGACATTTAGCTGTTTCCCGAAGTGTTGCATTTTCCGATAGTGATATCTCACCTAACAAGCTTCCCCATAATGACCCTTTGCACCTAGAAGTCTTTGTCCACAATTGCAAAATCCGACGGGTCTTGATAGATGGCGGAGCGGGTCTTAATATCTGCACCTTAAGAGTGGTCATTGGTCTCGGATATTCAGAAAATGACATTGATGCTTCCAAAAGGATAACAATAAAAGCCTATGATGATGCTGAGCGCCCATCCAAAGGGATAATTGTATTGCCCATCAGAGTTGGTCCAGTGACGGAAAATACTTTCCTACAAGTCCTAGACCTTGACCTCCCTTATAATATGATCCTTGGCCGTCCGTGGATTCATGCCATGAAAGCAGTTCCGTCCACTTATCATCAATGTCTAAAATATCCTTACAACGGAACTGAGGTAGCCATTCTAGGAGATCCTAATCCGTTCCAGTTCTGTGCTACCCTAAAGGGTACTCCTCAGCAGCAGGTCCCAGTTAATAGAGAGGCCAAATCAGACGGTTATGTGGATCCCAATGCATTGTTAGATGCTGTCAAAGGCAAACTGAAAATACAAGATCAAGGGTGTGGAGAATATTCAATGGACCAAACATTCCTCATTGGGAATTTGCCAATGTCCCCAAAGTCATATGGAAAACCGCATCTATTGCAAAAGGAACCCAAGGTCATTATTCAATATCAGCCTTGTACCACATTTGCAAGATGGGGGGAACTTAACAAAGAAACTGTAGATGATGATGTCATAGATTGGCTATATAAAGATCCAACTGAAACCCCACCTGTCAAGTTGCCAGTGGAATTATATGGCAAAGGATTTACTATGCTGCAAAAGAAAGGATATGATGGCTGCAGTGGCTTAGGCCTGAACAACAATGGAAGGCTAGAACCCATCATACCTGAGAGGCGACCCCCGACTTTAGGGTTAGGTTTTGTACCGTTACGAATTGGATCCACATCTACCAAAAGGTCCACGTGTTGAAAAGGGCGTGATTCTGACGATGAAATAACACCTGAGGCTACCCAACCCGAGACTGATTCTAATGAATGGGAGTGGAGTTCTTTTTCTTCCAGCTCTTATGCCCTTGACAATATCTTCATTGACCCTGATAACTTGCCTATGGAGGATAAACATGAAATAACTCCTCTTCCTAAAACCTGTCCTCATGCTTGGATCGAGTCATTTTGGGATCCTAGCTCCGAATCCGACACAAGCAGTTCAGATAGTGACACCACAGACATTCACATTTTTACCATATCAGCCCATTCTATCCTTACAATCGATGATGACATGCCCCTCATATATCCCCAACTTATCCAATATGACCAACAAGAACCGCTCACGTTGGACTGTTTTCAGAATGACGAAGCAATTGCAGAGTTCCTGGGACTACGGGAAGGTATACCACAAGGCGACCATAAGGCAGGCTTTGCTATTGACCTGGATTCAATAGCATATTTTGGGGAGTCAACTCCCTCTTCCAGTCATGAAAAAGAAAAAGAAAAAGAAAAAGAAAAAAATCAAAAGAATAGATCTTTGAGTGAAAACCGTAAGGCGCTCTCTGATCGTACAAAAGTAAAAATAAAAGACGTACCTGCGGGTGAAAACCTTTCTGAGGCACCCAAAGGTGGAAGAGTGGACGTACCCCTATCAATTCAGGACAAATCCACATTGTTGGTAGAGATGACCGAGGAAATCAATTTGGGTACACCTGATAACCCTAAGGTCATTCACTTTGCTGCCTCCTTGTCAAAACAAGAGAAGATTGATTTTATTAATTTCTTTCTGGAGAAGAAGATCAGCTTTGCGTGGTCTTATGCAGATATGCCTGGCCTCGATCCAGAGTTAGTCCTTCATCATTTGCCACTGAAACCAGGTGCTAAGCCTGTCAAACAAAAACTTAGAAAAATGCATCCTCAAGTGGCTCTTTTGGTCAAAGTGGAATTGAAAAAATTGCTAGATGTGGGCTTCATTAGACCCATTGATTATGCAGATTGGATTTCAAATCTAGTACTAGTTAGCAAAGTAACTGGGGGCGTCCACATCTGCACAGATTTTAGGGACCTGAATAAAGCATGTCCTAAGGACGATTTTCCATTGCCAAATATAGACATCATAGTGGACATGACAGCTGGTTATGAGATGCTTTCACTAATGGATGGTTTCTCTGGCTACAATCAAATCCGCATTGCACCCAAAGATCAGCATAAGACCGCATTCACCTGTGCTTGGGGCACCTATTGTTGGAATGTGATTCCCTTCGGTTTGAAAAATGCCGGTGCAACATATCAAAGAGCAATGACGACAATTTTTCATGATTTCATGCACACTTTGATGGAGGATTATGTTGATGACTTGTTGTGCAAATCTGTCACCAGAGATAGTCATCTAGCCATCTTGGGCCCAATCTTTGACAGAATGGAGACCTACAAACTCAGGCTCAATCCAAAAAAGTGTGTCTTTGGTGTTACAGCTGGAAAATTGCTTGGATATATTGTTTCCCACCGAGGCATTGAGGTCGACCCCGCCAAGGTCAAAGCAATCATGGATATGCCTCCACCTTCCAACCTCCAGCAATTAAGAAGTCTGCAAGGCAAGCTCCAGTCAATCCGTCGTTTCATAGCTCAGTTGGCTGACAAATGTCATCCATTCCAACATCTATTGCACAAAGGTGTCACTTTTAAATGGACTGAGCAATGCCAATCAGCCTTTCAAGCTCTTAAAGACTATTTGTTGTCGCCGCCTATCCTAATGCCTCCTATCGAAGGCAAGCCATTCTTATTGTACATCTCTGCAACTAAAACAGCATTAGGAGTTCTTTTGGCTCAACAAGATGAGAATGGCAAAGAAAGAGCTATTTACTATATCAGCTGGACACTGGTAGGCTATGAGCTAAATTATTCAACTATTGAGAGGGCATGCTTAGCAGTGGTATTTGCAACACAAAAGCTCTGACATTATATGCTAAGCCATCAAACATTGTTGATTGCCAAAATTGATCCTTTAAAATATTTGCTCAGCCGAGCAGCTTTGACAGGTCGCATAGCAAAATGGGTCATGATTCTCAGTGAATTTGACATTGAGTATATGGAGCGAAAGGTGATAAAAGGGCAAGTCATAGCAGACCAACTGGCAGATGCTCCTATTTCAGACAATCATCCCATGTTGACTGATTTCCCAGATGAATCAGTCTTTGCTCTCACACCATCCAATGAATGGAAGTTATACTTTGATGGGTCCCACACCAAGTTCGGATCCGGCGCAGGCATTTTGTTTGTCACCCCTCAAGGTGATGCTATTCCAAAGTCATACAGAATAACTTTCCCATGTACCAATAACATTGCAGAGTACGAAGCATTGGTTACCGGACTCCAAGTGGCAGTTCACTGGAACATCAAGCATTTGCAAGTCTATGGAGATTCTCAATTAGTCATCCGACAAGTCAATGATGACTATGAGACAAAGGATGAAAAGCTTATTCCTTATAAGCACATGGTGGACTTTTTCAAGACAAAATTCACAGCTATCCATTTTAGTCAAGTGCCAAGAATACAAAATAAGTCGGTAGATGTGATGGCTACAATTGCTTCCATGATAAATATGCCTCAGAATATGGATAAGTGTGAATTCCTGGTCGAACAATTGCTAGTCCCCTCTTTTGATATTCCGGCTGCTGAGGTGATGTGCGTTCTTGTTGGTCCTATTTCCCCTTGGTACAATGATATATATCAATATTTGAAATCCCAGACTTTACCACCTAACCTTTTCGCTAACCAACGCCGAGCCTTTATTCGACAAACATCCAAATATGTCATCATCGCCGACACCCTTTACCATCGTTCTTTTGACCATACCCTCCTCAGGTGTTTGGATTCTGACGAAGCACAAACGGCTTTACATGAGGTTCACGATGGTATATGTGGGGGCCATTTCAATGGTCTTAGCTTAGCCAAAAAGTTGATTCGTGCTGGGTATTATTGGCCCACTTTGGAGAAGGATGTTCATGAGTTTGTTAAAAAGTGCTACAAGTGCCAGATTCATGGAGATTATATTCATGCACCAGCTCAAGAGCTTCATTCTGTTATATCTCCGTGGCCCTTTTCCCAGTGGGGGTTGGATCTTATTGGCAAGATTCAGCCAACATCTGCAAACGGACACAAGTTCATTATTACAGCTATAGAATATTTTACAAAATGGATTGAAGCCATCCCCATGACCTATATCACTGGTGTCCAAATTTCAAAATTCTTGCTAAATTATATCATATGCAGATATGGGGTTCCCCTTGCCATAGTCACAGATAATGGTCGACCCTTCAAGAATAAAGATGTTAAAGAGCTTTGTGAAAAATTTCATATTCAACACCGTTTTTCTAGCCCATACTATCCACAGGGTAACGGTCAAGCTGAAGCATCAAATAAAACCATTATCAAGATCCTGAAGAAAGTTGTCAATGACGTTGGTCGAGATTGGCACGTACAGTTAAATCCAGCACTGTGGGCCTATCGCACTTCTATCCGCACACCTACTGGCGCAACACCTTATTCCTTGGTGTATGGTGCGGAAGCCATTTTACCTTTGGAAGTTGAGATTCCTTCCTTGAGAGTTTCCTTGCAACACTTGATTGATGATGAGACACACAGAGTCTCTCGGCTGCATCAGCTTGAGACGTTAGATGAAAAACGTCAGACAGCTCTGACACATTTGCAAGCATACCAAAACCGTCTCCGTCGCTCTTATAATAAGAAGGTCAAAGGGCGACACTTCGAAGTGGGAGACCTGGTTTTAAAGGCAAATCCCAAGAATGCACAGTCTACTGACATCATCAAGGGCAAGTTTGAACCCAATTGGGTTGGGCCTTTCATAGTAACTGCAGCCTATGGCTTGGGGGCATATCAGCTTGCAACTCCCGAAGGTGAACCTTTGTCTGATCCTATCAATAGCATGCATCTTCGCAAGTACTGGGCATAGTTTGCTGTCAGATATTTCTTCAAATATGATCCTGAAAAAAAAATACAAAAAAAATGAAAAAAGCAAAAAAATACAAAAAAAAAAAAATTGATGAAAAAAGCAACAAAAGCAAGAAAAATGATTCGCCCTCTTGTGAAAACCTGGCAAACAGGCGCTTTGGGCAAGTACCATGGTGAAAACCTGGCAATCAGGCGCCATGAGTAATGAGATTATTGCTCCGTCATCTATCATGACTTCTAGGTATGCTTTCTCTTGACCACTTTATCATGCCTATCTTGATCTCGACCTAATGTTCTATTCCAAGTCTGTTATTGGTCAACATCGCTGTCTTGTCTACTCTAGTTTCTTGTACATATGTGTTGGTCCTAGTTTATGTGTCTTTCAAATGCGCATTAGGTGCCTTCCCCTTGTCATGATCGGTCACTGGAGCTTTTGAATTGAAAAATGTCCTGAAAAGAAAATCTTAAAAAAAATAAAATTGAAAAATGTCCTGAAAAAAAAAAAATTTCTTAAAAATTGAAAAATGTCCTGAAAAAATTCAAAAAAAAAAATCAAAAAAATGTCCTTAAAAAATTCCTAAAAATTAAACAATGTCCTGAAAAAATTCAAAAAAATAAAAAAAATCTCCTGAAAAAATTCCTAAAAATTGAAAAATGTCCTAAAATAAATCCATAAAAAATTGAAAAATGTCCTGAAATAATCCAAAAAAATCAAATAATGTCCTGAAATAAACCCCCAAAAAAAAAATATTGAAAAACGTCCTGAAATAATCCCTAAAAATCAAATAAAGTCCTAAAAAAAGAACAAAAAAAAATTGTAACACTTCAAAAACAAAAACATGCATTCTGCAATAAGGTATTCCCTTTATGCATTGACAGCTCACTGAGCATTCCTCTAAACGGCTCACAATCAAACGCTGTGCTTTAATGAAATCATGCTTTAACCAGATGAACCTTTTCAATCAAACCAAGCATTCAAACTGATCCAAATTGTCTTATCAATAGAATATCCGCATTAAAAAATCATTTGTCCTTGTCACATTATCATGGGTCTTATACAGGGTGTGGTATACTCGAAACCAGACTGTGTCCTGTCTTAGACGGGGTACCACATTTCCTGAAACCAGACAGCATGATCATCCTATCAGCACGTTCAACTTTTGACAATGAAGATCAAGATGTTTGTTTGTTTGTTTGAATTTCCACATCTTATCTTTTTATTGATTTATCTTCGATCATGTTCCTATGTTGCTCGATGATGTCACTGAGTGATTTAGAGTGACCGGGATGGCTCATGATCCTTTTCTTTTTTGATTGTGATTGTCGTTTGTTTATGCTGTGTCTGTCTTATGCAAATCGGGTTGCATTTCAGCTCTGGCCTTCAATGCCATGATGCTACGCATCCATTTTGCTAAATAAAAATAAAGGTTCTCACCTACAAAGTGCATTACTGAAAGCAAATTTTCATCATCTCTAACTGTCTTCTATCTCATTTCTTCTTACTAACATTTCTTCCGTCCGGTCGGATAGTCAGTTCGGTCTAGTGCTCCAATATCCAAGCACATATGCTGCATCCTGCATCCATTTGGTTAGTACAATTGCATTCCACATATTACATCAAGCATTTTATCCATTTCATTTCATAAATCCATAAAAAATACATAAAAATACATCCATACATGTTCATACAAAGTGCATAAGTCATCCATACATAGAAAAATAGCTACAAGTCATAACATATTGCATCCAATCATATCGATGCATATCATATCACATATCATAATATTGTCGGAGTACAAAATCGGACTGTCTGTCCTAAGTATGGCCCGCAGGCTGACTACAACATATCAAACTACATATGTCCACTGTCTGTCATACGGAGCACGTGCCTCTGTCACTGGGTGCTCCCTCTATCCTCCTCATTCCTGTCATGTCTCACAGATGATGTCCCTCCTGGTCCTGGCTGTGGTGGTCTCATCGGTCCACTCACCCCCATGCTACTCAATGACCTCTGAGAGTGTGACCTGCTCTCTGTCCTCGATTGCGCCCGATATGAAGGTGCTCTCTGCTCCGGTGGAACTGCACCCTCATATAGTGTCCTCCAATACCTACCAGCATCTGTGCCATCTCCCGTGCACTGGCATCCCTAATCGACCCAATGAACTCAGTGACTCTCTGTCCCTCTCGCTGTGCCTGAGCTAGTGCTGTATCTCGTTCTGTCTTCAAAGTGGCATTCTGTCTCTCCAATGTCGCAATATAATCCTGCTGACTCGCTATGGTAGCCCTGCACCTGTCTAGCTCCTCTGTCCTAGCTGTCTCTGGCTCTATGGGAATATCCTGCAATGTCTCCTGATCCACTGAGTCTGGCTCCTCCTCGTCCTCCCCACTACCATCTCCATCCTCTCCGTCCCCGTCATCCTCATCATCCTCCTCATCATCATCCTCCCCACCATTATCTCCCCCGTCCTCGTCATCCTCGTCATCCTCATCCTCCTCGTCCTCATCATCTCCCTCCTCTCCTATGAGTGGGAAGTCCTCCTGTCTCCTCGGTACTGGTATATCCGGATCAGTCAAAGGCACTGGCCGTCGTCGTGCAAACCATGTCTCATACTCCTCTGTAGTCCCAGCATCCACCACATCTGACCACCACTCCCACTGTCTCTGTTGTAACTGTGCAAAGTCGGCATATGCTATATGTGGCTGAATCATACTACCCCACTGACTCGTCTCTCGGTGAGATCGGGCAAAGCATGCAGTCCTCCAAGGAACATCCTGTGTCTCTCCAAACTGTCGCCGGACTCTCTCTGGAAGGTATAACTCAATCACTCTCTAGCGGTTTACTGGTCGCCCAATCAAGTACCTCTCCTGTCTGCAGTATGGTAACTCCTCATGATCATCTGACCATCCGGGGCAATCTCGATATGGTCTCCATATGAACTCTCTCAGTCTGTCTAGCTCATGTCGCCAGTATAATATGTATCCAAATGGACCCTGTCTCAGTGCTCCACCATAGCTATACACCTATGGTCGGTGTGGTACAACCTGTCTATCTGTAATCGGCCGACATATGGCAATATGCTCGAATGCCCATACCTGAAGCAATGTCACTCCACAGCTCAATATCTGCACTCCCTGATATGCTATCTGATGCAGCTGGAAATACAACATAGAAAGTACACATGGTCCCCACACGTACACTATCATCTCCCCATGTATCGGAATGCGGAGGATGTGCCATACATCCTCTAGAGTCACTGTCGCCTCGCCAGTCGCCAAATGGAATGAGGAGGTCTCCGAGTGCCATCGCTCTGCCAATGCAGTAAGCAATCCTGTGTTCACCCTAATCTCGAGCATATATGTGATGTAATACAATCCCAGTCCAGCTAATGTGTCTCTCTCTGTGTTCCTGAGTCTATGACGTAGCATGAAACAGTCAGGTCGATTCTCTCGTGTGATCAATGGATATTGTCGACTTTGCATCACAATCGGGGCATCATTTTGTCAGTTTTAGGGTTTGTTCCTACGGGTTGCATTTCCTCGTTTTCATGTCCAAATCGGGGTGTTTTTCATCTATCCTAGGGTTGCATTACCCTATCCTACCCTTCCCTACCCTTGTCAGGTCATTTGCATGCAATTTCAAATCAAAACTAAGGTTTTTATGAACACTTGCGCCTGTGTTTGAGAAGCTGCGCCTGTGTTAGA
The DNA here is from genome assembly GCF_030272615.1 of Cryptomeria japonica. Classification (NCBI taxonomy): domain Eukaryota; kingdom Viridiplantae; phylum Streptophyta; class Pinopsida; order Cupressales; family Cupressaceae; genus Cryptomeria; species Cryptomeria japonica. The sequence goes on from NC_081408.1 coordinate 40,072,471, forward strand.
TGAATTGCACTTGTGTCTTCCTACACAAGCGCAGAACTTCTTACACATGCGCAGGTTTAGACCACACAAGCGCAAGAGACCATTTTGGTATCCCCTGTGGGCCCCGCAATGTCCCGTAAGTCATCAAAATTCATGACATCCAAAACATGGGTTTTTGAGATACATACCGCTGCTCCTGCATCCTCCGGTCATCTGAATGTGCGTACACGTTCTCCGAGGTGATCTGCCCTTGGAATGTTCGCCATCTGTCTGCAAGTGTCCTTGTCCAGAGCAACAAATCCTCCTCTTTAGCTAGTGCAAATGAGTCATTTTCACCCTCTTGGTCCCATTTATAGCTCTTTGTCATTACATAGATGGACGTGCATCCTCTTCATCTTATGTTGGTCGCGGTCTTGTGCACATTAAATTGATTGTCTGTCATGCATCCGATATCCGATTTTCAGTCTGTTCGATCCTATCATTTTTATCGATCAATTGGCCTCTTTTCCCCATGTTTCCGGCCAATTCCTCGAGGGGGCATGCATATGTCATTATTATTGTCTGGGGCATTTAGTTATTGTTCTTTGAAACAACGCTTAAAATCGCATTGTCTCAAAGAGGGGCAAAATGTAGACACCCAAAAATGGTCAACGCTTGCGAGGTCATACTTTAACATTTGCGCATTGCGTCATTTTAGGTTTTTGCGTTGCATTAACATTTCTCCTATGTCACGCACTTGGTCTTTATCATTTGCGAACATCGAGTCATTCTTCTACATTCTTCAATCACCTCGTCCTCAAATTTGGTCTTGTCGACAACATTATCCAGTCATGATTTTGATCGATTTTACTCTGTCGCATCAATGTGCGTATTCATTTGTCATCAATCATTGTTCTCTTATCAATCTTATCATCAATCTTATCATTTTGGACATCGTCAATCCTAATTAGGGTTTTGTCCTCTTTTCAATCTTGTCGATTTATCATCAATCCTTCAATCTTGTCATTTTAACGATCGATTTGTCATCGATCGTTGTCATGTTCAATCTTGTCATCTTGCAATCAATTTGTCATTGATCGTGGTCATTATCAATCTTGTCATTTTGGCGATCGATTTGTCATCGATCGTGGTCATTATCTTGTCATCTTGCAATCTATTTTGTTGTCGATCCTTGTCCACTTGTCAATTTTGTCATTTTGCGACCGATTTGTCATCGATCGTTGTCTGTCTCAATTATGTCAATTTGGATCAATTTGTCATTGTTCCTCGTCAATTGACGCATTTTCTCAATCATTTTGTCGCATTGGTCATTTATCAATTCAAAATCATGATCGACATTAATTATCTTCAATCAGGACCTAATTGTCACCCTCGCATTTCTAATTCGCCTTCTAAGGTTTTATGATTTATTCATTTAACCTAATTTGTCATTTCTTCCTTTAGGATTAAATAAATTACTTATTTATCCTAAATCTTCTTATTACAATTAAATCTTTATTTAATTGTCTAATTATTCTTCTTTGTGAATTGATTAATAAATGAAAAATTATTAATTAATTCACTAATTCTTAAGTCCTATTTTTCATCAATTTCTAATTCCAATTTCCTAATTTGTCATCAATTTCAATTTCCTAATTTTCAAATTTCTAATTCCTTTTCCCTCCTAATTCATCTCCTAATTCTATGGGAGTGGCATTTCAATTTGTCATGAAATTGTCATAATTGATTAATCAATCAATTTTGACATGAAATGTGTCATAATCAATCAATCAAATTGTGCATGGAAATGCATAATTTGTCATAATTGACATATTGATTTGCAATTTCTATTTGAATTGCATCATGCCAATTTTGTCACTTATCCAATTTCTCTATAAATTGGATGTTTTTTTCAATCAAAGCCCCTTGAATCTTCATGAACCCCGAATTGCTATCAAACTACCGAACTTTCATTTCTAGTACTCTTGAGCTTTTTGCTTTCAATTGTGAGAGCACTTGTAGGTGAGATCCACAAACCCATTGAAGAGGAAAGAACAACAATGGAGCCGCATGGAAGAAGCATATGGTTTGCATGACATTTTCTTTTAAATGCTTTGTTTTTGTGCCTCTATTGAATGTGCTTTAGAATTAGGTTCATTTCAATGAGTGTTCTCATGATATTGCTTTGATTGTTTAGTGTTTTGATTGATCTACTTATCTTGTGATGATTCCTAATTTCTACGCTACAATATCTATTAATATAAAAATATAATACAGATGTCCACAAAAGTCATTTCATAAGAAGACATAGAATAAATTCCAAACATAAATCAAAATTAAAAATTAATATAAGCTAAACCAATGCAAATATAAATATCAATAAAATAATAATTTAAAAATCAATAATAAAAAAATTGAACTATTTTTTTAAATTTATTAAAAATAAAATATTAATAAAACATGCATCTGAAAAATATAATTTAAATAATATTAACATAATTGAAAGATGAACTCAATATTAACAAATACAAATATATTATAAAATTGAGTGTACATATAGTTAAAATATTAAATCAATTAAATTTTAAAAATTATAATTATAATTCAAATAAAATATTAAAAATAAAATAAATTAGATGAATATTGTTAAAACTAAAATTTTAACTTTTATATTAAAGATTTACCAAATAACATTAAACCTAAAAAGTTAAAAGTAAAATCAAATCTATTAAAAAAGATATCAATTCATAATTCATTTATTTATTTAATTTAATTTATATATATAAATAATAATAATTAATATTATTATTTAAAAAGCTAATTATATTTACTAAATACTTACTATTGATTATTATTTGTATATTTAGAAAAGTAAAAATAATATTAAAATTTTTAAATAATATATCTTAAAATGAATTGTTTATATATTATAATATAATAATTAAACTAGCATATATACCTTAAATTTTAATTTAATCCATATAAAATACGCCGAGAGATATCCTTCTTGAGGCGCCTATTTTGAATCAATTTTACACCCTAAAGTAAAATAGGCGCCTCAAGAAGGATATCTCTCGACGTATTTTATATGGATTAAATTGAAATTTAAGGTATATATGCTAGTGGCAGTCGCACGATGTGACATGAAAAACATAAAATAAATGCAACATATAATTATATAGTATCTTTTTCTTGAATTGAATTATATTATTATGTAGAGATATATGAAATTTTATATATCGATTTAGACTATTTTTAATAAATATATATGTTTTGCAAGATTAAAGCATGTACTAAAAGGTAAGATGTATATTAGACTTTATTTAATGATAGTACTTATAAAGCATTATTTAATGGTCATTACGAATAGGGTTAGGGTCAAGGTTAGTATTATGGTTAGAGTTAAGGTTAACATCATTGTTAGGGCTATGATTAGTGTTTGCATCAAGGTTAGGGTTTGGTTTAGGTTTAGAATTATGGTTAGGGTTAGGATTTAGGATTATTGTTAGGATTATGGCTAGGGTTAGGGTTAAGGTTACTATTATGTTCAAGGCTAAGGTTTACATGATTGTTAGGGTTAGGGTTAAGGTTAGGCTACAATTAAGGTTATTATTCTAGAAGAATGGTTGGGGTAATGATTAAGGTTCAATTAGAATTAGTATTAGAGTTAGGGCTAGGGTTCAATTAAGAGTAGGGTTAATATCACAATTAAATTAGGGTCTTATTAGGTTTAGGGTTAATGTTATGATTAAAAAAGGGTCAAGGTTTAAGAATAAAGACCGGTGTTAAGGTTAGGGCTCTATAATAAAGCATGCTTTCAAGGTTAGGATGAAGGTTTAATTAGGGCTCTGGATTGCGTTAATATAAAGATTATGGATAGTATCAAGGTTAGATTGAATTTAAGGTTAACGTTATTTTAGGGCTATAGTTTAGGTTCAAGATAGTGTTTAATTATGGTTAGGGTTAATTTTAGGGTTAGGTTATCATAAGGGTTCAATTACAGTTAGGGCAAGAGTTTAATTAGTGTTATAATTTAATTACATTAGTGTTAGGGTTAAGGTGGTATTAAATTTCAATTAGGATTAAGGTTATAGTTAAGTTTAGGGTTAGGTTATGGTTAGGTTTCAATCATGGTCATATAAGGTTTAGGGTTAAAATTACACAACAATTAGGGTTACTATTCTAGGAGAATGCTTGGGGTAAGGGTTGGGTTTGAATTAGAATTAGTATTAGGGAAAGGGCTAGTGTTCAATCAAGAGTAGGGTTAGTATTAAAATTCATTTAGGGTTTAATTAAGGTTAGAGTTTGAGGATAAAGCATGGCACGATGGTTAGGATTATATAATAAAGCTTGATTTTAAGGTTTAATTAAGGTTATGGTTATGTTAGAATATAGGTTCAATTAGGGTTAGGGTTTACTACGTCTAGAGTAGGGATATTGTCAAGGTTAGGGTTTGATTATGGCGAGGTTTTAATTATTGGTAGGGGTAATATTAAAGTTCAATTAGGCTTAGAATTAGGGTTATTATTCAATTGCATTAGGATTGGAGGTAAATTAGGATTGAAATTCAATTAGGGTTGGGGTTCAAATTAAATTTAGGGTTCAATTAAGGTTAGATTAAGGTTCAAGTTGTAGGTAGGGTTCAATTTTATGGTTAAAATTAAGTTTAGGGTTAGGTTATGGTTGGAATTCAACTAGAGGGATCAAATTTAAGGTTAGGATTAGAATTAAATGAGGATTATGATTCAATTACATTAGGGTTAGGAAATTAGGATTAGAGTTCAATTAGGATCTTGGTTTGGTGTAGATTAGGGTTGGGGTTAGATAAGATTTAGAGTTTAACTAGGGATAAGGTTAGGTTTAGGGCTAGGGTTCTATTATGGTTAAATTAGGGTTCAAGTTGTAGCTAAGGTTTAATTATATGGTTATAGGTAGGTTTAGGGTTATGTTGTGGTTAGGTTTCAATTATGGTAAGATTAGGTTAGGGTTAGGGCTCAATTAGGTGTAGATTGGAGATATTGTCAAGGTTAGGGTTTGATTATGATAAGGTAAATCATAATTAGGGTTAGTATTAGATTTCAAATAGGGCTAGAATTAGGGTTATGCTTTAATCACAATAGAGAGGGTTAGAGTTAAATTATGGTGGGATTAGGGTTCAAGTTGTAGGTAGTGTTTAATTCTAGGGTTCTATTATAAAGCTCGCTTTCAAGGTTAGCATTAAGGTTCAATTAGGGTTAGAGATTACATTAGAATAGAGATTAGGGATAGGGTCAAGGTTAGGTTAGGTTGGATTAGAATTATGGTTAGTCTTAGCATTTAGTATAAGCATTTACATCATGCTTAGGATTAGTGTTAGGTTTGGGATTAAGAATTAGGTTAGGGTTTACATCATGGTTAGGGTTAAGGCTTAGGATTATGGTTAGGAATATGATGAGGGTTAGGTTTATATCATGCTTAGGGTTAGGGTTCGAGATAGGTTTCGGTTATGGTTAGGGTTAAGGTTTAGGTTTATGATTATGATTATGGTATGGGTTAGGTTTTAAGGCTATGGCTAAGTATTATTGTTATGGTTAGGGTTTAGGATTATGGTCCAGTTGGGGTTAGGATTATGATTGGGGTTGGGGTTGGGGTTGGGGTTAGGATTATGGTTAATTTTAATATCATAGTTAAGGCTAGGGTTTAGAATTATGGTTAAGTTTTATATCATGTTTAAGGTTGGCTTTAGGGTTAGGGTTATGATCAAGGTTAGGATTAAGGTTAGAGTTAGGGCTTAGGATTAGGATTAGGCATATGGTTAGGGTTAGGTTTATATTGTGCTTGGTGTTTGTGTTAGTGTTAGGGTTAAGGTTAGGGAAGAGGGTTAGGATTATGGTTAGGGTTAGAATCAACATCATGGTTAGGGTTGGGGTTGGGGATAGGGATAGGTTTTTTGTTATGGTTAAGTTTAAGTTTTAGGGTTATCATTATGGTTATGGCTAGGGCTAAGGATTATTGTAAAGGTTATGCTTAGGTTACGGTTTGTATCATGCTTAGGGTTATAGTTTGGGTTAGAATTATTTGGATTATGGTTAGGGTTTACATTATTATTAGGGTTAGGCTTTGGGTTACAACAAGGTTTATGGTTTGAATTATTGTTAGTATTAGGGTTTAGCATAAGGTTTAGACTTAAGGTTAGGATTAAGTGTTATAGTTAAGGTTTAGTGTTATGATTAGTGTTATGGTTAAGGTTAGGGATAATGATTATAGTTATGATTTTTCTTATGATTCAAATAGGGTTAGGTTTCATGGATAAAACATGTTATTATGGTTAGGGTTCTATAATTAAGCTTGAGTTTAAGGTTAGGGTTAATATTTTTAATTAGGATTAAAGATACCATTTAATTAGGGTTAGGGTTAGGTTATGGGTTACATTAGCATGCGTTTGATTAGGGTTAGGGTCAATGTCAGTTGTTGAGTTTAGGGTAAGGACTATGCTAGGGTTTAGGTTGTTCAAGATAAGGTTTAATTAAGGTTAGGATTAATTTTAGGGTTAGGTTATTAGGATTCAATTAGGGTTAGATTATAGTTATGGTTAAGATTAGGTTACAGATAGGATTAATTTTAGGTTGTGATTAAAGTTACTATTTTAGGATAAAGCTTGGGGTTAGGGTTACAGGGTTGATATAACTTTCTTTGAAGCCTAACCATAATTGAATTCTAAATTAACTAAAAGTATAATAATAATTATAATTAAAAACTACAACCAACATTAATTAAACCCTAATTCTAAATTAGCCCTAAATTATAATTGTTATATTTTTCTAGTTTATTATAAGGTTAGTTTTTAAAAGTATACATAAATATATGATTAAAGACAAACTTACACATAAATTTAAGTATTGTGAATTAAACTTTTAGATGATGAATTATTAATAAATTATAGATTTTTATTTTCAATTATTATTTTTCTAAAATGATTATTTAGATATCAATTATATTTTTAGCATTTTATGGATCTCCAAAGATTAATAAGATTATCATCATAACTCTAATAGTAATTATAATTAAAAACTATACCTAACCTTAAGTAAACCTTAATCTTAACTTAACCCTAAATTATAATAGTAATTACTAAAATCTTATTTTACCTTTTCCATCTCTCTTGCTTATAGAATAAATTTAAAACTAAAATATAGATATGAATAAAACCTTTCCAAATTTTTTCTAGATATATAAACAACAATTCTATTTTATTTTTCCTTTTGACATGTAAATTATTTCAAATTCTAAATTAAACTAAATTCTATATTTTCTAATTTTTAAATGAATCATCAATCTTTTAGAATAACTTTAAAACTAAAATCTAGATATAAATAGAACCTTTCTATATTTTTCCTAGGTAACATTTCTATTCTATTTTAAGTTTTTTTTTTTTTTGCAAATCATTTCAAATTATAAAATTAAAATAAATTAATTTCTTTTATAAATTTTAAATGAATCACCAACTTTAAAACCAATCTTAGATATAAATGGAATCTTTTTATACTTTAGGTAAATAATATTTATATTCTATTTTAAGTTTTCTCATACAAATCATTTCAATTTTTAAAATTGAAATAAATTATATGTTTCCTAATTTTTAAATGAACCATCAATTTTTAGAATAAATCTAAAAGTAAAATCTTGATATAAATGGAACCTTTCTATATTTTTGTAGATATAAGCAATATTTCTATTCTATTTTTTCTTTTCACATGTAAATCATTTTAAGTTTTAAATTAAAACTTTTTTTTTCAATTGTTGAATAAATCAACAATTAATTTTAAAATAAATTAATCTTATAATTGATTTTTTAGAATAAGATGATGTTTAATCATGTTACTCGAATCATCTTTTCATGTCTAAACATTCTAACATTTGAATAGTCTATTTTTCCCCAAATAGCATATAAATATTGTGACTTTCTAAATATTTATACATGCCCTTAAGCTATGATATGAATCAAATCAAAATTATTTTAAAAAAAAATTATATTAAATAATTATAGATCTAACATGCCCAGAATTAAAAAAGGCCAAAAGTGAAGAAGGTGAATAGTTTAGCATATAAATAAACCTAAAATAGGGTTAGCATGGTTTAGGTTAGTGTAAAAGATTAATTAAGGTTAATGTAACTCTAACCACGGTATAAATACTCAACCTTGTGTAGAGGAAAGAGTTAGCAAAGAAGAACAAATTCATGGTTATCCTTCCAGTAATGGTTGTTGCTTTATAATTACAGTCGTTGTCTATATAAATGATATATGTATTGTGGTGAAATACACCATCTAATATTTGAGAGTTTTAGAATTTAATATCCATAATGATTGCATGATTTGATTTAATTTAATTTGAAGTTACTTTCTAATTTTATACCAACATATTATTCAAAGTATATTTTACTATTAGCTTAATCATTGTACCTCCATTTGATATATATTCCTACTAAGACTGAGCTGAACCATAAAAGAAACATAAAAAGAACAACATACGATTCTTCTTGGTGAAAACTCTAATCTCTTATTTTGTTGTTGCCTCACCTTCTTGATGAACACCATGTTATGCCAGAAACTATTCTTTGTTGTAGTCGCTCCCCTGAATCCCCGTTTATAGGCAAACTATTTCTTGTAAACCCATTCCATCTTTGCAATGTTTTCTCAACTCAATCTCATTCGCAGGACCTCTTTTGACACTTTGCCTCCTCCAAACTTAATATGTCTGATTCAGACATCACTCGGATTGTCCAGGTTGGCTCCCCAGTTGCAGAAGCTTCAAACCCTTCACAATGTGAGGGGTTTCTTCATTTGTTGAAGAAGCATGGTTGCACTGAAGCCCAAATTGCCAATATAATGAGGATGCACCCCCCAACTTATGGGATATGCAGAAAAAATATTGGAACCTAAGATCAAACTGCTGGAAGATTTCGGTTTTGTGGATCGAAAACTGGGAAAAGTTTTGATGAGCAATCCAAACATTTTGTGCCTTAGTCTCAAGAACGACCTGCATCCCAAGATGGAATTTCTGAAGAACATGTTTTAGTTTCAGGACATGCTCATTAAAGGCTTGTTAAGAGAACCGCGACTTCTCAACTATAACTTGGAGAAGACCCTGAAGCAATCACTTCCTTTTTTGAAAGGATGGGGTTTTTGTGGGGTCGAGCTTGTAAGCTTCTTACAGGTAAAACTGTTCGTTCTCTCACAAACGTCTCTAATGCCTGCATGAGTCGATCTCATTCACAAGATTGGTGCTGACAAAAAAGGGGAAAATGTTCAAATATATCATGAGCGTAGTGATTATCAGTAGCATGGAAACTGTAGAGGCCAAGATAGAGAATCTCAAACTCTGCGGTCTGTCGATTGAAGAAACCTGGCAACTACTTCGATCTACCCCCCGAGTCATTTTTCGCTCCAAGGAAAATATTATTCTTAGTAGATGATTCATTTTGTAACTGTCATTTGCATGACCACTTTGCATTTGTATTTGCCACTAAAGAAACTGTTCGGGTTGACAGTTTGGATGGTGACAGCTCAAGTTAATCTTCACTTCTTCAGGAATACAAAGCATTTCTTTTTTCTTACACCGTTACTGGTGATGACCCCTATATGATGCCATTGTAGGTTATGCCTCTCGGCATAATTAAAATATTATAATAAAAATTTAAAAAATCTAAACATATAATTTTTAATTATAAAGTTATAAATATATAATTAATGATTAATATATTATATTTATTATTCTAATAATGTAAATCTTAAAAAATAGTAAAAACTAATATGTAGAACATCCAAAAGAAAGAAATTGAATCTGAATTACACTAACAACATCTAATTTGTAAGTATATCTTAAGGTAATAGGGTCAAGAACTCTATATCATAATTGAGAGAAAAGGGCTCGCACAACAGAGAAAAGGGCGCGCACAACTCAGGGCGAACAAACCTTCCATTCCTTCAACAGTTCCTTCCTTCCTCAGATGACGACAACGGCACGCAGTGCGCATAGGAGCAACGACACCAGGAAGGCATTTGAAGAAGTGAGAAAAAAGTGCGAATAGAACATGAGAGCAGAAGAAATGTGAGTAGTTATGAATAAAGGAGCAAGCCAAAGGCTGTAAACCCCACGTCGTTCATATTCTTAAGTCACACCTTTGTAAACCCCATGCCATTCATTTGCTACTGCATGGACTTGAATACTTGTATGAAACCCTTGCAGGAGTCAATCATCCATAAATATTTCAGAAACCTCATCTTTTGAAGGAGAAACCCTAGTGCAGAATCTTGGCCGAGGACACTCAAAAGCGGCAAATTTGCTTTAGGAAAAGAAAGGCAAGAGACAACCCAGAGTGCGTCAGGTGCACAAAAATGTTTTTGATAGGCCCTAGAAGGTGAGAGGTTGCAGTTCCCTATGGAGGCAAGGTTTGAAACCGAAGATGCTATAGTTGATCCAATGCTCCTCCGAGTGAAAATCAAAGCACCAGGAGCCGCAGAAGCTTCGAACGCCACTAGATTTTTGAGAACTATTTCTGTGAGAAAATCAAAGCGCTGAGGGTGGAAGCCGGATCGAGGCTCATAGGGGTTGACGTGACTTCCATGACATCTACGTGGAGGAGTTAATCTCCTCCACTCGGTTTGCATATCCTTCTTTGCCCACTTGCTATTGCATTTCGTGTTTTCATTTATTCTGCTCTGCAAATATTTATTGCGATTAACTTCACCCACTTGCCCTCCCCTGCACGGATCTAACCTTGGTTTCCGATGGAGCCAGAGTCAAACAGAGATATTAGTAATCATAAACCCTCGCCACAGACATTACCAGCCCTAGCTAAGTCCTTTGTCAAGACCATCGCCCAGACTGCAGGTGGAGTCTGCTCAACGATGCACTTCCTTAAGACTCAAGCAGGTGAAGGACCCAGTCAGGACGGTAAGCTCCCTTGCAATTCCTCGAGCTCTTTCTGCATTTCTTCGAACTTTGAAATGTTGGATGAAATTATTTCAGAAAAACGTAGATTAAGTGACACTGCTATCTTTTTTGCTTGTGTTGATGCTCAAAAATGCCCACCTAGAAAATTCATAGATGACTTGTTTCATAATTTATGGAATCTTAAACTAGGGCTTAAAATTACATTCTGTAGACAAGTTCAGAGAGGTCTCTTTCTCATTTTCTTCAACATGCATGAAGCCCAGTTGGAAGCTCTTAAACGCCGGTACTGGACGGTTGGAAATACATCTTTTCGAGCCCTAGCCTGGTCTCTAGAGGCGGTTAATGAGGAATTCCTCGCGCTATCCTCTCCCAAATGGGTCATCCTCAAGGATGTCCCCCCCTTTTTGTGGCGTTTTCTTCCCCAAATAATGGCACCTTTTGGTAAAATCATTAGGGTTGATGAAACTACTAGATTGGTGCCCAACCTAGACGCAAGAATGCTTGTCTCAATCAAGCCCAGAATCGACATTCCACCATGTCTTTAAACCTAGATATTAATGGAGACACATTCGTCTGCCCGATTGAAATACTTGGAGGATTAAATGCTTGTTTTCTCTGCAAAAAAGAAGGGCACATTTGCAAAAATTGCCCAATTATCAGTCGTAGGAAGCGAATGCAAAATTCTGGTGAAACTTCTGTAAACCCTAAAAATGTTAACAATACGCAACCTCCCCCTCCTATTATTGAGATCCCTAAAGATGTGTTGTCCACAAATCCCGATCCCTCTCCTATTGTCGCTAACCCTCTCGTGCCTGATCGCACACCCTTGGCCTCCGAGCCCCTCATCCCTGTTTCTGTCCCCTCTCACAACCCTAATGACTCACCCGTTGATGGTTTCCATCTTGTTACATCTAGGAAACGAAGGCATAAACTTACCCCTCTCAAAGCCCTAAACCCTAGCCATTCCTCCTCCAGCCAATTGGCCTCTTCTCCTAAATCCCTGGTCCCTGAGTAGTCCCTTGTCAAATCTGTGGTTAGAAATATGGTTAATAAGTTGGAAAACCCCCGCCGTGATGATGATGCTAGCATTAGCAATAACCCTGCATTGATCCTCAAATCTGGAACCCTGGTTCATTTGGTCTCCTCTTCACTTGCAGTACTTACTTCTCACACTAGCACCATTAATCCCTTAGCTTCAAATTCGCCCAAAGAAATAGAGGACAATCATATAATAGAGGTTATATATGCCAATAAAGGTCTAGAAGAAATTAGATCTAGCATTATGCTCCCTGACTTTCCAAGCTCCCAGTTGTCTGGTTCCGATATAGGAGGAAATGCCGATACTAGAGCGGAGCCTCCCGAAACCAATGAAGATGATGAGGAATCTATGAAAGGACACTCCCTTATTAAAAAAAAGGGTAGGCCTATGGGCTCCAAAAATAAGAAGAAATCTGGTGATCAACAATGATTTCCCTACTAGCCCCCCATAAACCCTCTACCTTGATGAAATACATATCATGGAACATTCGTGGCCTTGAGTCGCCTGATAGAAAATTTGTTATCAAAAGGTTTTTGGATTTGCACAAAAACTTAGATTTTCTGATGTTACAAGAACTTAAATCTGTTGGGTTCTCCCTCGACACATTACTTGACTTCATTTGGCGAGATGCAATCAAAATATGTACCAACCACCCAAAAGGTAAAGGAGGGGTTGGGCTTCTTCTCGCCCCTAAATGGGCTATGCACCTCAAAGATAAAGGAACCTCTCCCTGTAATAGAGTAGCTAGGCTACCTTAGAGATGAAGGGTTCTTGCTTTGGCATATGCTCCATTTATGCTTCTAACAATTATAAGGAATGAATATCCCTCTGGAATTGGTTAAATTCCCTTCCAAATATTCCCTGGGTCATGTTCTGGGACTTTAATATGACTGAATCCCAGAATGACAAGGCTGGGGGTCTCCTGTTTGAATGGAAAAACTTAGAAAAGCCTCATTGGGATAGATTCAAATAGCATCTGCAACTCTTTGACCCCTTGGAAGCCACCCAACCTGACAACCCTAACCTATGGCACACCTAGTGCAACTTTTAGCAAAGCACCAATCAGATCTACTCTAGGTTAGATAGGTTCTACGCTAATAAAGACTTCTTCTCCTTTTCCCCCAACTAGTTTGGGAATGTGGTTGTAGTCCTACCAACTACCCTATCTGACCACTTCCCCATCTTAGCCATTATCAACATCAGAAACTCCATCACCCCTTGCCACTCCCGCAATAAGAAATTCTTGCTTAATACCTCCTTGCTACAAGATGAGGATGTCCTTATTGCCATCAAATTAATTAGACTCTTCAATCTGCAACCGCATCTCCCCCAATCCCCCTTGAGTAGATGGCAGAGGAACATTTCTTCCTGGTAGATTCTTCTCCAAACCATTGGCCAGAAGAAAGCCAAGGACTTCAAGTTCATAGAAAAAAATCTTACTCTACGCCTTCACTCCCTTGAGCATGAAATTCAACTACACCCCTCTTCCCCTACCTTGGCCAGGCAGGTCTCTGAGGTTAGAGATATCCTCAGAAAGCACCAGTAGGTTAAGATTAGAGGTTCTTTCACCAGAGCCCGTAACCATTGGCTCCAATTTGGTGATAAGGGCTCCAAAATATTCTTTAATCTGCTCAAACAAAAGCAGATCAGGGAAAAAATTGATAGAATATCTATAGACAATAAGGAACTCCTTGATATCTATGACATCAAAGAAGCCTTTGAATTATTTTACAAGACTTTGTTTACCTCTGAGGATAATGAGGCTTCGGCAGATGCCCACACCAGATGTTGGACCATTATCCCTAATAAAATCTCTGAGGATAAATCCAGCCTCCTCAAAGCTAAACTAACCATGCACAAAATCAAGGATACCATTAGGGCTCTTAAGGATAACAAAACCCCAGGCCCTGATGGACTTCCTGCTGAATTCTACAAAGCTAACATTGACTGGATTGCCGACAACCTTTATGATATCTATAATGAAGCCCTTGCCACAGGCACCCTGGGGGAATTCATAAATAGGGGTATCATTAAGCTTATCTCGAAAGAAGGGGAAAAAGCCCTGATTAAAAATTGGAGGCCAATCACCCTCCTTAACGTCTCCTACAAGATCCTAGCCAAAGCCTTAGCCTCCCGACTTGAGAAGATCCTCCCCAAGTTCATCTGTTCCACCCAAACATGATTCATCAAAGGCAAGTACATCCTATAAAATCTTGTAACGAGTTGGGAATCCATGGAATGGGCCAGGACCTCCAACCAAGACGTCGCCATGTTCCTTGTCGACTTTGAGAAAGCATATGATAGGGTGGAATGGAACTTCATCCTCATGATGCTCTCTGCCTTTGGCTTTCCTAGTGAATTCTGTGACTATGTTCGAATCCTCCTTAAAGATGCAACTGCCCTGCTTGAGATCATTGGGACCCTCTCCCAGTCGATTCCCCTCTCTAGATCAATCAGACAGGGCTGCCCCCTTGCCCCTGCTCTGTTTGTCATTGCTTCCGACGCCCTGTATTATCTCCTTAGAGATGACACCTTGTCCCCCCATGTCTAAGGCATTACCCTGTTGAACGACTCTGAGCTGATCAACATCCAATTTGCTGATGATACCTCGTTCTTCCTGAAGCTCTCAACACACAATATTGATTCCTTCAATCAAAAACTTGACATTTTCGGTAAGGCCTCCGGAGCCCGGGTATCCAACACCAAATCCATTCTACTAGGTTGGAAAGAGAACCCCCCAGACTGGCTTCAACAATTTGGCTATGCGTGGGGAGGACCCGCTAAACTAGTTCGTTATCTTGGCATCCCCTTTTCTTTATCTCCCTCTCTTAAGGACATGTGGGGCAAGGTGAAGGGAAAGATAGACAGTAAACTCAACAAGTGGGACAATAGGGTTCTCTCCCTTGCTAGCAGGATTCAAGTGTGCCAAAATTTCCTATCCTCATACAGTATCTACTACTCCTCAGTTTGGATGTTTAGTAACTACCAAATCCTTGAAATCCAAAAGGCTATCAGACGGTTCCTTTGGTCAGATGGGAAGGGTAAAAGGAAAGCCCACGCGGTCAAATGGACCTAGTGCCACTTGGATAAAAAACTTGGTGGGCTAGGCCTTAAGGATCTTAGACTGCAAGGCATCTCCCTTGCAGCCAAATGGATATTCCACTCTTTGGAAGGGCAAGAACCCTGGAAAATCCTCATTAGGAACAACATACAAAATGGTGTTCCCAAAACAGCCAAAACTTGGATAGCTCTCCTGCTCAGTGACCTAATTGCTGGCAGCTTTCCCATGTCTGTCCAAGGCACCTGGGTGTTCAAATCTATCTGGAAATCCTGGGAGCATGTGCGTGGTCTAATCAGTAACTCGAGCATCAATTCTAATATGTCCCTACACGGTGAAAGGTCAATATGGTGGAACTTGCATCACAACTCCAAACCCCTTGCCCTAACCCAAGGCTGCTCAGCTAAGCTTTGGCATAATAAAGGAATCAAGTACATTATGGATATTCTTAAACACGATCACCTTATTAGCTGGGAAGCCCTTAGCACTAAATATGACCTCCCTGCATCTCATAAGAAGACATACGATATGATTAAAACTACTTGCATTCCTTTTAACCTCCCTAAGAACACCCATGTAGACGCCCAGAGGTACCTTTCACTCCTATGGAAGGATGGCTCTACCCCCCCTAAAATCAAAGCCAAATCTATCTACGCCCTGTTAAACAGTGATCCGTTGGTGATTGAGCATGTCAAAAAACTATGGTATGTTAATCTTAGGCCCCACACTTGGCAGCAATCTTTTGTGAAACTCTGGTGATCCCCCATTCCTCTTAAGATTCAGTGCTTCAGATGGCAACTTATGTTGGATAGATTACCTATTAGGATATCAGTTAAATATGACCAGTGCTCTGTCTGTAGAAAACCTGAGACTGCATGCCACATCTTCTTCGATTGCCCCTTTGCTAGAGATATTTGGCTTCTGTTTGGAATTTCTATTGCAGAATTTGTGTTTCCTCTTGATATAGTTACTGGTTTTATTCATGGACTGAGAAAGGATACTAATCTTGTTTGGAAAATCTTATCTTCATATATTCTTTGGTTTATTTGGAAACTCAGAAATGAGGAGAAGTTCCATGGTATTACAAGGGAACGTACTGAGTTTTTGAAAAAACTCACACATTACAAAATTGTTGTGCAGGTCTGTGTTGTGATGAACCTCGAGAGAAATAAGCTAATGCAGTTCCTAAAAGATGGCAGGGCAACCATATTTGTTTACGAGATGCAAGACGGGTACGAATGGGCTAGGATCGCAGAGAACCAGACCTCCTTCAATAAGGCAATGCAGAAGCTGATAAAGGATCTATAGGACAGTAGGCCTCCTCCCTTCAACAAGATTGAGATGTGCTCCCAGATCCTTGCTAGAAAGAAGGTGGTTTGGATGGAAGGCGAATAGGGTTGGACCACATGGCTGGAGGATCAATATGAGATCCTCCAATTTTGATTTATTCTGCTATGCCCCCTCTTTTTGGATAGTTAGATAACTGTAAATATTCATTTGATTGCTGATTGAGGCCCTACCCCCCGCTCACTAGTTTTGTATAAACCCTCTGTCTATATTTTGAACTCTCGATTTCTAATATAAAAAAAAAAAGAAAGAGATTAAAATAAATTATTTTAAAATTAAATAATTAAATCTTTTACAAAATAATGTTTGGAATTTCTCACTTTTTAAATTCAAACCAAAATAAATGTACATTGTGGTTCAAATGTGCTAGCACATTGTGTGTTGTTCACGCTTACAATTTTTTTCCTGACCTGTCCCTTTCATTGAAACCAAATATGCACGTTTCAGAATCTTCCTTTCATTTTCTAGTCAACAAATCGAATGCCAGTTTAGGTGAAGATGGTCGATTAGAGTAATTCATCTTTTAAGAATGTAATTACGAAATTTTCGGTAGTCGTGTACCTTCTCATGCAATTCTTAGCTCATCTGACTGCATCAATTTTCTTATGTGATGCACGGGACATGTCTATTTCACATCAATATTTGAATTCATAGATTTAACATTCTATGAAACATCAATATTTGAATTCATGTGAAAATGGAACAGTCTACGAAACATCAATATTTGAATTCATAGATTTAAAAGTGATGGTTTTGGACTTTTTACAAAATTATTCATATGTGAAGAATGAAAATTGATGATAACCATTTCAACTCTTAAATTTAACCAAACAACTACTATGAAAAACATTTATAAATTTTTTATAGTTAAACTTTAACACAAGATAATTTGAAATAAATAAAACTAAAATAACGAGTAATGGATCCTTTTCGTCTTTCAAGACATGATGGCTTTTTGATCCTATGCAATACTCTCCAATGATAATGATCATGTAAAGTTTTCTATTATTTTCCTCGATGTGCCTACATTGTGTGTTGTTCATGCTACAAGTTGTTTCATGACTTGTCTCTTCGGCCAGTGTGTGTCAAATTCAAATTCATTTGAATCAAAAGTTGTTTTTCTTTCAACTCCTCCTCACTTTCCTCAATTTGTGGTTGAGAGATACCAAAGAAATCACTATCTGCTTCCATTTCTGGGGAAAGATGTTCTTCTTCTCTGATAATAGATTCTAGCCCTACAACCTTTTGAATTTCTCCCTCCTAATCTAAACTAGGAGCCAATGGGTCTTCCCTTTGATCAACATCTAGGCCATTAACAAGAGAGGCTTCCTTTTGTAGTCGAGTCTCCTCAACCTCTATCTTGTCAAAACCCAATTGGCCACCCTTTGAGGATATAAACATGGTTGATGGTTGATTCCCTGACTTAGAGGACCAGTTTCACTCTTAATTTGACTAAGTTCCTCTCTATTATTATCCCTCAACTCATCTATATGTTTATCTTCCTCCTTCTCCCAAATGCATCTATGTAGCATTCACTAACTCTTTTATGCCTTTAACCAATTCCAATCATTTTCCTTCTTCTCTGACACTCTCAAGATTATCTTGCCTAACTTGGTTTGTGATATCTTTTATGGAGGCCCATCCTTCTAGGGTTTTCTCCCCTCTCCTTCCTTTTCATGAAGGCAAAAGGTTGATAGAGTATTCCTACTATCTTCCTCTCCAATTAGTGCGGATTTGCCTTTTATGCTTCCTGTCAAGCCCCCCAAAGCCTTAGGGTCTTTTTGGGTATCAACATCTAATTACAAACCTAGCATCCTCATCCCTTCTAAGCTCTTGTTGACTCCTAAACAACTAGCCATCGATTTTCCCCTAAAGGGGCAGCTTCTAGGTTGCTTATCATCCAAGACTTTCACTTTCTGATGCCATCTATCACAATCTAATAATATTTCTAATTCTCTAAAGACTCCCATATTTGAGTCAATCTCCACATAGATATTTGCCACATCCCCTGATTTTCCATTGAGAAAGTCTTCTTCTACTCCCAAAAAGGATCCTAGGGCATCTCCTATTCTAATCAAAGCTTCCCCATTCCAACTTTCTATAGGTAAACCTACTAAACTAAGCCATTTTGGAGATTTTTTGAAATTATATTTTGTGGGGTCGAAGTTGGGGGTCCAGTTGATTCAATGAAAGCCAAAATATTTGAAGAAGATGGATTTCCATATAAAAATTTGATTTTCAAATTTAGACCTATGCATTCTACAAAAAAAAAAAAAGACTCTTAAGGGGTCAAATAATTATCTTTCCTGAGTAGGCTTTCCTTCACCAATCCATTATCTCTAAAGCATCTCCGCCCTCACCACACCACTTCACCAATAAAGCTTTGTCCTTTAATTGATTAGCATTTGGAGCTATAGGATTAGATTTTATGATAACCCTAATAACTGGGAACCCTCCTCTTCTTTTCCCCTATACCTTGCCTCTTTCCCCAATTCCCACCATTTATTTGATTTAGTGACTTCCAATGAGGATATGATCCTCTTCGAACATAAAGAGGTTCCCTAGATGCTCCATGCAATGATTTTTCCTTAAGGGCACCCTTTTTTCTCTTAGCATCAAAGTTTGAGTGTTTCTTGAAGCTTTGAATATCAGCCCAACCACCCTTGCAAATAGGCATTCCATTTGAACCCATGACAAATGTAGGGAGAGACTAACTCTTAGATATGCTAGCAAAGATCCTAGGTCCATTCTACCAATGCCTCTGATTTTCGGAAGGGAAGCTTTGTTGTTGGGTGTCCTTTGCCAACCATGGTCGCCCCTACAAGTTGCAGATCCCAGTTTGCAAGATAAATTCAATATTAACAAATACAAATTTATTCTAAAATTGAGTGTAAATATATTTAATATTAAATAAATTAAATTTTAAAAATTAAAATTGTAATTCAAATAAAATGTTAAAAATAAAATAAATTATATGAAAATTGTTAAAGCTAAAATTTATATTAAAAGTTACACGTAACAATAAACCTAAAAAGTTAAAAGTAAAATCAAATCTATCAAAAGAAGATATCAATTCATAATTTATTTATTTATTTAATTCAATTTATATATATGAATAATAATAATTAATATTATTTAAAAAGTAATTATATTTATTAAAAACTTACTATTGATTATATATTTATATATTTTAAAATTTTGAATAATAATATTATTAAATTTTTTATATAATATATCTTAAGATCATTTATTTATATATTATAGTATAATAATTATTAAAATAAATAATAATTAAAATTTTAAAAATCTAAACATATAATTTATTATTATAAAGTTATAAATACATAATTAATGGTTAATATAATATATTAATCTAATAATGTAAATCTGAAAATAATAATATGTAAAAAATGAAAAAAATTATTCTAAAATTAAACAATTAAATTTTTACAAAATAATATTTAAAATCTCAAGCTTTTTAAAAACTTTTAAAAATCAAATCAAAATAATTGCCTTCTATAATTATATATCAAGAAGTTGTCTACAACTGTGGTACAACTGTGGTAGAAGTTTGTAAGCTAATTTGTAAGCTTTAGTTGTTTTCTTAACATATGATGTTGACCTACCTAATAAGATTGAAGTCAATCTATTTTTAGTTCGCAAGCATATGGTTTATGCATATTTTTATTAAGTAAAATTTAAGTTTTGTTCATGTATCATCATGCCTGCCTTATAAATTGAGAGTGGGATATTTATTTTGATCTTGAATGTGACAGGTCAATCAATTATTTATATCTACATTTTGTTTTAGTGTGTTATTTCCCTATTCCTATTGAGTGGCATGGAAGATGTGTCTTATAGCTCTAATAAAAAGTTCGATTGACAAAGCAATATGCAATGATTCCTGAGAGTTAGAAATTGGCCTAGATTTTTTAGTTGTAAATCAAATAAAATAGCACGTTGACCATTCATGATTTGTTATTGCGGGTGGTATAGTCAAGAATTTGTATGGCTAACAAGGAATGTGAAATCATTGGGAAATATGAAGTGCCCTCTCAACATTAAAAATTTTATCATGTCATTACAAGGTAGAAATTATAAACAAATTTTAGCTTTCATCTAAATGTTAATGATGCATCAATTTTATGAAAAAAAAATAAAAATTGACATCTTGTTAGTCTAAGTGAATTTTAAAATAACATTTATGTAATATATTTTTTAATTTTAATTTAAATTAACTTGAAGAATCAAAATCAATAATGTTTATTGATTATTTTATTTTATTTTGACAGATTTATATTAAGGAAAAAAAAAGTAATAACTATTTTATCATTAACAATAAAAATTTATTTATTTATTATTATTTTAGATTAAAAATATAAATTAATTTTTGTCAAAAAAACATGCAGTATTAAATTATTTATAAATTAAAATTTATATAATATTAATAATGGTAGCTAGAATTTATTTTATGGTGGTTATTTTATTCTTTATAAGATCAAGAATAACTACTAAATGAATAAAATATTTTATAAAATAGAGAAAAAAGTAATAAAGATGAAGATTTTTTCTTTTATAATCATGTAATTTTGTTTTTTTATAATTTATATTAATATAAATATTATGAAATATAAATTAGTAAATTTAACTTAGAATAATGTAGTTAAATGTATCCATACTCTTTGTTTTGATATTAATTTTTTTTAACAAAATTGACAACTCCATAGGAGAGTCATTACAGATACATATAACAATTGACACTTTGATTGAAGGAGATCATACATTAGAAAATTGGCCATCTTAGTGAGGCTATAGCAGTCATATTTTCCTAACTATAAACTGTACTAAATGCATACGATATAATACTTTTCCATTTTATGATATTTATTCCTACTTTTTGGATGAGACCAGTAGTGAGGCTGTTTGAGTAGTCATGCTGAACTTAGAGAAAATATTCCTCCCAATTTCAAAATCGCTCTTCCATTGAGATGGTGAACTTAGAGAAAAATTATTTGGAGGGCAAGTTTCCACTGTAGTTTGAAGACATGCTTTCTCTTCAAACATTAAAATTGGGTGGAAATGGGCTAAATTCATATTTCCAATCCTTTCTCGCAAACTGTAAACAGTTGATGATAACAACATGAGAGGGATTTTTTTAAGCTACCCTGTCTCCTCTGAGCCAACTGATTAACAAAATAAAATAGCAGAGAGAAAACAATAACAACAATAAAAAAATTGACTTACAGATACTACTACTCTGTTCTTCACAGCAGGGTTAAGAACACAGTAGTAGTATGCTCTGTTTTTATGCAGACTTTGTTTTCTTTATTGCAAAGGAAAATCATTTATATACTACACAAAATACAAAGTCAAAACATTTATAGACTACACAAAATATCGCAGCCTTTCCCAGGCATTGCAAGGCTATTAGCCTTTCCCAGTAATTATCTCCTTGGAGCTGCAATCGCCCACATTCTTGGGCAATCTGGACTTGTCCCACATTAATCTTCCAGGGGGCAATTATGGTGGCCTCCAACTCAATACAACCTTTTACGGCCTTCACCTAAGTAAACCTTGCCCCCCAAGTATTCTATTGTAATTGTGTCTTAAAACAACTTAGAGTAGAAAATACTTTTTAGTGATGGACAACATTATCATTTTAAAATGGACAACATTATCATTTTAAAATGGACAACATTATCATTTTAAAATGGACAACATTATCATTTTAAAAGATTTAGAAAATATTTGTCATTTATGACTATGCTAAAAATTAAAAATTATCTATAATTGTGATACAAATTTGTTGTGTAATTTGTTAGCTTTTAGAGACATTGTTTTCTTAATATATAATACTAATAATATTGAGATCAATCTATTTTTAGTTGTGTAAGCATATGGTTTTATGCATATTTTTATTAAGCATGTCTGCCACATAAATTTAGAGCAGGTTATACATTTTGATCCTCAATGTGATGAATCAACTGCGATGAAGATCTAAAATTTTGCCTTCCAATTCGATTATGTTTGTGTATTTTAAGGGCCTCTTGATGAAGTTTTTATTTAATCTATTATTTGGTATCATCAAGCTATAATTGGCATTGAAGGCTGTGTGAATGCTGTAGAGGAGTGATCAAAATATTTCCTTCCCTTGAAGTCCATTTCCACGCCACACTGCCCAATACATGTTTGACAACTATTGTGCAAAGGAGCCAGTACCCACTGATGCAAGTCAAAGTCCTTTGAACAACATTAGGGATCAAAAGCAAATAAATAGTTTCCTTCACTACTGGTAAATCTGCTTTAGAGTCTTCTTGTTTTATTCCTATAAATATTTAAAAGATATACTTTATTTGCATTTATAAGAGGATTCTTACATTTAATTGTTGGAAGAAAGTAATTTTTCCCATATTTTACGTACACATACTGTTGAAACTGAATTGTAGTTCAATGTATTCATTGAATCTGTTTTTTAAAATTTTGTCAAGACTTCCTATCACATCTTCAAGATTTATGTCCATGTTTTTAGTTTGTTAAGTTGTAGTGTATCATTTGTGTTTGTTGTTTTGTAGTCTAATCTTCACACGACTAGCTCTTAGCCTCACATGACATTTGTCACATGATTACAACTTCAATCCATATCCCCATCTTCTTCAAATCCTAGCCCTCCATTAACAAATATGTATTGGCTTTCCATTTTTCCCCTTGAAAAATTTCAAAACTCAAGGGCTCACATCCCATTTGATACTCTTATGCTATCATCATGCTATTCATTTAGTCATCCATCTTAATTATATTCTTATGTTTCCATTTTCTTGATCTATCATCCTAGTCTTAACATCATGCTATTGGTCTACTAAACAACCACATTCAATCCATCAACACATCAGAAAGAACACATCAAGTGGAACCATTGGATACACTTCACTTACGTTTAATCAAAAGAAAAAAGATAAAACAAGGTAAAAGAGTCCAATTATGCACTCAAATTTTCATGTTTTCATTTTTTTCTCTTGTCTTCACAATGTATTTATTATAGTTGCCTTTTACATTTGTCATAGGACAAACATATAATAGGAATAACTTTAATGCATACATATTGTCACCCCATTAATTGTATGCATAAGAATAGTAGTTTTATACATAAGCATACTATTTGTCCACATAACAACAATACATTTTGTAGATAAATATTTAATATTTTTTGTTTTTTTTGGTAATGACAGGGGTATCCCCGCTACCCTGTGGGGAGGATTCACAGCCCGCAAGCAGTCCCCCCCTCTTAACCTAGGAGGGAGTCAAACTTGAGACCAATGGGGAGTAAAACCATGGCCCAAGCAAACCCACCTATCCATGCAGGCGTAGATAAACATTTAATTATGTTGAGAGGTGTAACCTTGTCAATAAGGATGAACTAAAATAGTATGAATGTGTTGTAGTGTCATAAATTGTACACCCTTGCTAGGGTGGTACAATTTCACACTTAGGTTAGCACCTGCCTTAGTGTGTTTGCATCTTGCATTATTATTTCCCTTTAAGCATTTAATTAATTAATTTAATTAAATATAAAGTCATATTTTATCACTCACATTATAAAACTAGGCCCTTTACCCTAAGTGTCCCCCTTTTTATTTTATTCTTCTAATAAATCATTTAATCATAAACCCTAATTATGTCCTATTTTGACCTTTAAGACCAGATTTCGCATATCAAAACACCTCAAATCGGCTATAACTTTGGGATTCACTCTAATATCATCATATCTAACGACCCTGAAAATTTGGTAAAAAGCTGGTCAGATTGTGGCGGGAGTGCACATGGTCCTCGGCTTTTCTCCCGAAATTTCCAGAGCACAATTCTATGATATTATAATGGTTAATCCCAAAAGATTTGTAGGAAATTCAATTCCTAGGTTGGCCTAAAGATAGAATTAAGTCAAAAATAAGATCTAGGGTTTCATACATAAGAGCTCGCTTTTTTCATTTGAAGGGAATGAAGATCTATCTAATCTAAGGGAGTTTTAAGCAAAGCAAGCATAAGGAGCCTTGTATGTATTGAAAGAGAAGCCTATGTGAAATATTTAACAACATTCAACAACATTCCATCAAGCATTCATCATCAATTAGGAGCCTTGAAGACATTGAAGAGTAATAGGAGATCTTGTGGCAATATCTCTCCCTTGGGGATTAGTATGATTTCATGTTATTTTCATGTCTTTGTATGAGCTTCTTTACATCAATTTACATATTTACATTCATTCTTTAGATCATTTAGCATATTTGGTTTGAAGCATTGTTATTTACATTCACATTCAGGGTTTACTCTCATGCGTAGGGTATCTCTAGTTTCTTTCATTTTAGGATTTTGCATACACACAAGGTTCTAGCACACACATTTTCAGTACATTATCAACTATTTATGGAGGTGGAAATCACCAACACAGGGGTTTGACTAAGGCAAAACCCCATATAGCCACCCAAACCTTCCTTTTTCAGTTGCAGGTGTAGAAACAGGTACTCAAAGGCACTTTCAGCTCAACAAAAGGCATAGGAATCACCCAGAATCATCAGATCAACCCTAATCTACCTGGGACATGGGTATGGAGCACTAGTCCTACCCAGGACAGTGACGTGGCACCATGGTCCTACCTAGGACAATGGCGTGGCACCATGGTCCCTTTGCCTTGCAGTGAAATTTGATAGGTTGCAACTCCAGGTCATCAGATTTGCAGTCTTTCAGTTGCAACCTCTTGTCTACAAAAACAGGACAGTGGCATGGCACCCTGGTCCAGGTCAGTTTTGTGTAATTTTCAGCATCAAGTACACATCCATAATGCTCCCCCTTTCATGCTTTTAGTATCTCAGTTCCAGATCTGCAAGTTTGTGCAATTTTGAGTTCATTTATGCTTCATTTTTTTATCTCCTAGTCTAGTTGATCATTCAAACCCTAGTTTTTCTCATCATTTCCAACAAGAGGAATAGAAACCCTAAGAGGTAATCCTTGGCTCTCTCTTTCTCACAAGAAGTAGTCAAATTGATCTATCTCCCTAGGCTCTTTCATATTCCCAATGTGTTAGCAAAAGTCGGATTAGGTCCTAGTCACCTAATCTCGCTTTTCCCACCCCCACATTTTGGTGAACCCGACGTGAATCCAACCTTCTTTAATTCTGATTTATGTTCTCATATCTGAGTGTTTTTGCTATTTCAAATTCAAATTTACATTTACAAGTTTCAATTCCTTGCAAATTTAAAAATTTAGAGGTTAATTTTGTTAAAACCCTAATTTTTCAATTCAAAGTTGAACTTGTGGATAGCTTAATTTAAATTATTGACTTCATTTCTGATTTTGGAACACATTTCACTCATAAATTTCCTTTTCCAAATCAACATTTAGAGTTCTTTCATTGGTTAAAATTGAACATTTCCTTTTATTTTGCATATGTTATCATTTGAAAGAGGAAATGTTTTGTCATGATGCATGAACATTTCATAGATGCGATAATGGGTTAGCTTCCCTTGCTTCAATTTTCTATCTATTAGAGAACCCCCTCCTATCTATGATAACATTTTAGTTCCTAAAAGAGTTGTTACCAACCCCTTCAAAACTCTCCCATGCTTTAAGGATGAAGATTTGAAGAGTGATCTTGACAATTCTCCTAAAATGTGCCCTTCCCATCTAGCTATCTTAGAGGAAGAGGATGATATCATAAACACTTTTCTTAATGTTACTTTACCATCTTTATATGATGCTTCTCTTAGTGAAAAGGTATTGATGGATATTGACTTATCTTCTCCTAAATTTGGTCTTACCAATGGGGGCATGTTAGTACAACAAGAGGTTATGAGAACTTCTTCCAAAGATCTCCTTCCTAAGCATGAATCTTTGGAGAAAGATGTTCATCTCCTTCCTAAAGAATACTCCCTCATGAGGTTCATTTTGTGCAAGAAGATGGTATTGTCCCTATTTTTCCTAGTGATGCCTTTTCCCCCATTGATTCCAACAAAATTCCCACTAGAGATGATGCATCAATGAGAAATGCTTGCCCTTCTCCTAAAGTTTGTCTTACCCCTAAAGATGCCTTAGAGAAAGAAGATGAAACCATGACCAATTTATTCCTTCTCCTAGAGAGTTTATTCCCCATGTAGATCCTTTGGTGATAGAGGATGATATGGCCTTTCCTAAAATGTCAATGCCTATCCCTAGTCTCTCTCCTAAAATTGATCTTATCCATGATAACATTTTAGTGCAAGAAGAGACTATCAACAATTATTCCAACAATCTTGTTCATTCTTCTTCTAAGGACACCTTTGATATTCCTAAACCATCCTCAATGAATTTGATAAATGTGAATGAAACACCTAATAAACCCCTCTTCACAGTTCAAGGTCCTTGTCCTTCCCAAAATTACCCACATAAGCCTATCTTAGTGGTTCAAGGTGGTTATGCTAATGATTCTTTTTGCATTCCTAAGAAACCTATTATTACCGTGCAAGGAGGTTATCCTACTAAGAGCCCTTATGAGTATGCTAAGAAACTGATTGGAGAGAGTTGTCATACGATTGCTTATATGTACAACACAAAAAACAATAGGAAACCTAGTCCTCCTCCAGTTATCCCGACTTTATTTCCTCCTTCTCAACCTACCCTTCCAGAGGCACCTCATATATCAAATCTTAGCGAGGAGTATGATCTCATTGAACAACTTAAGGCCACTTCTGCAAAGATTTCTATTTGGGATTTGGTTCAAACTTCACCTTCGTATCATGGGAGGTTACAAGATGCTTTGAAAAAATTAGATGTCCCACGTACAGTGACACTTTATAACATGTCCTCTTTTATTGATCCTAGAAACAAATCCAAAGCTCAAATTGTATTCACACAAGATGAGTACCTTCTCCTGAAATCCAAAACCAATATGATCCTCTTATGATCGTGGTTATTATCCATGATAGTGCTATAAGATGAACCCTTGCGGATAATGGGTCTGGCATTAATGTTTGTTGTGTGGACTTATTGGATAAGATTAAAGTGGATCATGCTCTCATTGAACCTTCTTCTCTTACTATTCGAGGTTTTGATAATGTGGCTCAACAATGTCTAGGTGTCATTACCTTTCCCGTTAAGGTAGGTCCTGTTGTGTTACCAACACCTATCCATGTTATGCTTGGTAATTTTACATATAACCTTCTATTAGGGAGACCTTGAATTCATAGCATGGAAGTTATCCCCTCAACTTTGCATAAGCGAGTCAAATTCATTTATAACAATACGACATACACCTTATTAGCTAATACAAAATTTCAAGAACAATTAAAATCTAAATCTTCTTGTTCAACTACTTCCCATTCTTCTCCTAATCCCCCTACTTCTTCAAATACATCCATTCCCTTTGATGATGTTGTTCCTTCTAGTACTTCTGATTCTTCTACTCAATCAGAATCTCCTCCCAAAACTATCTTTTCTCTCTTGAAGTGCTCGCAGATGATGATTGGGGATCTCTAGAATTTAACCCTAGATTTGTAGGAGAGTATAGAGTATCTTGGAAAGGATCTAAGAATGAGAAGGAGAAATCTAAGGAGGAACCTAAAGAGCAACCTACTTTGTCTACACAACTAAGTAACAACTTTGTGGTTGCTTCTAATTCAAATAATTCTTCAAATCCTTCCTCTAATTCATAGAGCATTGAGACCTATGGAACATCACCATCTCTTTCTAATTTGGCATCCCTTTATGGTCCTAGTTTTCAAATTTTAGCTAAGAGTGGCTATGATGGCAATGGTTGTGGTGCAAATGAACAAGGAATTAAAGTTCCTTTAGAACATAATACACATGAAACTTCATTTGGACTTGGATATAATCCTTCTAAGCCCACCAAAGCATCTAAAGACAATATATCAATGTAAATTCTATATTTGGTAATGATGATGACCTCACCTCGATTAAATCATCTTCTACTTCTTTCAACACTCATCCCCATCATAAGGAAATCTTGGTGACGAACAAATCTCTTTATGAATCTCCTCAAGAGATTTCTAATTTCACTTATGAGATCTTATCTTCTAGGAATAAGGCTCTACTTAATTATACCTATCCCTCTCCTAAGATTTCTTGTGTGCAAGAGAAGTATGACTTAGTGGCCCACTCTTCTCCTATAAAATTTTCTCTTTCTAAAGACTTTTTCACATTCATCATCTTATACATGTTTTTAATCTCACTTATAGTAGAACATTTAACATGTCATATTCAAATACTTCATTCAATCTATCATGTCTTTAAATAACATTAATGGCTATTATGTTGCTCGTCATTATGTGACATTGGTAGCTCACTTACTGGGGGCTCATTTTCATTCATGATGGTACAATTTCATGTGCAATCATACTTTTGAAAGCAACATAATAGCCTATTTCTATCCCATATCTTCTTCCTATATATAGTGGGCCAGAGTGATTTCAAACATCTCTCCTTATTAAGATTAAAATTTACCCTTTGTGAAGTAGTGTCTTATATAAGGATTTCTTATTGATTGTAGAGTTCATACCTGAATTCCTTCTCTCATATTGGAACAAGCATCCCTAATGGGGATATTAAGTACATATCCGTAATTGGGACCTCCTCCTTGGTGTTGGAAGTCTTTGATCATTCATCAAATATTGTTTTTCATTGAGTAGTATCTTTTATAATAAACCCTTCTATTTTGTGCACATGCATATCCCTGATGAGGATCTCTTTCCTTGTTTTAGAAGAGTGTTGTTATAAATAATCTCTTTGATGTCATCTCAATCCTCTACTCTTTTCAAATCTCTTGCATTCATTTGTTCTAGAAGATGTTATATTTGTCTAAGATAAATCCTCTTGAAGGTAGATGTCTTTTGGACAAAGATCTCATCTCCTTCAAGGATCTCCTTTACACTTATATAGCAAGATATCTCTTTTCAACTATCTTATCCTTTCTTGAAGAGTATTCCCTCTATTGCTTGGATTTATGATATTGTTGCATAATGGATATCTTCTTGGTGTCAAAGGTAGATATCCTTGTTCTACTTACACACACATGCATGAGGTTTAGTGGACCTAATGGTGTTCTCACTCTCCTCCCTTACACGGATCACCCAGATAGACTCTGGGGGATAGTTTTCCATGTCCTTCTCTCCATGGATCACCTAGTTTTAGGGGCAAGATGTCCATGGTTCATTTTCTCTTCTCATGGATCACCAAAATGTGTATTCATGCTTTCTATCTCTTCTTCCTTTTCTTTGCATTTGTTTCCATTTAAATCTTTCATCTTGTGTTAGAGAGCTCTCAAATCCTCACACTCTTTTTTGTGTTGGAATTGAGGCTTAGTTCTCTTTCTTACCAAATGATTCTCCATTAATTTTTGATCTTGTATCAAATCTTCTTGTGAGAATTTGTCATCAATATTCTTTCACAATTTGCTGTGGCAAACATGATACCCTATTTCAACTCACTAAATTAGCAAGCCGAAACTTGGGGGCCATATAGCTACCCTCGGATTTTCATCACCTTCCTTATTAAGCATTTAGGTGATTTTGTGATTTTATCTTGCATGTGTTTTTGTAGGGTGCGGATCCTAACTGTGTATTGCAGATGTTGCTGGGGGCTTCTTCCGACAACTTATGGATATATCCTTTTTCATGAATGTTTACTTTTTCATACTTTAGTTTGCATATGCACGTAGTATCATATGACTGCTAAAGTGGGGGCTAAATGTAGTGTCGTAAATTGTACACCCTTGCTAGGGTGGTACAATTTCACACTTGGGTTAGCACTCGCCTTCGTGTGTTTGCATCTTGCATTATTATTTCCCTTTCAACATTTAATTAATTAATTTAATTAAATATAAAGTCGTATTTCATCACCCCTCACATTACAAAATTGGGCCCTTTACCCTAAGTGTGCCCCTTTTTATTTTATTCCTCCAATAAATCATTTAATGATAAACCCTAATTATGTCCTATTTCGACCTTTAAGGCCCGATTTCGCATATCAAAACACCCCAAAATCAGTTGTAACTTTGGGATTCGCTCTAATATAATCATATCTAATGGCCCTAGAAATTTGTTGAAAAGTTAGTCCGATCGTTGTGGGAGTGCACATGGTCCTTGACTTTTTTCCCAAAATTTCGAGAGCACAATTCTATGATATTATAATGCTTAACCTCAAAATATTGGCGGTAAATTCAATTCCTAGGCCCACCTAAAAGTGGAATTAAGTCAAAATTAAGATCTAGGGTTTCATACATCAGAGCTCTCTTTCTTCATTTGAAGGGAATGAACATCTATCTAATCTAAGGGAGTTTTTCAGCAAAGCAAGCATAAGGAGCCTCCTATGTAGTGAAAGGGAAGCCTATGTGGAGTCTTCAACAACATTCAACAACATTCAACAATGTTCAACAACATTTCATCAAGCATTCATCATCAATTAGGAGCCTTGAAGACATAGAAGAGTAATAGGAGATCTTGTGGCAATATCTCTACCTTGGGGATTAGTATGATTTCATGTTATTTTCATGTCTTTGTATGAGATTATTTAAATAAATTTGCACATTTACATTTAGGATTTAGATCATTTAGCATATTTTTTTTGAAGCATTTTTATTTACATTCTCATTTAGGGTTTACTCTCATGCATAGGGTAAATCTAGTTTCTTTCATTTTAGGATCTTGCATACACACAAGGTTCTAGCACACACATTTTCAGTACATTATCGGCTATTTGTGGAGGTGGAAATAACCAACACAGGGTTTTGACTAAGGAAAAACCCCATATAGCCACCCAAACCTTCCCTTTTTAGTTGCAAGTGCAGAAATAGGCACCTGGAGGCACTTTCAGCTCAACAAAAGGCACAGGAATCGCCTCGAATCATCATATTTGCCCTAATCTGCCTGGCACAAGGGCGTGGAACCCTAGTCTTACCAAGATAGTGGTGTGGTGCCTTGTTCCTACCCAGGATAGTGGCATGTCACCATGGTCCCTCTGTCTTGCAGTGAAATTTGACAGGTTGCAGCTTCAAGTCATCAAATTTGTAGTCTAGTTGATCATTCAAACCCTAGTTTTTCTTATCATTTGCAACAAGAGGAATAGAAACCCTAAGAAGTAATCCTTGTCTCTCTCTTTCTTGCAAGAAGTAGCCAAAGTGAGATATCTCCCTATGCTCTTTCGTATTCCCAATGTGTTGGCAAAAGTGGGATTAGGTCCTAGTTACCTAATCTCGCTTTTCCTTCCCCCACGTGTTAACAAAAATACTTTATCTTAAATATGGCACTTATATAAATCAATTTATTAATATTTAATAATACATGTATTATTAAATAGCTGGACAATATAAAGCCACCCTCTTGTGAAGATTGTAAAGTAGCTAGAGAATATAAAGTCATCGTCGTGTCAAGATTGTAAAGTAGCTAGGCAATATAGTCTAAATGTGAAGATTGTTGCAGTCGTTGAAGCAAAAGCTGCTAGGAAATGAAATTCAATGCACAAGAAGGATGCTAGTAAAATTTACATGAAAAGTGATCCCTGAGATGCAACGTATGTGAATAAAATCTAGTCCAAGATTGAAGGTCTGACCTAGAAAGAAGAGAAGATGCTATAATTTTATATGCTAATTGTTGGGCATGCAACACAGCAAAGGCAACTGAACTAAATTTTTTGTTGCATTATCTACAAATTGCATGCTTGTGTGCAAGCTAATCAAGGAGTGTATTTTTAAACTTAGCATCTTCCTCATAATTTCAGATTTGTTGCAGATATGTTCATGATGTGCTAGTATGGTATTGGACATTACCTTAAGGTTCTATTCTCATGTTTTAGTAGTTCAAAAGATGTACTTTGTATTAGTAATGATGATGATAATCTAACAAAGTTTGTAGTGTTTTGCATTACTCCACATTTTATGTTCTTTCTTTTGGTTTTTGTATTTATGCTACTCATATAGGTATCTTTGTTATTTTGTTTCGACGAGTGTTGTTGTTCTCTAAAAAATGTGTTCTTGGCTATGCTCTTTCCTGGTCAGGTTGACCCCAGATGCTCTATCTCTTGGTCCAATGATTGCAGTGTTTGGATATCATTTTGTTGCATTGAGGTGTGGTCCACTTTTGATATCTTTCCATTGCGGGAATGCTTAGTGAAGACCTATTTTGAATTATTTTTTATTATCTCCTTGGCCATCTTTAAAAATTCTATTTTGGAGATCGATATATATATGCAGATTGGTTGTAATGAAATAATATAGAGAGAAGGAAATATACAAGGATTTTGATTGTAAAAGGAAGATCTATCTTAATGCGAAAGGGGTTGATTAGTATGGTTGTATGCCGATGTTTACTGATACCGGTGGTAGTGAGCCTAAGGTTTCTTTTGGCATTTTAGCTATGTGGCATTTGTGCCTTTGTGGTGGATTCTTTCTTTCTTCCTGTGAGTAGCAAGTCCTTCTTTTTCTGGCAGTTTTAGTCGGGCATTGAGCCCACTTATAGTGAGAATTTCTGGCAGTGAGCCATCTTTTAAAAAATCACGTTAACTAGTATCACCATAACATGTGTTTTCATATTGGGAACTAACATTCTCTGTGGTTTTTCCCTTCTTAGGTTTTCCACATCATATTTGGTGTTTCATGTGTGTGTTATTTCTTGTTCATATCTATTTGTGGATAATGTGTCTAAGTTCCTATTTATCGGATGTGTTTTTGAAGTAAAATATTCTGGAATCTTAGCACTGAGTCCGAAGCAAACAGTTTAGATAGTGATACCGCTAATATTTATGTTTTTTATATTTCTTCCCAATATTTTTCCAATACCGATTATGGCATGCCTCTTGTATACCTCAATCTTATCCAATGTGACCAACAAGAGCCACCAAGTCTAGATTGCTTTGAAAATGATGAAGCAATAGCAAAAAAAATTGAGTTTCATGAGGGCATACCACAAGACAATCACAACGCATGATTTACTATTTATTTGGACTCCACAACATACTTTGGGGAGTTGACTCCATCTTGCAGCCGCAGAAGTCAAAATAAAAATAAAATAGAGAAAAAATGAAAAGAAGTCCAAATGAAAATCTTAAGATTTTGATTAGGAGCAACTAATTTAATCCTTTTATCATTCACACCTACCACATATATAGTATTATTATCAATCAAGTCTTGAACCTTATTTTTCAATGCAAAACTTTTCTTAGTATCATGACCAGGTTGACGATGAAATTGGCAAAAGGAATTGTTATCAAAATAAGGAAATGCAAGTTTGGAAGGATCAATTTGTTTTATAGGAGGAAGTTTGATAACATTTTTGTTCAACAACTGAGACATAATACTATGTAAAGATTCATTCAAAGGAGTAAACTGTCTTTCTCTTTGGAAAAATTTAGAAATAGAAGGCACACCCATTGTAGCATTCACATGGTTTTTTTTTTTTTGGATCATTGAACTTGATGAAGCTTTTTGTTGATTTGAACTTCATAAATGGTTGTTGACCACTCTCCCCCTTATCACTTGAAGCCATTGGAGTGGATTTGCTCCATTTGACTCACAACAAGTTGATAATTATGGAGTGTTATGCGCAACTATAGAAAGGAAGTAAACTCAAACATAAGAAGCTTTTCCCTGATATCTTTTTGTAAATTATAAATGAAAATTCTTTGAATATCATTATCAGGTATATGAAAAGGAATTTGAGAACACAAATTCCTATATATACCAGTGAAATTAGTCACTTTTTCTTTAACACCTTGTTTACAATGCATTAAATCAGTCAAAGTGATTTTAGGACCAATGTGGTTTTGAAATTGTTGGATGAAAGCATTTGGTAGTTGTTTAAAAGAAGTGACGGAATAAGAAGGAAAAGAGAAATACCATTGTAAAGCCTTATCTCTTAGTGTTCTTGTAAATAATTTTGCAAACCATAGTTGATCATAAGCAAAATTAGTACACAAGGTTTGAAATCTTTTGACATGCATAAGAGGATAACCTTTTCCATTATCGAGTTCCAATTGAGGGATCTCAACATGTTTAGGTGGCATGACTTTAACAATATCAAGAGAAAGTGGGCTCGCAACATCAAAGGTGGGCACACTAAACTTGGATCGACTCATGGAAACAATTTGTTGTTGTAAGGAAGACACAGTTTGAGCAAGATTGTTGACTGTCATTTCGGTGGAAAAATTGATGTTAGACATAGGTGATTGGGAAGGTGGTGTGATGTTGTTGAAAAAAGGCATGGACTGAGAATAAGGTGGTGGGACATTATGATAAGTAGGCATTGGTGATGAGTGGGTAGGGAAAGGTACACTTAAAGGATGAATAAAGTTGTTGAAGGAATTACCCCCTTGTGTCACACTGATTGGGCGAGGAATGGTAGGAACACTCATGGAAGACATAGGTAAAGATGGAGGATTAAATGAAGAAGAGTGATTTCCCCCATCACCCATGGTTGTAGGAATGATATTTTGGGTTGAAGTGGCCATGATGTTGGAGGTGAAGGTAGGAATACTTGTCATAGGATTACTCAAAGGAATAGAGGAACTGACTTGTGTTGAAGGTTGTAAGTAACCTAGGGTTTCTGCACAACTCTTGATGGGCATGACATTAGAATCAACAATATGTGCAATTCCATGCAATATATGAATTCCATTATTATCACTTTGAAGCATGCATTTAAGACCTTCAATTAACGGAAGAGCTTCACTATTAGGGTATTCTTGGGACATCCATTGTTGAAAGCTATCAAATTGATTGTCCAATGTGGAAAGTTGATCTAAAGAAACCCTAGTTAAAGCTTCTTGTTCATCATGGGATCCATCAATGGGGTGAATAGGCACATGATTAGGATGAGAAGAATTAGCACAATCCTCATTAAATAAGTCACCCAAATCAGGCTCCATCTCCTTGGTAATTAAACCTTGGGATGCCTTAATTCTAATACTTTGGCTAATGGGGATAGGATAGGTAGGACTAATAGTGGTAAAACTCATGCACTAAAGGGAAAAGTTTAATTTTGAATTTTAGAACAAAGCTTACAAAATTGAGTAATGCAAAATTCAAGAAAATAATGATTACACAATTTGAACTTTGTTGGAGGAGGAGGATGACACAATTTACAAAAATGAAAGGAAATTAGAATTTTAAAATTAGGGCCAAGGGAATACCACTTAATTTTAAAATTAAAATTTTTAAAATCAGGGCAAACTATAATTAACCTCTTAATTTTAAAAAATTTCTTGAAAGTTGAAATGTTGAATTTTGAAGGTATTTCTGATTCTAGAGGGATAAAAAATTGATAAAATTAGCCAATCTTCTAGATTTAGGCTATTAAATACACTCATAACAGTCTCCTGAAATTTCAGGAAAAAAGGCGAGGACCATGGCGGGAACGCACATGGTTTGACCAACTTTTTTCAAAATTTTCAAGGATGGATATTACGATGATTTTAAAGCTAACCCCAAAAAATTGGTGAATTTTACGATCTCTTGATGCCTGAAATAAAGGCGCAAATGTGAAAATAGGACCCTATTGGGGTTTTGAAGAAAAAGAGGAATTGAATTGGAATTTTGAAAAAAGTCAAACCTAATGGATAGGGACAACTTGAAAAATGTTTAGAAATCTTAATGTAAATTAAATTGATTTGAAATTCACACAAAATCCAATTAATTTGAAAAATTAGGGTTTGATGACCTAACCACTTAATTTTGAAATTTAAATTTTGGGAAAAAGGGGGGAAATTGAAAATTTGAATTGTAGGATTGAAGACAAATCTAAGAACAATCAAAAATCTAAAAATTAAATGGAAATCCAATTTTTTCACATGTTAAAGATGATGTTTGAAAATTAGGGTTTTAACAAGTAACCTCTTAGTTTTGTAAATTTTAATTGCAAATTGAACAAGACAATGAGGAAATTGAATTTGACGATCAAAACAATTTTCAGATCTAGGATAACCACAAGCAATTTTTATAGATCACAAGTTCAATTTTAATTTTAAAAACAAGGGTTTCCAATGAATTAACCACTAAGTTTGCAGAAATTAGAAACTTGTAAATGAAAAATATGCAAATTTGTTCAAAGGAAAGTATGCAAGATGTCGGGTTCACCAAAATGTAATGGTGGGAAAATGGTGAATGATAATCAAGAAGGAAACTACAATTTCCCTCAAAGAGAGATGAGAGTTTCGCTATCGATTACCATTCAAGCACTTTTCACCATTACATTAGAAAGAGGAGAGGATAATTCACTAGATTCAATCTCTCCACACAAAGATGGTAGATTGAATTTTGAATGAATGGGGACTGCTAAGTTGATCCCCTCTTTCTTGTTTGAAATAGAAAGGAATTGATTGAATTATTAGTGCAAAAGTGACAAATAACTGATTATAACTTGAGATCAGAAAATGGGATGAAGTTGTGCACTTGGATCTGGCAATAAAATGTTGAGACAAAGTCACCCTATGAATTTGAGGAAAAGTTACTCGGACCGTGCCGAGAATGTACACGGTCCTTCAAAAAATCCACGAAACGAAAAGGGTTTTTTCGCCTTTACAAATCAAGCCCGAATCCGAAAGTACAGTTGCACACCTACAACCTACACACATAAAAAAGAGGAAAATGGGTTGGGATTGGGATTTGCCTTTAGGTCAAACCCTAGTTTTTGAATTAACCAAGTAATGAGAGAAAGTACTTGCAAGTAGATGTAAATGAAGGTCTGAATTGTAAATCACCTCAAGGGAGGTTGTAGTAGCAATGTTGATAGAAATACTTATCTGGAATTGAATGTTGAAATCAATCTCCTCTTCAATGGTTGAATCCTTGACTTGAATGCAACACCTAGTCTTGAAGGGAGACTTGAGAATGCTCAATGCTGGAAAAGAATGCTTGAATGGTCTTGAATGCTTGATCACTTGTACATACTCCAATCTTGTCCAACTTCCACCTATTGAACTTCATTCCAATGAGAGAGAGAATTCCCCTTTAAATACATGTTGGTGGATTTTAATTTCGTCACGGGGCAACATTGAGGGAGTTTCTTGCCCGAGGCACAACTAACAATGCAACCCTAGGAAGGGTCCTACCCCAAAATAGGGTAGAGACGGGGGCATCATGCCCCTGTCCTGGGAGGACAAGGGCACCATGTCGCTGTCCAAGGGGGGATAGTGGTGTCATGCCCCTGTCCTACCCCTTTCTCTAGGGAAGAGTGCAGACGGGGTGATGGAGAGGCCAAGAAAGAAGCTATTTCCATAAGCTGAGCAATCCCCGGTCTCCAATCAGGCTAAAGGATTTCAGTTCGCGTGCGTGAGGACCCTAATGCAGTCAAAAATTGCTAGGGTCGCAATTTTATGACACTATAATTTGTATTCATGTAAAAATGGTTGGGGAATGAGTTAGATAACTCATCAGAATAATGAACAAATATAAAAGATAATGCATAGAAATATTGAATAATATAGACATGGAAAGAGTGCATCAATAAATTAGACAAAAAAATACATCACATGAATAGTCTAGGCATGTTATATTAAATGTGTATATGTAAGTATTTTTGTCATCTTTACCTTGATACATCTCAAAGTGAGGTACTACAAACCAATAGAATATGGATTAGTAACAAATTGAGATGCAAGAGGTGTGTTACTTGATCAAACATAAGTAATGGTGAGTTGGATGCTAGGCATATAATCAACTTGTATTTCATCACTATCTTACTTCTACACTAGTGCACCTAGGCTAGTGGTGGGGATAGTTGTAGTAACTTGATAAATCATGGATAATAGTGCAGGAAGTATGAATATGTGGAGAAATAAGAGGCAAATATACAACATTAGAGGGATGGTAAGAAATACTATAATTTGAGGAAAAATATCTAATGCTAACACAATGAGATGAGGGGACAAAATTAATAGTATAATATTATAAGGGCATATAAGAGAAAATGCAACTAGTGGGATGAGAAATACATGGTGCACTAGTAGAGAAAGAGGTGGAGAAAACACTAGAGGACATAGAAACATGAGAAGTATGGATCACATTAGAAGTGGACTTAACTATATATGGTGAAAAGGGAACAATGAAAAGTTATTGTAAAACCATAAAAGATCCAACCCCATAAAACCCCTAGTTCTACAATAAAGAATCCACCATATACCAATGAAGAACCTAAACCATGCAAATCAACAAAAACGCAATAATTATACCATTCACATGCTTAGTAGGGTTTGATCTCCATTGTCTCCTATCTCCATTGATCTTGCTTATTATGATTGTTCTCAGATTTTGTATGTTTACAAGACCTCAATAAAGAATGGATAGTGGTTCTATAGATGTTTGATTGCTTGAAACTTGAGTGGTTAGATGCATTAAAATTAAGATTGACAAGGATGAGAGTATCCTCTTATATATAGAACACCTTAAGAAAATGGAGGGTTAAGATTATGAGGATAAACGATAGCTAAGATTAAAGGGTAGGTGAGAAAAATAATAAAATAAGAAGAGGATAGTAAGATAAATGACAAGTGTCATTGAGGGAAAAAAACAATGAATTAATTAAATAAATAAAGATCTATTTAGTTAATAGAGGAAGTCGGACCAATTAAATAAATAAAATATTTATTTAATTTAGGAAAAGGATATGTTAAATAAATAAAAAATATTTATTTAAATAGGGAAAGGCTAGAAGAGGATATATGAATTAATTAAATAAATAAAATATTTATTTAATTAGGACATGACAATTTTAGGTGTCTACAATGACATAAGAGGGATGTCTACCTTAAAACGAGGGGATGAAGGGAAAGTGAAAGAGGGAGAGTGTGTGGATAGGGAGGAAGAATCATAACATAAAGAAGCAAATCAGACAATCATAGTATTAATGTCATGAAGGATATATATACCAAATGATGCTCTAAGTAACTAGTTATGAAGATAGTTAGATAGTTATGTACGAGAAGTATCCTTGATGAGCTCTTGAAAGAGTACCAATCCAATAAAGAAAGATCACGCTTATTTACATAGTTGTCATGATTAAAATTAGATAATTCATTAACCTTAATAAAATTCTCCTATCAATAAAATAAGAAATCATTTAAAGAATTGAATCAATACTTCTCTTTAAAAATAAATTAAAATTTCAATTAAATCATGAAATAAACAAATTTTTAAAATAAATAATTATATAACAAAAATAAATATATAGCTTACAAATGTTAGCAAATTTTAACTAACTAGCAATTGCACCTATGAGTTAAAGATTAATTAGGAAACATTTTGGTTTATTTTTGCATATATTTATGTAGTAAAGGAGGTTTCATTTCTAATACATGGTTCTATTATGTTTGAAATAGGGAGAGAGGGAGATAGTGGGATATAAAGAGGGATAAATAGAGGGGAGGAAAGTGAGAGGGATAGAGAGGAGTAAGGAGACAGAGCTACGAGATAGAGATAGAGAGGAAGATAGAGATGAAGTTGTAGAATTATATGGAGAGAGAGAGAGAGAGAGAGAGAGAGAGAGAGAGAGAGAGAGAGAGAGAGTTTGTGTTTTAATGGTGTCAATTTCTATGTAGCTTTAGATTCATTTTAGGATGATTTTGTTAATATAATATTTTGGTTGCATTTGGTATGTATTTCTACCTAGGTTTAGCTTATTAATCTTTGTCTTTTTACATTTATTATTGCTCATACATAATCTTACTCTTGTTCTATCTATTTTTTTTCCATATGTTGTCATTAATTATTAGTTAATGTGAAATGAATCACTATAGTACTAAATTGGAAAGAAAGTTAGTCTTTTCCGTCCGATTAAAATCTCCTTCATCATGAAGTTAAGTAAACAATTTTTATGGAAAGAAGAGAACATATTGTTCTTTCTTCCTTTGTCTTCCTTAATGTCTTTAATCTATGGCTAAAATTGATTTAAAAACATGTATGCAATAGTTAATATGAATTAATAGGCTCTTTTATTGATTGAAATTTTGGGGGTAAGTTTTGATACCAATTATGGGTTACATTTGATTCTAAGTTGTGTTTACAAATCTTAGGAATGTAGGATGAGTTGTAGTGTATTAATTATGGATCATAGTGTATGGTACTAATTTAACAACTTTAGAATGTGACAAAAGTTGTATTCATTGATGATGGGTTATATTTGACCATGTTCCATGTTAAGAACTCTCAAATATGTCAAGTGAGTTGCAATATGTCTATTATGCATTACATTTTACTACAATCCACAATTACAAATGTTAAGCATGTGAAGTGAATTGTTATGTGTCAATTATGGGTTACATTTGATTGTAATACATGTTTACAATTCTAAAGAATGTGATGTAAATTGTAGGTTATATTTGATCATGTTTCATGTTAACAAACCTTTAATACGTCAAGTGAATTGCATTGTGTCTATTATACAATATACATTTACATATGATCCACAATTACAAATTTTATGCATGTGAAGAGAATTGTAGTGAAGATGCGGGGAAAGGGCCGGTCGCCAGTGTACCGTTTACGAAATGATACTCTCCTGTCTCCATGCATGATGGTGCTCTGAAGAAATGAAGAAAGGGGCATTGTTGATCACAAAGAGACAAAGAGCTATCAATTCCCTGCTTTTCCATAGTTGGTCACAGCAGTATTTCTTGCATAGAAAATCCTTGACTATAATATTTTTCAAAATGCCAGTTAAACGTGCATTTTAGTGGAATCTGTCCCCAATTGGACCGACTTTATGTTCCACGACAAATCCATTTTAGTGGAATCTGTCCCCAATTGGACCGACTTTATGTTCCATCTTGCATAGAAAATCCTTGACTATAATCATAAAAGACACAAAATCCTTTCCATAATATTTTTCAAAATGCCAGTTAAACGTGCCCGCTACGATGATTTTAAACTCATGTTCAGACACTTGGCTTCGTGTGTGGGACTGTGGTCCTCCTTTATGTAGTGGATTACATCTGTCATTCACCATATTTTGTATTTATGGAGATGTGAGATTTCAGTCCTCTCATCATCCCTGACACCAAGGCTATGCTGCCCTTTAAACAACACTACATAGCATAGGCCTCTGCATACGGTGACTGCAGCGCCAAATGAAGTACATCGCTCGATCTTCACGCCTGCCTAGAAGTTTATGCAAACCCTTTTAGTCTTGCTAGAAAATCTTCCTTTGTACTTGCTGGCAATGGAGTCTGTATGGCAAGGCCTCCTTGAGAGTCTGTATGGCACTCGATAGGTTTTGAGAGCCTGGCAATGCCAATGTCTCCTCGACTCCCTATGCAGAGACAGCAGATGTTGACACACACTCCTCTATTATTGTCATCTGCCCCACCAACTATTTCTTCATCACAGTTGCTCTTTAACCTCATCACTCCCTGGTCTCTCTAGTTTACTTTTGATTTCCACTACACCCTAGAAATACTTACCATGATAAGAATGACGATGTGAAGTTTTCCAATATTTTCCTCGATGGGCCTACATTGTGTGTTGTTCACGCTATAGTTTTTTTTGTTGACTTGTCATTCTTGGCAATCTGAATCTAGGTAATGCAAATTCATTGTCTAGTCAACAAATCAAATGTCGGCTTAGGTGAAGATGGTCCATTAGAGTAACCCATCTTTAAAAAATATAATTACGAAATTTTCGATGGTCGTCCACCTTCGTATCTCGTCTGATTGCATCACAATGCAAGTTCAGTTCATGTGATGGGTTGTAGCTATTCTGGGTCCAAATTCGCATTCAATAACAATTTTATTTTTTTTTCAAAAAATTACAGATCTGTTGATCGTGATAAACAAATTTAGCCATGGCTTTGATTTTTTGAATTTTTTTGAAAAAATCAATAACACAAGTTTTATAACCCCTTTTTGAAACTAGTTTAACTGCGTCCGGCGTGATGCAGGTAAATTGTCTGCTCACTTGTGTTCATACAGAGACCTGGAGAGGGCTTCAAGTCATTCTCTATATATTCAACTAGAGGCGCTCAAAGCCTTAGAAAAAGAGCAACCGATACGTGTGGTAGTCTAATGAAAATGTGTTGGGTAGCTATAGCCTTTGTTCTACTCTTCCACATCAACGACGGTTAGTGTTGTCCCTGCCATGAAAGAGTCTCCCTTTTGTGTTTCAAGGCATCTGTTCTTGATTCGTCTAATCAACCACTCAACTCATGACATCGTTTCAACTGTTGTGAGTGGAATGGATTCCAATGCCATCCTCACACACATCATGTCATTCGTCTCGATCTCCACAGTTCTTGGGATGCTTATTATTATGGTGACCATCCCAATCTCAAAAGGCCTCTTAGTAATTCAAATCGAGATGTTCTTTCCCCCTTGTTCAATTTTGAACAGTTGGAGTGCTTGGATCTCATTCTCAATAACTTCTTTGGAGTTCCCATCCCTCCTGGATTGGGAAGACTTAAGAGTTTGCGCTACTTGGACTTACCAGAGGCTAGGTTTACTAGTGATATTCCAAGGGATCTAGGGAACATATCTACTCTATAGTACTTGGAATTATCAGAGGCGGGGCTTAGTAGAGATATTCCCAAGGAGCTGGGGAACATGTCTACTTTTCTCTTCTTGGATCTCTCTCAGAACTTCGATTTGAGAATAGTGGACATGCGGGTGTGGATAGGAAACATGTGAGATTTACGAGAGCT
Source organism: Cryptomeria japonica (assembly GCF_030272615.1). Classification (NCBI taxonomy): domain Eukaryota; kingdom Viridiplantae; phylum Streptophyta; class Pinopsida; order Cupressales; family Cupressaceae; genus Cryptomeria; species Cryptomeria japonica. Next base: position 40,115,461 of record NC_081408.1, read on the forward strand.
TATCCTGGACAAAGTGGATATGTCAAGAGTGGAAAGCAATGAGTTGGACAAAGCTCTCTCCACCATGTACACTCTCACCCATCTTCAAATGTTCCACTGTGATCTTTCTAGAGAAATTCCCCCTTCCCTTGCCAACCTCACCAATCTCACCTACCTCCAACTTGATGAAAACAGATTCAATGGTAGCATTCCTTCTGCACTGCTCAGCCTTACAAGATTGCAACAAGTGGACTTGTTAGGCAACTCAGATCTGGGAGGGAACCTGTCAAGCATTCTACCCCAACACTTGGCTCCCCTTCACACCCTTATTCTTTCAACCACAATAGTGGGAGGTGAAGAAATAAAACAATGATAAATAAAAAATAATAGAAACAAATAGCTCAACATATGCTACAACATACAAAACCAAATCTTTATTATTTCTAAAACAGATTACAATGGCTTTATTTATAGAAGACTTGAGACCACCAATTAGGAGATTTTAACTAACTTTTTTACAGTGGATCGATGATAAAAATAGAGTGCTAACTATCTAAGAATCTATGCATAACGATATTGCATCATGGTAACATTTCGATGAATGACGGTGAGATTGCTCTGTAAATGGTTGAAACTAAGCTCATAGTGGAGGTGTGGAGTTTAATGGTGGAACTGCATGTTCCCTGGAATTGATTGAAGCATCAGTTATATTTGATTGCTTGCATGGAGGATCTGCACATGGAGACGTAAGAGGAGAACAGTTTGAGAAGTGGGAGAAATTACTTCTTCCAACACTCCCCTTTAATTTCCACCACTAACACTTCACATCAGAATCTTTGTTTTAGTGGGCTATGTTGGCCCCTTTCCAAACATGATCCAATTTCATGCAATCTCTTAACTTTCTACTGCGAACAATTTTCTTTAAACACTTTTAACTAGTGGTCTTCAAACCTTTTTCCCTCTTCGCATTAGGGTGACAACATTACTATGCTTCTCTTGATTTCTTGAATCGTTTGCTAAGGATCTCTTCAACTTTATACAATAGGACTTATGCTTCTGCAATTGTAGCTATGGCTACATTGGGTGACTTCTCTTCTCTGAATCACCTTGGGATTTTGTGACTTATCATTAACCAATACAAATCTGAAGCGGTTTTGGCTTACCACGAAGCTCACACTAAGTGGTTTCTAGCTGACCATGAATCTTGCATACAAGTGGTTTCAGATGACCACAAACTTCACACATGTGTGGTTTCAAATGACCATAAACTTAGCAAACAAATGGTATTAGATAACCACAAGACTAAATATTGCACCTTGCTTTTGCAAGATTTCCTCTTCTTTTTAGTTGCTCCTTCCTACTATCGCAATTTCCTCACATTACCCACAATTGATTTGGGTCTTCTATTTTTCAACATCAGATTTCTCCTAATCTTAAGCTCTTCAGGCTCTTTTTGAATCTTTTTGTCTCCTTCATAATATAAGTGATCATGATCCTGGATCTTCTAACAACACTCTAAACACCTCAACAACTTTCAATGAAAGCAATCAATCCAGATCTACCACAATCTCAAAAACTTGGGGTCATACTCCTTCCTATGAGGGAGTATGGCTCAGGCCAATTCTAATGATCCTAGGTCTGATACCAAATTTGAAGGCAGAGATGAAAAATAAAACTGAAACTAAGCATGCTACAACATAAAAAAAAAACACGTACTGCTTCAACAAATTGAAAAACCAAACTTTTTTATTAATCATGCATCTGAAGGAGAAACATCCGGTTCTTGGTCATTTGAACCTTGGCAATCAACCTATCACTAGGATTTCTATCAAAGATTGTGCAAACATCATTATTAAAGAGAACTCTGTATCCTTTTTCAATTAATTGACCAACACTCATTAGATTTTGTTTTAATCCAAGCACATAATAAACATCACGAATAAACCTTTTTTCTCCATTTTTAGTCAACACATTTATTACACCTTTCCCCATTACATATACTATAGTATCATTTCCCAATTTTATTTCAGATTTCACTGAATCATCCAAATTAGAAATAGTTCTCTATTTCCAGTCATGCGGTTACTACAACCACTATATAAAAACCATACATCCTTAGAGATTTTTTTTGCCACATTGCATGCTATAAATAAACTACCTGAATTATTATTAGATACATCTGAATAATTTGCTTTGGGTTTCTCAAATTCTACTTGTTTCTTTCTACATTCATATGCAAAATGATCATATTTTTTACAATAATAGCATTAAATATTGGATTTATCAAACCTTGATGATTGTTCTTGAGATTGGTTTCTACCCTGTCCTCTATTACTGAAACTATGATTGGATTGATTGGTCCTTTCTCCTTGATCTATATTCATCTGTCCACCTCTGCCTCTTCCTCTTCCTCTGCTTGATGAACCTTGCGCTCTGAAAGCATTCTCGAAAGAGGTATTATTATTTCTATTCAATCTTGATTCATATGTCAATAAAGAACCAATTAACTCATCCACTAATACCTGTGACAAATCTTTTGATTCTTCAATTGCTACAACTATTGAGTCAAATTTACTAGGCAAACTCCTGAGAATTTTTTCAATCACTTTTTGATGTATTAATTATTCTCCATTAGATCTAATTTGATGCACAATATTCAATACTTGATTCATAAATTGCTCTCCAGACTCAGATTCTTTCATTTGCAATTTTTCAAAATTTCTCCTAAGAGATTGTAGTTTATCCACTTTCAGCTTTGTATTACCTTGATAGGTTGTCTCTAGAATCTCTCATGCTTTCTTTGATCTCGTTGCTGCTGAAACCTTAGGAAAGATTGACTCATCCATTGCTTGCTAAATTAAAAACAGGGCTTTTGCATCCTTTTTTCTATTATCTCTAAGATGATCTTTTTCTGCTTGTTGTAATCTTTGATAAGCTGCTTCATCCCGTGGTTATGCAAAACCTTTCTCTACCAAATCCCAAATATCTTGTGAGAAAAACAAAGTCTTCATTTTAATTGTCCAAAACTCATAATTCTTACAATTGAAGATAGGAATTTGAGGCTGAATTTGAGCATTATTTGTTGCCATGACTTGCTACAACAATCTCCTTTCTCTCTCCGAAAAAAATTGCACCAAAAAATAACTCAGATCTACATAAACATTTAACCTTATCTCTAATACCAATATGAAGAAATTTGTCTTTGCCTCAAAATTATTTCAATGGTAGGATTCCACCTTCTATATGCCAAACAAAGATTGTGGATCTCTCAAATAACAAGCTTATAGGTAAGATTCCCACATGTTTGAAAAACAACTCTTCTATTTCGATGTTGAACTTAGAGAACAATTGTTTGGAGGGCAATTTGCGAGAACAACTTGGAGACATTATTTCTCTTCAAACATTAAAATTGGGTGGAAATAGACTAAATTCATATATCCCATCCTTTCTTGCAAACATTAAGTACTTGGAGATACTAGATTTGAATAATAACAAAATGAGGGGTATCATTCCAACTTGGATAGGGTAGCTTTCAAAGCTTAAGATTTTGATCTTGAGATCAAATAGTATTGAAGGCATAATACCTTTAGAAGTTACAACACTACTACTTCTTCAAATCTTGGATCTTTCATCCAACAAATTTTCAAGAATCATTCCAGCCATTACTTCATCTTTGCACGCCATGAAAAATCAAACAGTAGCAGTCAAAATATTTAAAGTTGTTACTTTTTATTTTATGTGAATCTAGTGACAATCATTAGCAAGGGACAAAATATGGAATATGTGAGATCATTGGCACTGGTAAAATGCATTGATTTATCAAACAACAATTTAGTAGGTGGAATACCTCCAAACATGGGATTGCTCCAGGGTTTGGTTATTCTTAATATTTCAAGAAACCATATTGCAGGTGGTATCCCAAAGAGTTTGGGAAAAATGGTATAGTTGGAGTCTCTCTATCTATCACACAACCAACTGTCTGGAAATACCCCTTTGGAGCTCCAATCGCTCACATTCTTGGGTTACCTGGGCTTGTCCTGCAATCATCTTTCTGGTAGGATACCACAAGGGGGACAATTATACACATTTGAGGCATCATCCTTTTCAAACAATGCAGACCTGTGCGGCCTCCAGCTCAATAAAACCTGTTCTAGCCATCCCCAAAATAAATCTTGTCTTGCAGAGATAACTGTTGATAAGATAGATGATGAAGAAGAAGATGATATATGATGGGAAGTTGGTATGGGAATGAGATTTGCAGTTGGGTTTTCTATTGTATTTGGAGTGTTGTGTCTTACCACAACTTGGAGTAGAAAATGCTTCCAAGTGATGGACTGTAATACCCCTTCCCTAATTAGACTCTTTTTGACCTAGTTGACCATGGTTGACTTTTCAATGGCTTACGTGGATGGTTGATATATTATGATTGTGATTTTTTTATCTAGGTATTATTATTTGGAGTGTGATTTAGTGGATGTGATTATGTATTATTGCTTATTAAGGAGTAGATTATGATATGGACTTTATCTTTGAATGAGTAGATGTTAATTCTACTTATGCATTGTATTTTATAAATGATGAAATGTTAATTTTATTTGTGTTACTAATGATGGACTAACACATTTACTTCATGTGTGAGTTGCACTATGTATCTGTCCTTATGTTTGTGTGGAGTTTGTATGGGGTGCGAGGAGATGATTTTTCGTCATTCATTTTGGTGAGACACGAAAAGTCACAGGTCTGAGCGTACCTAATTAAAGTGATGGAAGTGGAGGAGATGGTTTTAAGGCCCTAAATGTCATCCCTAGCCTTGCTCGATTGTGAGCATTGTCAGTCATTTGTCAACCCTATCGGATCGCCAAGTAGGCCATCTTTCCGACGTTCGTATGTGGGTCATGTCTTTATTTTGTTTAGTTGAGTTTTGCGTGTTATGCATTTTGTAACTTTATTAATTCTCTTCTAGTGTTAGTTAATGTGAAATTAATTATAAATACCTTATGGTTATTAATAATTAATGTGTATTGCTTTTATAAATTAAATTAAGAATAAAATATTATAGGCACCTTTTTATGGTTAAATAAATAAATCAATCACTCTTAGTTGTTTAGTTAAATTGATTGTTTTATTTATTTCATTAGCGGAATTTTTATTATGCCTTGTCCATTTGAGAAAAAATATTTTTAACTTAATATATATATATATATATATATATATATATATATATATATCTTGATGGCTTTTTGTGTGAGGGAATTAATTTTAAATTAAAAATTTGAATGTTTTAAATTTGAGTAAGAAAGTTAATTTGAATTTTATGAAAAGTAATATTTTCATAAATAAAGTATTGTGCCCTAAAAGATATTTTTGGGTGAAAATTTCTTTTTATTTGGGAAAATTTTCCAAAAGAGGAGTTCTTTTTCATCCTGAAATTTTTTTTCTGGAAGTTCTCGTATTTTGGGAGGATTGGGTGCTCTCCTCCAATTTTTCTTCTAGGAAAGCATTTGAAGGTTGGATTTCTAAAACCTTTGTTTGTCCATTTTTGTCTTTCTGAGCATGTGTGACTGAAGTTGTTTTCTTCTTTCCCTCTCCGTTTGGGAAGAAATAATGGATGGAGAAATCTGGTTATCAATTTCATTTTAGTAAGCATATATGCAACTTATTTCCTTCTTTTGTGAATTTGGAAATGGGGGTTTCAGTTTCCCCAATTTTGGGAGCAAAGGAAATGGGGGTTTTGTTGTTTATATCTAGCTTTGTGTTGTGAGTTTATTCTAAGAATTTCTGGTTTGGAATGCCCAAATAAAAACTAAGATTGTAAATGTTACTAGTCACAAGGAAGGAAATTTAATTTTATTAAACTTTATTTGTCTTGTTTTATTATGATTAAACTTATTAATATATATATATATTAGTTTTAAAATTTTTTGGGGCTTTTGGTGCCCTGTGGGCAACCCCACCCATGGGCTGTGGGTGTGCCACAACACTCCACAACCATTGGTGCCCATTGGGAACTCATGTTGTGTGTGTCATGGGCACTCCACAACCATGGGCACCCACGTTGTGGGTGTTATGGCACTCCATAGCGGCGGGGGCCATGAAGAACCCATGGGCTATGGGTGACATGACACACCCATAGACTCCCTCCTCCCCGCCTCCCTACTCCCCATTTTGTGGGGCCCATTAGAAGTTAAAGAAAAAAATTATATATATGTATATACATATTGCTGTAAATATACTTATAATGATATATATGTAATTGTTTATTATTTTTGGAATTATTAAATGATGTTAGTGAATATGACATTGGAGAGATGTATTGTTTTTGAAAAATTATTGAGAAATTGGTTTAAACGAAATTTAGAAATTATAGTCAAACTTGATCAACATGGATTAGATAGATAAACAAATTTTTATTTTGAAATAATTGATGGTGTTTGTTTATTTGGCTTCGTAGATAAGTCATCGTGCAAATTGATTGGTATATGTGAAATTAGACCTTTTCATGCGTGTGTGGGTGTGGATTTTTAAATCAAGTCATTGTGGAAGTCATTTTGGTATATGTTGACTTAGACCCTTTTCATGTGTTTTTTTCCCTATTGTAGATTTTCTTGTCATGGAGGGATCAATTAATTGAAAGAGCTACAATTAGATAAAAATAGTTTTTAATTATATTTTGAATGGTCTTTATGCTTCCTTAATATGGATATGTTTATTGTGCAAGTGAACCTTTTTGGGTATTTAGTCTGATTGGAGGATTTTGGTGTTTGATTTCAAAAGAGTCATTCTCGTATTTATGTTGGTATGTTGTTGAATGTGAGTTGATCATGCAAGTTAACTGGTTAAGTTTTGATTTTACCTGTACTTGCTTTATTCTTGTTGTGGTCTTGTATTGTGAATAGACCAGTTGTCCGTTTCAAACCTCCAGTTGGTTTAACCTTGGTAGAAGGTTTGTATAACCAAGTTGTTTCTTCAGTTTGTTTTGAACTCCCTATGTTGGTTGTCTTTTATGTTTTGCCTGGGAGTTCTTTAGAGGTTTTGAAGTGTCATAAGGAAGAGTGAATTCTGAGTGGGGGTCGGGGCCCAAAGTGGCTGCCATGATAACCCCTTGGAAGTTGAGTAATAAGTGATAACTTAATTAATAAATTGGGGTTGGATTTTAAAACATTAATCAAGATTAATTGTGCCTCTCTCATGGTTGAGTTCTTGTATAGACCCAGGATGTAGTGAAAAGGCCTAGAATGGCAAACCAACCACCTTGTCTTCACGAAAGGTTTGTTGGGTCTGCATGAGTCATGGATGGGGGTTAGGGGTTAGGGAGAGGCTACCATAATAACCCAGGATGGGGGCCGGGGCCTATGGAGGCCTGTCGGGATAACCCATACCAGCTATGTGATGACACTCTTTCCTTATGTTCACTAGTGTGTAGTCTTGTGTTGGCTTTACTTGGAGCATTCTTGTGGGAGTCATATCTATATGCTTATGCCTTATGTGAGTACCCGGTGTACATGTTAGACCATGTGATGCCTTATTATGGTTTTCTTGAGGGCCTTATTAATATCTCCTAGCATGGAGGGGTGGTCCCTTTATGGGCGACATGGTCAGGTGGTAGTGCCACTTTCCATCAGGTATTGTGTTCATGCCTTTCTTGTGAGAGATTAGCTTCGTAGGTGCTCCAGATGTATCTCTTGGATTTACTCCATTCCATTGTACCGGTTGGTTCCTCTTTGTTCTTCTTGGATTGTATTTGTATCTCTTTGACCTTATGTGGTCGGTTGTATCATTTGGTTATTTATATGCCTTCTTGGCAAGCTGTAATTTTATGTAACCATTATGTATTTTTATGAGACTTGGTGTTTTAAGAGAAATTGTAATATTATATTATCCTTTCAATGTAATTGAATGTATTATCATGGATGAAGCATAAAAATGTTAACGTTATCACATGAAAATTATGAAACAATCATTGTTTAGTGTAATTAAGTTCCTAATGGATAAATATATATCTTAAGTGGATTAATTGACCTTATGTAAAGATTAGTTTAATTAAGTAATCCACATTGGGAAACCCTTTAGGAGTATAAGGTTAAGTCTTCCATTTGTGCAACTTCTATTGCAATATTATTTCATACGTTTATGTGTTCAGTATGTTTCAAAAAAAGATATTTTGCACTCTTTTCGAGTGTTTGTAGTTGAATCCTTTAGGGTTTCTTGGCGGGGCATTATATGGACGACATTATCATTTATCTTTTCAAAAGATTTAGAAAATAATTGCTTTCTATAATTATCAAAGAAGTTGTCTACAATTGTGGTAGAAGCTTGTAAGCTAATTTGTAAGCTTTATTTGTTTTCGTAACATATGATGTTGACTTACATGATAAGAGTGAAGTAAATCTAATTTTAGTTTGCAAGCATATGGTTTATGCACATTTTTATTAAGTAAAATTTAAGTTTTGTTCATGTATCATCATGCCTGCCTTATAAATTGAGAGGGTGATATTTATTTTGATCTTCAATGTGATAGGTCAATAAATTATTTATACCTACATTTTTAGAAAGTGTTTACACTTTGTTTTAGTGTGTTATTTCCTTGTTCCTATTGAGTGGCATGGAAGATGTGTCTTATAGCTCTAATAAAAATCTTGATTGACAAAGCAATATGCAATGATTCCTTAGAGTTAGAAATTTAAGCAATTTCAGGTACAAAGTTTCTCCAGATTTTTGAGTTGTAAATTAAAAAAAGTAGCATGCTAACCATTCATGCTTTGTTATTGCAGGTAGTAGAGTCAAGAATTTGTATGGATAACAAGGAATGCAAAATCATTGGGAAATATGAAAAGTGAAGTGTGTTGTCAACATTAAAAGTTTTATCATGTCATTACAAGGTAGAAATTATAAACAAATTTTAGCTTACATCTAGATATTAATGGTGCATCAATTTTATGTAATTTTTTTTGACATCTTGTTAATTTAAGTGAATTTTAAGATAACTTTTATGTAATATATTTTTAATTTAAATTTAAATTAACTTGAAGAATCAAAATCAATAATCTTTATTGATTATTTTATTTTATTATGACAAATTTTTATTAAGGAAAAAAAGAAGTTATAACTATTTTATTATTAAAAATATAAATTTATTTTTGTCAAAAGAATGTGCAATATTAAATTATTTATAAATTAAAATTTATATTATATTAATAATGGTAGTGGAGAATTTATTTTATGATGGATATTTTATTCTTTTTAAGATCAAGAATAACTATTAAATGAATGAAATATTTTATTAAATAATTTTTTTTTAATAAAGATGAATATTTTTATCTTTTATAATCATGTAATTTTGTTTAAATTATATAAATATTAATTTAATTTTAAAAATATTTATATTAATATAAATATAATGAAATATAAATTAGTAAATTTAACTTAAAATAATATAATTAAATGCATCCATACCTTTTTGTTTGGATATTAATTTTGTAACAAATTTGACAGCTCCATAGGAGAATCATTACAGATACATACCACAATTGACACTTTGATTGAAGGAGATCATACATGAGAAAATTGGCCATCTTAGTGAGGCTAGAACAACCACATTTTTCTACATCCTATACATCAACTTAAACTATAAAATGTACTAAATACATAGGTTATAATCCTTTCCCATTTTATGATATTTATTCCTACATTTTGGATGACACTAGTAGTGAGGCTGTTTGAGTGGAAAAGTTGGAAAGTAGGACATCCTCATCGAAGTCAATCTCTGAGAAAGCAAGGAGTGCAAAAGACTAATCCATAATTCCATCAAACGTAACACCGACAATGTGTTTGAGGGAATAGATAATAGATAGTCAAAAGGAAATCCCATTCAATTATGTAATTTTTTTAAAAATAATTCACCCCATCTCACATTCCATTTAGAACCATCTAAACTTCCATCTCACTGTTAGTGTTGGAATATTAATTTGACTCAAATGACATGAGAAAAATTATAGTTTGAAGAGTTAAAAATAAAATTTGCATAAAGTTGTTGATTGTAGTTTGTAGGAGTTAAAAATAGAAACTCTATAAATATAATCTATATGAAATAGATAATGAGAGTTGTGTATGAATATGCATTTATATCTTCCATTTTAACTGACATTCAATGTGTCAAAGGCTTTTATTTATTGAAGTAGAATTATTATATTTTATTTATCTACCATCTTTAGAATCAATTGATCCTTGTTAATGAATAGAAGTCTCCAAAGTTGATCCTTGATCAAGAAGTTTATGAAATTTCATTGAATAAAATAATTTTTTTATCTATTTTGAAGAATTTATAGGTATTTTTTTAAAAATTCAATTGATATTAGAACTGTTTTATTCTTAATTTATTCAATTAGTTGGAAGGCCTATACTGATCTACCCTATAGAAATTTTAACTGCCAAGCTCAATCCAACATGGATTCTTAAATAATGTTTGTATATGCTAGGATAAAGGTCATGTAACTGTTAGACAGTTCAAATAACCAAAAAACAACTGAGAGCGGGGGGGGCACTGAATCAATTGTCACAGATTACTGGAAGCATTAGCAATCTCAAACAAGAATACCAGAACCCAAAATAATAATACTGAAATAGCAGTTAATCCAATTACGTATAAACAATAATCATAGAATAAAAATCATCCACACAACACCAAGATTTGTACGTGGAAAACTTGGTAAAGGGAAAAACCATGGTGGGAAGCCTACCCACGATTAGATAATACTTTTGTAGTAAGTATGTGAATTTACAATGAAGGGGCCTGCACTTGCAGAAAGGCCAACAACCTAGAGCACATTGCTCATCACAAAAAGGAGCCTCACTGACTACATACAGATCCAAACTACAATCTAGAGAAGTGTTGAATTGCAAAAGATAGCATCTCCTATGCCTGAGTACAATTCCAGAGGACTAAATCCTCTTCCATAAACCCAATTAGATCTCCAATGATCGACAAACTCCTCTGCCTGAGTGATATTACATTATTCACACATTACATTCCTTGACCATGACCTCTTACATTAACCATGATGATTTACAATGAGACCGTACATCTTGTTTATACAAACCCTCAACCATAAACAATCAGGTTGACCACCAAAAAATAAACCAATTACATAATTACAAACCATGTCGGCCTTAGCAATGATTGTTGACATGCTTTAGCAATGATCTCCAAATGCCAAGTCTTGAACATGATCACCAACAGCATCCTGAAACTCCATCAAAAGCTACACCCACACCAATTATGTAATGAATCAAAGATCTCCAGCAAATGCTCTATTGGTGAAAGCCTCATTAGAACAAGAAACCAATCTTCATAGCAAGCAAAATAGCATCCAATCACCAGAACAAAACAAACTAACCAAATATGAGTATAGGCATTATAAACAAGTCAATTCTATCACCAGATTATACCAGCGTCAAGCAGATCATGCGGGATCCAAGTTAACCAGAAACCACTCAACCTACCAAGAGCAGATCATGCTGATCCATGAAACCAACTTCTTTCCAAGAAAGAAAGCTCCACCGGAAGTACTTTTCCAGTTATCAAAATCTCCAGACTAATCAACATCGATATATGCACATAAAGTAAAGTTACCATCCTTAGGGTACCATAAGCCATATTCTTATGTACCTTGTAAGTATCTAAAAATCCTTTTCACTGCCATCTCATGATTTTCTCTAGGATCACTCTGCAATCTTGAAACAATAAAAACAACATTCATAATGTCAGGCCTAGTCTGAGTCAAATAAAGTAGACCTCCAATCATATATTTTCATCTTGTAGGATTTATCGGTGTAGAAACATCTTTCCTTGGCAATTTCTCACTTGTAACCATAGGTGTACTTACTGGTTTAGAATTTCCCATACCAAATTTCTTCAACTATTCCTAAGCATATTTAGTTTGACAGATAAAAATGCCTTTGTCAGTCTGAGTAATCTGCAAAGCTAAGAAAAATTTCATCTCACCAATCATAGACATCTCAAATTCTTTCTCCATGTTCTTAGAAAATTCTATGCATAATTTATCTTCACCTCCAAAAATAATGTCATCAACAAATACTTCAACAATCCATATATCATCATCAATGATTTTATAATATAAATTAATGTCAGTACGTCCCTTAGTAAAATCAAGCTTCAAAAGATATTTATCCAACCTTGCATACCAAGCTCTAGGTGCTTGTTTCAATCCATATAAATCTTTCCTTAACCTGCAAACCATATCAGTACCATCTAATAGTGAAAAACCATCACATTTCTCAATATAAACTTCTTCATCAAGATCCCCATTCAAGAATGCATATTTAACATCCATCTGATAAACCTTGTAGTTTTTATAAGCAACATAGGCAAGAAATAATATTACAGCTTCAATCCTAGCTACCGATGCAAAAGTTTCTCCATAATCAATTCCTTCCTTATGAGAATGTCCTTTACAAACCAATGTAGCTTTATTCCTTATAACTTGACCATCCTCATTCAATTTATTCCTATAAACCCATTTAGTTCCAATAACATTTTTATTTTTAGGATGGGGAACCAAAGTCCATGTGTTATTTTTCTCAATCTAATCTAATTCTTCTTCCATAGCTTTTAACCAAGATTCATCTTTATATGCCTCAATTACTGATACTAATTCAACTTGTGAAATTAAACATACTTCATTATTTTCTAGTCTTATTCTTCTCATCACTCCATTGTTTTTATCCCCAATGATTTGATCTCAAGAATGGTTCAATCTCACATACCTAGGAGTCTTCTAACTCTTTGTTCCTCTTCCCTATTCTTTAGCTACTGTAGAATTCTCTGATGTTGCCGGAGTAACTGGTTCAACTCTTTGTTCCAGTAAAGGTGCTACCAGTTCAGATATAATCATCTCCACTGTCGTTTCCTTCTCATAAATTCTGATTTGGCTTTTTCTCAGCTCATCTACTTTGACATTAGCACTCTCCACTATTATCTGAAATCTCTTGTTATAACATCTATATGCTTTACTTTCATTAGAATAACCAAGAAATATTCCTTCATCACTTCTAGGATCAAATTTCCAATAGTATCATCTCTCCTGATATAACATATACTACCAAATTTTTTGAAATACTTAATTGTAGGTGAATTGCCAAACCATAATTTGTAAGGTGTCTTACTGGTTTCTCCTTTGATATGTACTTTGTTGAATGTATAAACCATTGTACTAACTACTTCTCTCCAATAGATATGAGGTAGATTAACTTCCAACATCAATGTTCTAGCAACATCCAAGATAGTTCCATTTTTCCTTTCCACAACTCCATTTTGCTGAGGTGTTCGAGGAGCAGAAGATTGTCTTCTTATACCATGCTTGTCACAAAAGTTATAAACTCACTGGATGTGAATTCTCCACCATGATCTGATCTCAAACATTTAATATTCAACCCTATCTCAATTTCCACTTTAGCCTTAAAGATTTCAAACTTTTCAAATGCTTCAGATTTTTCTCTCAAAAAAGTAACCCACATCATTCTAGAATAATCATCAATGATTAGCATGAAATATCTATCACCATGGAAACTTTTAAATCTAGTAGGGCCACACAAATCAGTATGAATAAGATCAAGAACCTCATTTGATTTATCTTGTATAATCCTAAAAGAGGTTGTGACTTGTTTACCCATTTGACATTCTTTACATACTGTATTATAGGTCTTCATAATCTTAGGTATATCTCTAACAACCTTAGTTGAACTGATCTTTACAATGCAATCAAAATTCACATCACACAACCTTTTATGCCATAGCCAACTCTCATCAATCTGTGTAATCAAACATGTCTTCTCACCAGAGTTCAAATGAAATATGTTGCATTTTGTTTGTGTACCGGTTGAAATCTCTAAGCCAAATCTATTAATGATTTTGCATTTTCCATCCTTGAATTGTAATTGAAATCCCTTATCTACCAATTTTCCTACACTCAGAAGATTATGCTTCAAACCTTCAACATAATAAACATTGTCAGTATTGTTCTTACCATCCAATGATATAGTTTCTTTTCCCTTGATCATACATGCCTTGTCATCTCCAAATCTAACTAGTCCACCATCAAATTCTTGCAAAGATAGAAACTTCCCTTTATCTCCAGTCATATAATGTGAACAACGACTGTCAATTACCCAGTCATCCTTGTCCTCAATTTTAGCAGCAAGTACCTTCTCCTCGGGTAGATTCTCTTCTAGTGCTAGATCATCTTCCTTGATAGCCAAGAATACCCATTCTTTCCCATTTATGGATCCACTAGTAGAGTCTTCTGTCGGTTCATCATCTGAATCAGTAATGCCTTCCTCATCTGCTACGTAGCATGATTTGTCTCTATTTTTCTTGAATCTATACTTGTTCTGATATCCAGGATTAGGCTTAAATGATATCTTAACTCTTTCTTCAAATCTTGAATTCCTTTAAGGACATCTAGATGGAAAATGACCAATCTTATTACATGCAAAACATTTAAAAGGTGCTTTTCCTTCATACTTACTTCCTATCGGTCCTTTCGGTACTTTTCTAGCAAATAATGCTTCAAGTTTCTCAAATTCATAATCTTCTCTCTTCATATCTTCTTTACATATAAAGCTTTCCATACTTGCTTACCGATTGTAGATGTAGATTCATAAAAAGCAGGTTCAGTCTTCATAGCGCCAGAAGGTCCAAAATCCTCAAGCTCAAAAGAAGATAGTTTACCAGCCAAAGCATCTCTGTTGACATATGTATTAGCCATTGTTCTCAACTCATTAATAGCAGTAGCCTTGATTTTTTAAGCTGGTGGTAGGGATCTCAGGACTTTAGAAACAATTTCATCTTCACTCAGAGTTCCACCACAACATTGAATTCTCATAACAATCTCATTTACCCTTTCCACGAATGCAGTAATTATTTCATCTTCTTCCATCTTCAAGTTTTCATATCTCACCCGGTAACCATCAAGTTTAGCAATCTTCATTGTAGGGTCACCTTCATTAAGAGTCTGCAACTTATCCCATATAGCCTTTCCAAATGATTTGTTTGTTAATCCCATTATTTTCTAATCAGAAAGTGCACACAAGAGGGCTTCTCTTTCTCTACAATCATTCTAAAGCTCCTTGTCTAGGTTTGCCGGAGGAGGATTGCCAGATCCTAGATTATAGGGTGTGACACCATTTTGTGTGATCTCCCAAATCTCCTTGCCAAGACATCTCAGAGGAGTCTCCATCCGAATCTTCCATATTGTATAGTTTATTCCTTCAAGCCACGGTATATCCCTTCAAAAGATAGATCCAAAAGAACTTGATGAACTCAAACTATTAGTCGCCATAGGATCTTCCTCAAGTGGTTAAGCTTCCTGTAGAGAGGACCAAAGCTCTGATACCAATTGTTATACAGTCCAGATAATCGGAAGACAACTAAGAGGGGGGGGTGGTGAATTAGTTGTCACAAATTACCAAAAGCATTAGAAATCTAAAACAACAATACCGAAACCCAAAATAATAATATTGGAATAGTAGTTAATCCAATTAAGCATAAACAATAATCACAAAATAAACACCATCCACACAACACCAAGATTTGTATGTGGAAAACCTTGTTAAGGGAAAAACCATGATGGGAAGCCTACCCACAGTCAGATAATACTTTTGTAGTAAGTATGTGAATTTACAATGAAGAGGCTTGCACTTGCAGGAAGGCCAACAACCTAGAGCACACTACTCATCACAAAAGGAGCTTCACTGACTACATACAGATCCAGACTACAATCCGAAGAAGTGTTGAACTGCAAAAGATAGAATCTCCTATGACTGAGTATAGTTATGGTTAAGTTCAATACTGGAGGACTAAATCCTCTTCCATAAACCCAATTCGATCTCCAATGATCGACCAACTCTTCCTAAGTGATATTACATTATTCGCACATTACATTCCTTGACCATTACCTCTTACATTAACCATGATGATTTACAATGAGATCTTACATCTTATTTATACAAACCCTTGACCATAAACAATTAGGTCAGCCACCAGAAAATAAACCAATTCCATAATTACAAACCATGTCAGCCTTAGAACAAAATAAATAATATCCACACATAAGATATCTTGAAAATATAACAATAGGTCCTATCCAGACGTTACATCAATGACAGTCCATAACCTAGATCAACCAGGACCAAGTATAGGTCCATATGCTTCAACAATAATCTCCAAATGCTGATTCTTGAACTTGATCACAAACACCAATTATGCAATGCATCAAAGATCTCCACCAAATGCTCTACCAGTGAAAGCCTCGCCGGAACTAGAAACCAATCTTTATAGCAAGGCATCCAATCACTAGACCAAAACCAACTGACCAAATATGAGTATAAGCATTATGAACAAGTCAATTCTATCACCAAATTATACCCGAGTCAACTGGATCATGCCGGATCCAAGTTAACCAGAAACCACTCATCCTACCAGGACCAAAAGGGTGCCGGTAAAGCATCCAAATAACTAGTGTTGACATCAATGACAAAACATCAATGCAACACATAATCAATTCCACCAAATGGCCAATAGTAACATGAAAGATGGTATTTCAAGATGTGGATATGTCCAACTATGACCAGTGGATATGAGGTGTCAATTCTCTTGAGTATCTCAATCTTTCTCATAATCACTTGCAGGAATTCTACCTCATTTCTTGATGAGAAGTCAAATGTATAGTCTAGATTTACATATAATTTACAAAGTCATCTTTAGGTCATCTTTTGCTTCTTCCTAATAGCATGTGGCTAATGGGCATGTTAGAGAATCAACTCAATGTATCCTTATCTTCAATATATGTCTCTCTATCAAAATTATCACAATAGTACCATTCCACCTTCTCTATGTATAATACCTATTGTGGATCTTTCAAATGACAATCTTACAAGTAAGATTTCTCCTAATTTCAAAATTGCTCTTCCATTGAGATGTTGAACTTAGAGAAAAAAGTTAATTGGAGGGAAAGTTTCCACCATAGTTTGGAGACATGCTTTCTCTTCAAACATTAAAATTGGGTGGAAATGGGCTAAATTCATATTTCCCATCCTTTCTCGCAATCTATAAGTAGTTGGAGATATTGGGTTTGAGCAATAACAACATGAGAGGGATCTATCAATTTTTTAAGCTACACTGTCTCCTCTGAGCCAACTAATTAACAAAATAAAATAGCAAAGAGCATACAATAACAACAATAAATTTGATTGAGTGCAAGATGTTGAAAGTATGTAAACTTTGAAGGAAGATTGAGATATACAATAGTTATCTACAATTTATTTATTCTGAAAAATCAAAATAGTGATGCATTTATATGTTGATTAATTGATTTAGACTATAAACAAGATCAACAGTGATGTATATCATATTTTATTTGACGAAGTTGTGTTAAGTTGGTGTGAATAGGGCTTCTCTAAAGATTGTGGACATAATACAAATTTCACTTGCAGATTGATAACCTTGTGGAATATAAAACTGATTCATATATCTAAAGATCTATAATGGTCATTCTGTAACAATTTGAATTTATGCTGCCAATATTGTAATATTTTAGATTTGAAGTCAGTGATTCATTTATTTATAACATCGTTATGGTTAGTGCCTTGAGGATGTTGAGTTGGTTCTCAGATTACTAGTTTGTGATTGTAAGAGTTAATGCTCTCGAGCAAGGGATTTGGTGATTCCTTAGGTTTTGGACCCTTAAATAGTTGTACATATTTTATTTGTGATGTTGGATTAGGACTCTAGATCCTAACACCATTCCTCACCTTGGTTTTTCACCCATCTTGGGTTTTGCATGTACATCAGGTGTTGAAGTTTTAATGTGTGATTTCTCTCTCCTACCATTTCTATTTTCATACTTATTAGTTTATCAAAGTTATTTTAATTGATTAAGGATAAAAAAATTTAGATCTTCTACTGAGTCACCTCCTTCTCAATAGAATAATTATGTTATATAGAGAGAAAGAAAGAGAGAGTAGTGAGGAGATGGAGAAGAAGATAGGGATAGAGATGAAAGAAAAAAAATAGACAAAGATAGAAAATTAAAGAGATATAGACATAGAATCCTAGGAAGAGGGGGAGGGAGAGAAATATGGAGATATAGGGAGAAATAATTAGAGGAAAAGATATAGAAGAAGAGGAAAGGGAGAGATGGAGATATGTGTAGAGAGATATACAAACATAAGGAAGTAGAGATAGACAAATAAAATAGAGAGAGGGAGAGATAAAAGGGAGAGACAATAAATCAAAAGAGAAAGAGAGGGAGATAGAAATATATGCTTGAGAGAAATGAAGAGAGGTAGTGGTAGAGAGATAGATAGGAGGATAGGAAGGAAGTGATATAGTGATAAATGGGGAGAGATAGAGATAGGAGGAGATATGAGGGAGCACAAGAGAGAGAAGAGATGGAGAGAGGGACATAGATAAGTAGATAGGGAGAGAGAAGAAGAGGGGGTGAGAGGGGTAGAGATATATAGAGAGGGAAAGAGAGAAGAAGGGGGTGGAGAGAGGTAGAGGTAGAGGGATAGAGGGTGATATAAAGAGATAGAAAGGGTTAGTGAAGAGAGAAAGATATATATAAAGAGATATGGGGATATAGGTAGAGAAATATATGGATAGAAAGAGATAAAGAGAGGAGAGAGAGCGAGTTTAAGAGAAATAGAGATGGATAGATTAAGAGAGGTAGATATAATGATATATAGATATAAAGGGTGTGGGAGAGATAGAGGGGTGAGAGTGAGAGAGAAAGAAGGTGATAGAGTAATGCAAAGAGGGATAGAGGGGGGAAAAGTTAAAGAGATAGAGATAGAGAAGGAGAAATGAGGAGTGTTTATTTGTGAGAGATAGAGAGAAGTGGAGAGTGAGATGAGAGAGAAGTAGAGAGTGAAATGAGAGAGAAGTAGAAGATATAGAAAGAGGAAGTGCTAGAGGGAGATGGAGAGATGGAGAAATGGAAGAAGAGAGGAAGAGGGAGATGTGGATATGGATAGATAGAAATATAAACATATGTGAGAGAGAGAGAGAGAGAGAGAGAGAGAGAGAGAGAGAGAGAGAGAGAGAGAGAGAGAGAGAGAGAGAGAGAGAGCTGAGTGTGAGTGAGTGGGAGTGAGAGATATATGAGATAGAGATAGAAAGGGAGAGAGATATATAGATAGATAGAGGCAGAGAAATAAAGAGGGGATAGAAGCAAGTAAAGAGATTAAAAAAATAATTTTTTAAAAGATTACTATTCTATAAATTATAAAATTTTAAGAAGATAAATTATTATAAACTAAATTATCCTAATGCCTTTTCATTATTATTTGTAATTGTTTTTGGTGAATATGTGCATTAGTATCTATTAATATAAAAATATAATACAAATATCCACAAAAAAAAAGGGTAGAGGGACACAAAGTCATTTCATAAGAAGACATCTAAATTAAAATTAATATAAGATAAACTAAATGCAAAGTCAAAATATATCAAATATAAATATCAATAATATAATAATTTAAAAATCAATAATAAAAAACTAGAACTATTTTTTTAATTTATTAAAATTAAAATATTAATAAAACATGCATGTAAAAGTTATAATTTAAACAATATTAACATAATTGAAAGATAAAATCAATATTAACAAATACAAATATATTATAAAATTGAGTGTACATATAGTTAAAATATTAAATCAATTAAATTTTAAAAATTATAATTATAGTGCAAATAAAATATCAAAACTAAAATAAATTATATGAATATTGTTAAAACTAAAATTTTAACTTTTATATTAAAAATTTACCAAGTAACATTAAACCTAAAAAGTTAAAAGTAAAATCAAATCTATTAAAAAAAAATATAAATTGATAATGTATTTATTTATTTAATTTAATTTATATATAAAAATAATAATAATTAATATCATTATTTAAAAAACTAATTATATTTATTAAAAAATTACTATTGATTATTTATTTATATATTTTAAAAAATAAAAAATAATATTTATAAAATATCTTAAAATGTCTTTTTTATATATTATAATATAATAATTATTAAAATAAATTATAATTAAAATTTTAAAAATATAAACATATAATTTATTATTATTGTTGGGAAAATGGTGTCTCAACCTTGCATTTACATGAGGTTACTATTTATAGTAAGTTTTCATTTGAAGCACGAAATGGTGTGAAATTCTCGCTGAAGGTTTTGCTTGGCTAGATAAGCATTTCGGTAAAGTTACGTCACAAGATCATAGCTTGTTTGAAGATATTAAATTTTTCATTTTGGAGGGGTCCAATGAAAGGTTTAAATTTGATTTTGAGGACTTTAGAGGCCCCAAAATTCCTTGAAAAATGGGCATAAATGACATAGCGGTTTATGAGGCAATAAAGCACATCACGAGCTTTCCGGCACTTCAAACAGTTCATCAATAGGACACTGTTCTCAAGTTGTGGCCTCCAGAAGTTTGTACTCCTGAAATAGGAAATATAAAATACATTGGACACATAAATGAGTTGTAAAAAGGGAGGGACACGTCATAGGGCATCTAGAAGGGAGATAAGGTCGGGTAAACCTTATTGGGTGGTTTTAGCCCATGGTTTTGTAATATCATTTGACGGTTTCTTGTATTGTACCTCCTATATATGAGGTGCATGAGATAGAGGTTGTGTGTAAGAGTCTTATGGCTATTGAGTTACCTCTGAATCTCTGAGTAGTGGTACTCTTACGAAGAGATTTCTCTACAAGTATATTATAATCTATTTTAATTGTTGAATAATATATTGGGCGGATTTTGGAGTGTGGGTTTTTTCTCCCGAAAGGGTTTTCCCCATGTAAATCACTGTGTTATGGTTTGAGTGTTATTATATCTATTTCTATTTTTTTTAACTATTGTGATGATTTGTAAAAGTTTTTTCCTTAGCCTCCTCTCAAGGTTAGTGTAGGAAGTTGTTCCAACATTTAACTTCCTTACAAGTGGTATCAAAGCTTGATCACCTTTGGTTTTAGTTGTGGGTTGTTGTGTTTTTTGAAATAATCTAGATTTGAGTGGAAGCTTGTGCAGAAGTCACTTTTTGGTTTTGTTGCAAGAATTTTCAGATGGCAAGTTCGTCAGGGAAAGTAGAGGTGGAGAAATTTAATGGAACAAATTTTGAGATGTGAAAGCTGAAGATGGAAGATCTACTAATAGATCAATATCTATGGGATGTTGTTGATGCGAATGTCCAAAGGCCATCAAATCCTATTGTGACAACTTAGTATGATGTTATGAACTAAAAAGCCAAGGGTGAGATCAAACTATGCCTGGCAGACTCTGTTCTGATCAATGTCCACAAAGAAAACACTGCAAAGAAACTACAGGATAAGCTTGGTGAAATGTATGAAGTGAAATCTTTATTAAATCAAAGTTTATTGAGTAGGAAATTGTATTCCTTGAAGATGGAAGAGGGTGGATGAGTTGTAGACCACATGGAAGCATTGAATATGTCGGTGGCTCAATTAGTATCTATTAGTGTTAAGATGAACAAAGAGGAGAAATGCCAGATCTAGCTTTGTTCTTTACCTGATTCATGGGATTCTCTTGTTATGGCTATCGGTAGCACTTCTATTGTTCTAAAGTCTGAAGATGTAGTGGGTACCCTACTTGGTGAAGAGATGCGAAGGAATGTATCCCACAGTCCGAAGGAAGTCTTAACTGTTCATGGAAGACCTAAGGAGAAAGGCAAGAAGAATCGGAAGTGCGATAAGTCCAAATCGAGAGGGAGATTGAAATCTCCTGAAAAGTCCAAAGTCATTTGCTGGAATTGTGGTAAACCAGGTCACATCCTAAGGACTACAAAGAAGAAAAGAAGAAGAAAAAGAAGAAGATTGATTTTGATTCCAAGTCTGAGAGGGAAGATGGTGATGCATTTATTGCAATTTTGGTGACTCATGCAAGTAATGATGCCCGGTTAATTGACTCAGGTGCATCTTTTCATATGACTACTAATAGAGATTTTTTTTTTAATAGGAAGAATTTAATGGAGGTAAGGTATACTTGGGTGATGATTCACATTTAGACATTGTTGGTCAAGGTAAAGTTAGAATCGAGTTTTCTGATGGTAGAATAAAAAGGATTAATGGTGTGTTGCATATCGCTAGTTTAAAATGAAATCTGTTATCTGTGAGAAAACTGATAGATGTGAGTGTGTAGGTAGTATTTTCTGAAGCATGATGTAAGATGATTAAGGGTGCTATGGTAATTGCTAGAGGTGTCAGGTTCGTCACTTTGTATAAGCTAGACGCATGCATTGTTGAGTGTAATAGCACTTCTGTAAAAAGTAAATCTGCGAAAGATTTGAGGTTTTCACCTTCAACAGATGGAAATGGATTTTTGGTACCTAAGGGTGCTCTTTCTTCTGAAGAAAAGTTACTTGCAGAGAAGACTATGTTATGGCACCATAGGCTTGGCCACATTGGAAAAAAAGGGTCTAAGGACCTTGAAAAATAAAAAACTTTTTGAAGGTTTGAATTATTGTAATCTTGAATTTGATTTATGTGAGCATTGCATTTATGGAAAAAAAACCATGTTTAGTTTTACTCAAGTTCTCATAAAACTTGTGGTGTTTTAGATCTTATTCATTCTAATGTGTTTGGTCCTATACATGTTCCTTCGATTGGAAAATCCACATATTATGTTTTATTTATTGATGATTATAGTAGAAGGACATGGGTATATTTTCTAAAGAGTAAATATGAAGTTTTTCAGTCAATTTAAAGAATTTAAAGCAATGGTTGAGTTGCAGACTGGAAAGAAAATTAAAAGTTTAAGGACTAATAATGGCGGTGAATTTTGCCCTAATGATTTTGATAGATTCTGTAAAGACTGTGGTAGTAACAAACAAAAGACAACTCTGTATTCTCCACAACTGAATGGAGTTGCAAAAAAGTGAATAGGACATTGATGGAGAAGGCTAGGAGTATGTTGAGTGGTGTTGGTCTAGAACAAAAGTTTTCGGTTGAAGCTATTGCCATCGCTTGCTACCTAATTAACAGGTCTTCCTCATTATCTCTTGTTGATAAAATGTCTATGGAAGCATGGTCGGGTCACAAGCCTTCATTAAGACATCTTAGATTTTTTGGTTGTGAGGCATATGCATATGTTCCAAAGGAGAAGCAGACAAAGTTGGAGAACAAGGTCGTGAAATGTATCTTTATTCGGTATAGTTATGGTGTGATAGGATACAATCTTTGGGACCCTGTTGCACAAAAGGTAATTTATAGTGGAAGTGTTATTTTTAGAGAAATTAAGTCTCGTTCTATTACCTTGCAGCGAAAATAGACTAAAAAGGAAGATGTGATTCAATTTCCTTCTACACCGAAAAGAGTTGAATCGAGACCCCTAGATAGGCAAGAAGTTAAGGAGAGACCACCTATCTTTGAATCTTCAGAAGAGGAGGAAGAACCTCCAACTCAACTTGTTCAATGGTCTAGAAGACATAGAGAACCACTTGAAAGGTATTCACCTGATGATTGGAGATGTATTTTTCTTTGAATACTAATGTGGATGATCCTAAATCTATAGTAGAGGCATTAGGTATGAATGATGCATAATCTTGGAAGATTACTATGGAAGAAGAAATGATAGCTTAAAAAAAGAATGATACATGGGATCTTGTACCATTGCTTGAAGGACAGAAGTCTGTTGGTTGCAAATGGGTGTTCAAGAAAAAGATTGGTTCAAATGGGAGTATTGAGAAGTATAAAGTGAGGTTGGTTGCAAAAGGCTACTCTCAGGTTGAGGGGGTTGATTATGTTGAGATATTTTCTCTTGTTGCAAAAATGACATCCATTAGATTTTTGCATTCTATTACTGCTGCTTATGATTTAGAGATTGAGCAAATGGATGTGAAAACTACTTTCCTTCATGGTGATTTGGAGGAGAATATTTATATGACACAACCTGAGAACTATGTGGGGAAAGGTAAAAGTAATTTGGTGTGTAAATTAAAGAAATCCATGTATGGCCTCAAACAGAGTCCTCGGATGTGGTACCAAAAATTTGATATATATGTGTTGAGTTTGGGATTTGAGCGTTCTAAATCAGATCATTGTGTTTGTTATAAAACCAATGGTGATCATTTCCTATACATTGCATTGTATGTTGATGATATGTTATTCATTTGTAAAGGGAAAGGTATGATTTGAGAACTAAAGTCTCAGGTTGCTGCTAAATTTGAAATGAAAGATCTTTGCACCAGTAGCTAGGATTGAAGCTGTAAGATTATTTCTTGCCTATGTTGCTTATAATAACTACAAAGTTTATCAGATGGATGTTAAATGTGCATTCTTGAATGGGCATCTTGATGAGGAAGTTTATATTGAGCAACTTGATGGTTTTTCACTATCAGATGATACTAAATTGGTTTGCAGGTTAAGGAAAGCTTTATATGGCCTGAAACAAGCACCTAGAGCTTGGTATGCAAGGTTGGATAAATATATTTTAAAGCTTGGTTTTATGAAGGGCAGTGTTGACAACAATTTATATTATAAAATCACTGATGATGATATTCTGATTGTTGAAGTATTTGTTGATGATATTATTTTTGGAGGTGAAGATAAACTATGGTTAGAATTTTCTAAGAATATGGAGAAAGAAGTTGAGATGTCTATGATTGGTGAGATGAAATTTTTCTTAGGTTTGCAGATTAATTAGAATGACAAAGGCATTTTTATCTATCAAACTAAATATGCTAAGGAATTATTGAAGAAAGCTGGCATGGGAGATTCTAAACCGGTAAGTACACGTATGGTTACAAGTGAGAAATTGATAAGAAAAGATGTTTC
This sequence comes from Cryptomeria japonica, assembly GCF_030272615.1. Taxonomy (NCBI): domain Eukaryota; kingdom Viridiplantae; phylum Streptophyta; class Pinopsida; order Cupressales; family Cupressaceae; genus Cryptomeria; species Cryptomeria japonica. Next base: position 40,140,311 of record NC_081408.1, read on the forward strand.
TGCACTAGTAAATCCTACAAGGTACAAATCTAGGATTGGAGGTATGCTTTATTTGACTCAGACTAGACTTGCAATTATGAATGTTGTTTGTATTGTTTCAATATTTTAGAGTGATCCTAGAGAAAATCATGAGATGGGGGTAAAAAGTATTTTTAGATACTTGCAAGGTACATTAGAATATGACTTATGGTACTCTAAGGATGATAACTTCACTTTATGTGCATATACAGATGCTGATTGGGTTGGAGATGTTGATGACCGGAAAAGTACTTTTGGTGGAGCTTTCTTTCTTGGAAAGAAGTTAGTTTCATGGATCAACAAGAAACAATCATGTACTTCTCTATCTATTGTTGAAGCTGAGTATATTGCTACTGCTACTAATTGTACACAAGTTTTATGGTTGAAGCAAATTTTGAAGGATATAAAGTTGGATTGTGATGCACTAGTAGTTATTCTCTGTGATAACTCTATGGCTATTGATATATCAAAGAATCCGATATTTCATTCCAAGACAAAGAAGATATCTATCAAGTATAAATCTCTAAAGGAGAAGGTGGAAGCAAATGAAGTTAAACTAGTTTATGTGAACACTAAAGAGCAAATTGTAGATATTTCCATTAAACCTTTATCCAATGAGTCATTTGAGTACCTGAGAGACAGATTGAGGGTTTTTGCCCCTCCAATAGAGACTTGATTGATGCGGTTTGGCATCAATCCTACATTCATTAAACGAAATACTTTTCATTCAGGTACTGATGTGGGATGCTACTACTCAGGGGGAGTAGTCAGCTTTGAGATTCAGAGGTTTATACTTTTTCTTTGATATTTCCGTCAGATTTCTGGCATTGATGTCAAAGGGAGAGTGATATTGATGTGAAAAAGTTAAAGAGAAATTCAGAGCTTTACAAAGATATTATTCAAAAGGGGGGAGATATTGATATTCAAAACTATCTATGGAGATTGTTGGCTGTCTTCCACAGGGGGAGACTTGTTTGTTTTTTCTTGGTACTTAGATGTTTTTCACATCTAGTGGTTCCATCAATGCCAAAGGGGGAGATTGTTGGCCATTTGGTGGAATTGATTATGTGTTGTATTGATGTCAACACTACATGTTTGGATTCTTTACTAACACCCTTCTGGTCCTGGTAGGTTGAGTGGTTTCTGGTTAACTTGGATCCGACATGATCTAGTAGACGCCGATATTATCTGGTGATGGAATTGGCTTGCTCATGATGCTTATACTCATATTTGGTTAGTTGGTTCTGGTCTGGTGTTTGGATGTTGTCCTGCTTGCTGAGAAGCTTGGTTTCTGGTTTCGGTGAGGGTTTCACCAATAGAGCTTTTTGTAGAGATCTTTGATGAATTTATTAAGTGATGTTGGTGCAGCTTTTGATAAGAGTTTCAGGATGTTGTTGGTGATCATGTTCAAGACATGGCATTTGGAGATCATTACTGAAGCATGTGGACCTCTACTTGGTCCCTGTTGATCTAGGTTATGAACCAATGTTGTTGTAACGTGTGGATAGGACCTATTGATTTATTTTTGGGATGTCTTATGTGTTGGATATTATTTGTTTGGCCTTAGGCTGACATGGTTTGTGATTATATAATTGGTTTATTTTCTTGTGGCTGACCTAATTGTTTATGGTCGAGGGTTTGTATATATAGATGTAAGATCTCATTGTAGATCATCATGGTTAATGTAAGAGGTCATGGTCAAGGAATGTAATGTGTGAATAATGTAATATCATTTAGGCAAAGGAGATGATTGATCATTGGAGTTTGAATTGGGTTTATGTATGAGGATTTAGTCCTCCGGTATTGAGCTTAACTAGAGCTGTACTCTAGAATAGAAGATGTTTTCTTTCGCAGTTCAACACTTCTCTAGATTGTAGTCTAGATTTGTATGTAGTGAGTGAGACTCTTTTTGTGATGAGCAGTGTGCTCTAGGCTGTTGGCCTTCCTACAAGTGCAAGCCCATTCATTGTAATTCACATACTTATTGTAGAAGTATTATCTGACTCTGGGTAGGCTTCCCACCATGGTTTTTCCCTTTACCAGGTTTTCCATGTATAAATCTTAGTGTTGTGTGAATGGCTCTTATTCTGTGATTATTGTTTATGCTTAATTGGATTAACTTCTATTCCGGTATTATTGTTTTGGGTTTTGGTATGAATGTTTAAATTGCTAATGCTTTTGGTAATCTATGATAACTGATTCATGCCCCCCCCCCTCAGTTGTCTTCCGGTTATCTGAACTGTCTAACACATTGTTGAGTGGTACACTTGGCCAATGTGTTTACTATGCTTGATGTTTTCTTGCTAAGAGTAGATTGAAAAACAACTTACCCCATTTTTCACATTTGACAAACATTCCAAACCCAAATTTTCTCATTTGCATAACACAAAGTCCAAAATCTAGTCTATCTCATTTTCACCTCATGTTCCATAAACCTAAGTTGTACAAGCATCCCAAGAAGTCTATCCATCATCAAGTCAAGAAGAAGAAACTCACTTAAGCACAACTTGTTAGACGTTGGAAGTTTTGGTATGCGAACCACAAACTCTTGCTCAAATATATTAGGACCTTCTTGCAATGATATGACAATTATACCCATGGTCATAACAACAAGTTTCATGCTAGTGATGAACTAAGAGTTTGTGCCCTGCACCATGGATGAGGCTTGTCTTTCAATACCAACTATCATCAAAATTAGGGTGGTCGCATCCCTTCATACAATTTTTTGTCTGAACCTATCACTTATTGAGTCATTTCCTTGTCGAGAATAATCTAATCACCACTTCCTTCTAGTCATCACTATCACCCTTCTTTTATCTTTTCATCACCAACCTTTTCTAAGGACTTAGCACATCAATTAATCAAACAATCAAACCTTAATCAAATCAATCTTTAATCAATCATCCAATACTTCAATCAATCATCCAAATCAAATCAACCTCACTCTACGATTTTGTGCTTTGTGAAGTTTTATTTAGACCCCATCCTTAATCAATTAATAATTTGGCTTTAGTCAAGACCCCAATCCCATGTCTTTATTTTTCTTAGGATCATTAGTCAATCCTTAGTAGAAAAAGACATTCTGATCATCATTTTAAGGTCTAAATTTCACCCAACTTGGTTGTCATTGTATTTGTGGTTTTCATCATCAATCTCCCTCTTTTGAAATCCTTGTTCAAGGACTAGGGTGTGATCTTAATCATCTTTTTCCTAATCCAAAGACCCAATCAATCATCCAATTAAATATAAATCAAATAAAAAATCTAAAAATTTATGCTAAGTCCTTTCATCAAGCTTCTTCTTCCAAAATCTTTTCTAAAGCTTATTCTTGTATGGTCGCAACTTGATCTAAAAAGAAGAAGATGGCCAAACAACAATATGATATGCCAGATATTAGTATCCTATATCAAGACCTTGCACAAGATCCTAGACAAGGGAAAAAATCACAACTTGACAATCAAGATCCACAACCACAAGTGGACCCTAATATGGTTGATCAAGATGACCTCCCCCCGAAAATGCAAACATTCCTAGAGGATTCATCTGACACAATCCTAGTGGTATCTTAAGGACCCTCATTGAAAATGGAGCTCACCTTCCCCCTGATTTTGATAGATCCATTCTTTATCAACAACCATAGAGATAATTTTCTACTAGTCACCTCACTGCCCCTATTATTCATTCTCAATTTGTAGCATCTGCAGTATCCATCCCCATGATTTTTCTCCAACCTTCTTCTTCTTTTCTATCATCTATGCCATTATCTAACTTGATCAAATCTATTCTTAAACATGCTTCTATCCCATCTTCTTCCACATGCCCACATGTCTCTATTCCTGAATCTTCTATTCCCCTCAACATTACTGCTAATTTCATCAATGCTTCTCTCTCTCATGCTATCACAATCCGCGGGTCATGACCAATCATCACCTCTCAAGTCCTCCATCACATCGGTCATCACATCTCAAATCCCCATTTCTTTGTCTTAACAATATATTAGTGGTGGTGGTGTGTCACCCATGACTCACTAGATTCCCGGGGTAGACACAGTCCATCATGTCCAATCCACAACATGATTTAATCAAGGAAATTCAGGACATGAAGAACATCATCAAAAAAATGCAGGAAGGGACTAACAAAAGAAGACCTTATTCATCTAAATTTTGTCCCTACCCTTATGACCCATCAATGTCAATCACGCCTTACCCAGTAGGGTTTGAGATGCCTAAGTTCACAAAGTATGAAGGCAAGGGTGACCCCCGAGACCACATTTGTGAGTTTCACATCTTATATCAAGAGGTCTTGTATAGTGATTTGTATCTTTGAAGAATTTTCCCTAAAAGTCTTACAGGAGATGCCCTTGTGTGGTTCTCATCCCTACCTTGAGGTTCTATTGTTTCCTTCCCAAACTTGGTAGAAAAGTTTGTGGCCCACTATGCTTACAATATCGTTAAGGACATTTCCATGATGAACCTATGTAACACAAAATAGAGGCCCAAAGAAACCTTTGCTAACTTCTTACAAAGGTGGTGACATCATATCAAAAAGTTCCAGTGGGATATGCCAGAGGAATACCAAATTGAATTATTCCAAAATAATCTAGCACCCAAACTATCAAAAACTGTAACAACTCAGTGTATAAAATCTTTCCAAAAGTTGACTAACAAGGGCCTAGCTCTTGAACGCATCTTGTTAGAGGAGGGCACTTTGAAACATTGTCATAAATCAAATCAGAACTCTTCCTCTTATAACAATGATAAACCAAAATTTTGGTCAAAGAACAAGAACGTAGTCAATGATGGTGTCACCGATGCAAAGTGGGTTCAAGCTATGAACTCTCCCTCTAAATCCACCACTACTAATCAACAATTCAATAATCAGAAAAACAATCAAAGTCAATCTCAAAGACCCCCCAACAATGTCTTAATCTAGGGGTGACCACCCTGATCTAACTATCAGACTCCAAGGGAGTATACTCCTCTTTCTGAGCCCATCGAGGTTGTGTTCCAAAAACTCATCCAAGCTAGTGTAGTTGTCTTCCTGATAACCCACCTGTTTGATCCTAATCAACCCAAACCTAGGTGATATAATGAAAAATGAGTATTGTGACTATCACTACATCAATGGTCATGATACATGAAAGTGTATGAAACTAAAGAATTATATCCAAGATCTCATTGATAAAGGTGATATCGAGGTAGCAATGACAAAACCTGGTAATAATAATGATAAAATCAAGATGTATCAGGAACCCTTCCCAAAGCATGATAAAGGCAAGGCCTCATCATCTAACGATGTCAACTATGATTATACTAATCATATATCTAGCTTTGACTTCTTGGTGGGTCATATAGAGGCTGTAGATAACCATGTTAATGTCATCACTATCTAGGGAGCTAACCCTCTCCCTTCCCAAAATAGACCTAGGGTCACCATTCAAGGTGGTCCTCCCCCTTCACAACTGGCAAGCAGGCTCAACCTTGCCAAAATAGTCATTCAGGGCATTGCCCCCTCTACTTCCCATACTCAAGATGACTATATTGTAACCACTTTTCGCAGAAGAGTAAATCCCCAAGGAGCTCCTCCCCCACCTAATCCTCCCCCCCACTTCATCCACCCACCGATATGACCCTCTAGATCACCTTAGAAACACTCCTACATAGATTTCCATCCTAGAGCTCCTCATAACCTCTCTCGTTCATAAGGAGATTTTGGAACAAGCCCTTCTCGAATTGTGTATCCTTGATGATATCAATGCTGCCCAATTCCAAGCTCTTATTGGAAATGTTGCCTCTCAACATCACCTTGTCTTCATCTCCAATGATGCTCCTTCTGATGGTGATCACAATAAACCATTGCACATTTAAGCTATTATCCAGAAACATAAGGTTAAGCACATCTTGATAGATGGTGTCTCTAGACTCAATCTATGTACATATAAGTTAATAAAGGAAATGGAACTTTCTGAGTTAGTTGACCCATTAGGACATATCACAATAAAGGCCTATGATGATGTAGAAAGGGTTTCTAAAGGCATGATCACTTTACCTCTTCAAGTGGGTCCTGCGACAGTTGAAACCACTTGCCAAGTCTTGGATCTTAACCTTCCTTATAACATCCTCCTCAGCCATATGTGGATTCATTCCCTCCAAGATGTACCTTCCACCTATAACCAATGGCTTAAGTTCCCCTTCAATGGTAGATAGATCACTATCAAGTGTGATTCTCAACTTTTTCAATATTTTAAACTTCTAGAAGGGAAGCATCAATACCACTACCCACTTAATAGACCCACTCCACCTCCTCCATCCAATGCATCCAAAGTTGCCTCCACTTCATCCCAAAAAGAACCTAAGGTCAAGATCCTAGATGATGGCTATGGAGAATATAAACTTGAGGATGCCCTATATATGGGAAAACTCCCCTTATCTCCCAAGTCATTTGGCAAGCCCAAAGAAATAAGAAAAGACCAAAAACCCATTATACAATGAAAAGACACCACCTTAAAGCAATGGGGCCCACTTGATGAAGAAAGGATAGAAGTAGATATTTCCTCTTAGTTGTATCGTGAGGAGGATGAAGAACCAAGAAAGATTCCCAAGAAAATGTATCCAAAAGCATCAGCTATAGTGGATAAGATGGGTTATAAAGGGCACCAGTTGGGAACTAAAGAGAATGGAATCAAAGAACCAATAAATCCCATCTCATACTACTATAACAGGGGCTTGGTTTATACTCTAGTACCTAAGATTACTATCACTAGTACTCCTTTAGATCTCTCTTTGGATGTCAAAGACTCTGACGAAAAGGAATTTCATGAAATACCTTTTGAATTCCAAGATTACATCTTCTTTGACACCCATATCAACACAATCACCCCCATAACCCCTTCCACCCCATATGAGGTGCATCTTGTCCATCCTGAGCTTATAGACTAGGACCAATGAGACAAACTTGCTTTGGATGTGTCTGCTGACGATAATGCTCTCATGAATCTCCTGACTATGCGTAACTTGGAAGACTACAATGAAGTTCATGGGATCCAACTACATGAGGACGAATACTTTGGTAGTCAGGTCAATACCCTTAGCCGTAAAAAAGACAATAAAAAGGAAAATCATGATTCCTTAGGTGAAAACCTTCCTCGGGCACCTATGGATGAGGAAAAAGTAAAAACAAAGGGTGTATCCTCAAGCAAAAACCCGAATAAGGCGCTTGAGGATGAGGGACTTGAACTCCCTACCATGGTTCCTCTATAACAAGACAAGTCAACCATACTTATAGAAGAAACAAACACTATCAACATGGGCACCGAAGATACTCCTAAGAATGTGCTCATTGCTAAGTCTCTGTCAGATCAAGAAAAATAAAACTTCATCAAGTTTCTCACAAAAACAAATATTAAATTTGCCTGGTCATATGCTGACATGCTAGGCCTTGATCCAGACTTAATAGTCCATAATATTGTTGTTCATCTAGATGCCAAACCTGTGAAGCAAAAATTATGCAAAATGCATCCGCATATTCCACTCCCAGACAAGGTAGAACTCCAAAAGATGTTGGATGCAAGATTCATAAAAACAATAGACTATCCTAAGTGGGTATCCAACATTGTCCCTATTGGAAAAGCTACGAGGGGCATCCGCATTTGTACAGATTTTTGGGATTTGAATAAAGCATGGGCTAATGATGATTTCCTACTTCCTAACATAGACATGATCATAGATCTCATAGTGGGACATTAAATATTATCACTTATAGATGGATTTTCTGGATACAACCAAATTAGGATAGTAGAAGAGGACCAACACAAAGAAACATTCACAATGGCATGGGGCACATTTTGTTATCAAGACATGCCTTTTGGCCTCAAGAATGCCAGAGCATCATGTCAGTGATCAATGACAACCATCTTTCACGACCTTTTATATAAAATCATGGAGCATTATGTGGACGATCTCCTAGGAAAATCCAAGACAAGAGATCAAAATATTCCTATCCTAAGGTGAATCTTTGAGAGATTAGAAAAGTATAAGCTATGCCTAAATCCTAAGAAGTGTGTCTTTGGTTTTATATCTGGGAAATTTCTTGGTTTCGTTGTTTCCTGTAGAGTCATAGAAGTTTATCCTATAAAGGTGAAATACATCATGAAAATTCCTCCCCTGAAGACCCTAAAACAACTATGCATCCTCCAAGGGAAGCTCCAATCTATCAAATGCTTCAGTTGATAGCTTGCAGATAAGTGTCACCCATCTGCACACTTATTCCGCAATGATACCAAATTTAAATGGGATTGCTTGTGTTAGAAGGATTTTAAGAAACTCAAAAAATACCTAGCATCACCCCCAGTCCTTATGCCTCCTATTCCAAGGCAGACACTCCTTTTGTATATATCAGCAAGCACAATAGCGCTAGGGGCATTACTAGCACATACAAATGATTAGGGAAAATAAAATTCTATTTATTACATCAACCACACTTTAGTAGGGTATGATCTCAATTATACTGCTATTGAAAGAGCATTCTTGGCACTTGGTTTTAGTACTCAGAAGCTTCAACATTACATGCTTAATAATAAAATAAAATTGATTGCTAAAATTGACCCCCTCAAGTATCTCTTATCAAAGGCTTCTCTCAAAGGAAGAAATGCTAAATGGGCCATGTTACTGAGTGAGTTTGACATTGAGTATGTGGATAGAAAGGCAATCAAAGGACAAGTAATAGAAGACCAACTAGAAGATGCTTTGCTTCAAGGTGACCACCCCATCTTTACATAATTCCCGATGAGTCCATAATGACTATCACTACATATTCCACATGGCAATTATATTTTGATGGTTCTTGCATGCAGAATTGATCAAGGGCAAGCATATTGTTGATCACACCACAAGGAGATTGCATCCCTAAATCGTATAAGATAGCCTTTGCATGCACCAACAACATTTCAAAATATGAAGCACTGATCACTGGACTCCATTGTCATCCAATGGAAGATATCGGAATTACATGTTTATGGTGATTCCTAGCTTGTCATTAAACAATTAAACAATGAGTATCAAACAAAAGATGACAAGCTTCTTCCTTATCATAGAATGGTATAAGACCTAAAGCAACACTTCATGATAATATAGTTTGAGTATATTCTACGGAAAAACAAGTGTTGCGGATGCAATGGCGACCATTGGTTCTCTCCTTCCGATGTCGACACAGTCAAAAATGTGTTTTTGGTTGAGCAACTCTTCATACTGGTATATGATCTACCTGAGTTTGAAATGTTGTGTGTACTTGTTGGTCCCAAATCCCCTTGGTATAAAGAGACCTTCACCTACCCAAGAGACAACGTTATTCCCCCCCACCTCACCAAAATGCAACAACAGACCTTCATCCTCATTACACAATTCTTGAAGACACCCTATTTAGAAGGAATTTTGATGGTTCCCTCTTGATATTGATAGATAAACAAGTAGCTGAATGGGCACTATGCGAAGTGCAAAGGGGTATTTTTGGGGCACACTCAAGTGGTCTCACTTTGGCTAAAAAGCTCTTGAAAATGGGATGTTACTGGCCTACGATGGAAGAAGATGCATATAATTATGTGAGGAAATGTATCCCTTGTTAGAGGAATGGTGGCAAGATTCATGCTCCATCACAAGATCAGTATCCCTTTGTTACACCTTGGCCCTTATTACAATGGGGGCTCGATTTCATTGGGAAAATCAACTCCGCGTCCTCCAATGGTCATAAATTCATCATTACCGCCACTAAATACTTCACCAAGTGGGTGGAGGCCATCGCTCTTACCTTCACCACTAGGAAGCAGATTTCTAAATTCATTCTGAACTACTTAATCTGCCACTATGGAATCCCCAAATTTATCATCATAGATAATGGTAGACCCTTAAAAAATTAGTATGTTAAATAACTCTGTCAGAAGTTCGATATCCAACATTGCTTCTCCACCCCCTATTTCCTACTAGGAAATGAGCAAGCCGAGGCTTCTAATAAAACCCTAATCAAAATCCTTAAAAAGACAATCAATGAAGTTGGTCATGGCTGGCATCTCCAACTCCATCCATCTCTGTGGGCTTACCGGACACCCACAGGCACTACTCCATATTCCCTTGTATTTGGCTCTAAAGCTATCCTCCCTCTTGAGATCAAGATTCCCTCCTTAAGGGTATCGTTATAGAATATCCTCCCTAATGAGGAATATAGAGTTTCTAGGCTCCAAGTGTTAGAATTGTTGGATGAAATGTGCCTCAAGGCCTTGAACCATCTCCAGGTATATCAAAATTGCTTACGCTTGAGCTACAACAAAAAAGTTAGAACCTGAGAATTTGAAGTTGGTGATCTTATCCTTATGGAAAATCAGAAAAATCTTCAAGAAAGAGAAAAGAAAGGCAAGTTCAAGCCCAATTGGCTTGGACCTTATGTGATCACAACAAAATATGGATCAGGTGCATATTAGTTGGCTACTCTCGAAGGAGATCACTTGGATGAGGCTATGAACATTATGCACCTCAAAAGGTTTTATGCCTACTCCTTAGAAGTATACTAGTTGTCTAAAAGTAAGGAAAAGTCAAAAAAATAAAAAAGAATAAAAAAATGAAAAAGTAAACAAAAATCAATTCATCCATCAGTGAAAACAACTCTGTGGTGCTATGGGCAAGTACCTTGGTGAAAACTTGATTTTAGGTGTCAAGGTAAATAATCTATATCCATCGTCTATCTGGATAGACTCAAAGCCCCCCCCTCACTCGACTCTATTCCATAACATAACCCACTCGATGCTCATACCTCATAATAAAAATCCAATATTCTGACATCATCCCCACCCCTTTCCCAATGAGGAGGATTGTAAAAGCCTATTTAAATGACCATCTGTATAGGATGACTCCCACCCTCATTCTGCCCACTTCGCTTGCAGTCAATTGGCTCCTTCATTCTACAAAAAAGACATTCCTATTCTATTCCTCTTGCCCACTTGCAACCATTCATCTTTCATCCACGCCAATGCATAATCCTTCTCACACAAAATCCATTGCCTTTCTTGTTGTTGGTTGTCTCCTTCATCTTAAAATCAATCTAATGATCCCACCACCCATCCCCTCTCCAAAAAAAGGAAAAGGAGCAAGGTGCCCTTGACCACCTCCATAGACGTCGTGATTCATTTTAGTATGCTCCGCAATAGCCATACCTGCATTTTCCACTAAGCCATCCTCAATATGCCGGTTATACACTGCCCCTAGCATATGATGATGAGTCTTTGTCTGAAGCGTGAATAAGGATCATCCCATCAAACTGAGCTTTTACTTACCATGCTGAGCTTAATCCTGAGTCCTGAGCTTGTGCTTCTTCTTGACTTCCACGTTATTCAAACATTCATCCACATGTACTCCATAAAGTCTTTGCAGTCAAGTACCACATCTACATTCACGTGTCCACACCATCTACTCTATTGCCTATTCAAATCCATCAGTCACTCCTTCCCATCAAGATGAATCCTTCCCATGTCCAATAGTCTATCCAAATCCCAAATCTTACTCTTGGCAAGAGATGTCAGTTGGCCTTGTGCATTTTCCTTGCATGATTTGGTCTGTTTGCTTTGTTTTGCATCACTTTGTCCTATAACTGCTCCTACTCATGGCTACTAGGATCAATCTATATCTTGGTATGTTACAGGTTGGGGCATATTGGGGCATGATTTTGTGGTATGGTGTGTTTGAAAGTCTCTCATGTACCTGTTGATATGTGGTGACTAATGAAAACCGACATTGTAATAAAACTCTAAAAGGGTTGACTTTGTTTGTTGCCCTAAAACACATATTATAAGCGACTGGGATGCTTAAGGCATTGTAAGGTTGATGTACTATTTTTGCTAGATAATAAGAAATATTGGAGGACTATGTATGGTGGACGTAACCCATTCTGGGTGAACCATGTTAAATCTTTGTGTTATCTATGTCCTATTTTATTCCTTTATCTTTTGTATTTAAATCTGCATATAATTGTTAGTTCATATTTGCTTTGGATCTGCTTGAAACCCTAACAGTACCAACCTACAGCCCTGTACCTACATCTATATGGTGTTTACATTTTGTGTACTAGAGATTCCTATTTGTTTTAGAGTCAGTCCATGCCTAGGATTTTTCATAACATCCTGATTCCTATAATCAGTGGAGTAGACTATCCTTGGAAAAATGAAAACTAGGTTTTCTCTCCACATTTTTGAACAACATATCATTTCCATTACATCATCTGCACTCCATCCCACCACTATGAATTTTGGAGACCTTAATTTATTCATTCTCTTGATTTCTTCTAGTCCCATGTTGTTGTACTATGGTTGGCACATTCCAAAACAAAATCAATTCATTACCATATAGTCTCATTATTCTTTTGGTTTCATACATCATAATCATTAAGTTCATTATTCAATTGATTGCATTATTTATTTCATTTTAGGACATGCAAGCTGGTACATATAATATTGAATACCTATCAAAATGTATCTGTCATGCATGTTCACAATTACACATCTTAGGTTCATAATAGTGTAAGGTTAATTAAAGCTCATTCAAACATTAGTATCTCATGCAACACTTCAATCATTATTAATATAAAATATTTGAAAGTAATCACATGGCATTGCATCTTTAGGTTATTTTAGGTCCATTAAACTTTTAATTCAAACATTAATATCTCAAGCAAATGGTAAGCCATCAAATAGTCCATACATCACTAACCAGTCTACTTAGTCACATTTTGGTTTGTTATTTTTATTAGTGGTTGAATAAGGGTTTTCATTACATTACTCGATGCATTTTGTTATCATTCAGGTGCATTTCATTAATAATATCATATTTAATATACCACAAAATACACATAAGACATTTATATGCATCACATAAGCATACGCATTATCATCACATAAAAATCCAAAAACATGCACATCATACACATACCATCCACATGCATCCTACATCCACAAATATGTTAGCAACATTATATATCATATAACATATGCACATATAAGCATCCATCCCGAATCATAGGTAAGTTAAATAATATCCATCACATGCATCACATAAAATCATAATCATAGCATCATCATCCATCACATAATAAAATAATAATCAAAGTCCATCAAAGTCCACAATTAAGTCCATACATGCATATATGCCACCAAAAACACGTCTCATATATATCAAAAATCAATGAATGTGCCAATCATGGTACAATGATATAAATCCTTGAGGGGTCAAAATACAATGTCCCATACATTAGGGATAGCCCATACTCTCCCTATCTCCATCACCATCTCCACCACCAACTGCACCTCCTGATGATCCTGCACTCCCACCTCTAGGTGGTCTCATATCCACTGATCCTCTGATTTGCTGGCTCTATACCCTATGTGACTGCAGACTCTCAGTATAAGATGTCGCTCGCTACTCTACTAGAAATGATCCATGGTATAAACCCCTATAATGTGTAGGCTCCTTACTCAGACTCTCTACCTATCACTGCTGACTAGTCAAATCTGCATATACCTATGCAAAAACAACAAGCTCCAAAAGTGGTCGAACCGTATCTCTCTCTCCCCATAGTCTAAACACTTTTTCCTTTTCTCTGCTCAATCAGGCATAGAGTGCATCCATCTCCCCATCCATCCTCTCCAACTCTTCCCGCAGCTGGTTGATAGCTCCCCCACTCTTTACCTCCTCCAAAAGCTACTATGTCTCCTCCCTCTCTTCCCTCAGAGCCAACACCTCTACCCAAACTGATTGTAGGCTCTTTGTCAAGTGCTCTGCCTCCCTCTTATGTCTATGCACCTCTGACTATAGGCTAGATGTCCTAGCCTACTCCACTTCCCTATGCACCCCACTCATCCAAGACTTGTAAATCTAGAATGTCAATCAGGTCTGCACCCTCTCCCTCCCCAGAAACATATCCAATTTGTGCTACTGCTACCTGTAGCTTTAGTGGTACCTCATCTTGAGGTACCTCCTATCTCCCTCGGCCTGTCTATCGATCATGTCCTTTCCCTTGCCCTCCCCCTCCTCATCCTTGACCTCGTCCTCCTAATCCCACCCTATTTGATGGTCCATCCTTGTCTCCCCATATGACCTCATCAAATGATAATTGTAGATCATTGACCTCCAAAACTCTGGGGATACTCAATCAAATTGGCCTATGAGAATCCCACCAACAGTTGTACATCACTAAACATCCAAGATCCTCACCTGCCTGGTAATTCTCATCTCAAACAATAGTATATGTTGTCTCCCCATTAATCTGGGCCTCTAATGGTCTAAGTGCCTATCACCATGTCCCAGCGTCCCGCGTGATACATAGGTATAACCTCTCATATCCCACTAGCTCCTGCATGTGTCCAAATTGACGCATGACCCGGTGTGGTGCATAGTGCTCAATGACATAGACTGATCTCCCGAAAAGCCAACACTCTATTTGTACCCATGTTAGCTACCAATCCTCTCTCCAGCTCTCACAGTCCATGTAGGGGCACCAACAAAAGAATATCATCTCATCAAAACTCTACCTCCAAAACCACATGTCTCTCAAGTAGTAATAATTTAATAGGCCTCTGTATCTATCAACATATGTGAATCATCATTATCTATACTTTTGACCTACAGATCAAGCTACTGCAATGTGCTCCCATGCCCAGATGTGGAGTAGTGTAACTCCTATACCTAGATTCTGGTAATCCACATATAAACATAAATGCATATTGTGGTACAAATTCCCTAGCATCACTGCACCCCAATAGTATGTCATGCAATCCTTGACCATATAGTAAACACATATAGCCCATCCAATTGAGAATCTATGTCCACTCAGGTCTGGCATCATCCATACACTAATCAATCCATAAATAAATATTACAAGCCATGGGATGCATCGAATCTGCATGGCTCAGCCTAGGTGCATCCTCATCCCCTCCATGGGTAGGGCTGTGTGCCCACACACCTATCATAGATAGTACTCTTTTCCATCCAATCTATACTCTGGAATGACATCTCAGATGGAGATCTTCAAGATCCTCTAGACGTCTAGCAATGTGATGGTAGCCTCCCTAGTGGGAAGATGGAAATTGAAAGTCTAGCTATCCCTTCGCTCCACTAGTGCAGTCATCATAGTCGTGTGTGCCTTGATCTTGGGCCATCTCTTAATGAAACCTAATCCCACTACACTCAGGATCTCCCTCTCATTTGACCTAAGTTGCATGTATAACCTCATAGTAGGAGGCCAATGCTCTCATGATGTAAGTCACCCCTTGTCTGGCTACACCCAGACAATTCACTTTATTAACCTTCATAATCCTATCCTATCTTACCCTAGCCTAGCGCATTCTATCCTATTTATTATCCTATGCCTTCCCTGGGGACCCTATGAGCCCCCTAAACCTATTATCCTTCATTCCTGATCCTCATTCTATAGCCCTTTGCTTCCCTAGAAGAGATGTTGATTCATCCCCAGTGGAGGCATAAAAAATGTGATGTATACATTGCGCCACAGGTGAAGATTTTGAATCACAGTCTCTACCCCCTATCTATCCTTTTTAAGCCTAATTGGTGCCTGGCACCTATGCTTGCATTAGACTGCAAGAACTTGCGTCGATCCCCTTCCTTAGCCCTTTCAATGTCTGTTTAGGCGTTGTTTGACTATGGAGACGTTGAACCCCCATAGAGATGTTGAAATGATGATCAATGCCTCTGCACCATGAGACTTTTACCCTATTTATTGACCCTAATAAATACTCTAAACTACTAAAGTATGAAGTGGAGTCAGGGTACCTACTGGTGGTCCGTACTCCTCTAGTCTCTATTGTCACGAGAGTCTTTGCACACTGCTCGTGAATGGGAATGCAATCCATCTCATTTCTAGGGCTTTGTGCTCGTTGTGATCTCTAAAGGTGTATGTGACAATGACCCTTCCTTGGGCCCTATGTGGCTTATATAGGCCCCCCCATAGCCTATTTTCTCATCCTTCTACAAATTCACTCACTTTCTCCTCTCGTTATTATTTTCCTCTTCACTTCTATCATTTTCTTCTTTTCGATAATTTTCCCAAAATTTCTTTCAAAATTCCCAGTTAAATTCTCGAGGGGGCATCCACCACCCGCGTCTTCATGCTGGGACATCTTTTTCTTGTCTTTTACCCATCGCTAATTTTGCCACTGCATAAAAGAGGGGCAAAATGTAGACGTCCAAAATTAATTAAATTAAATATTTAATTAATTTTATCCCTTCTCCGTAATTAATCAATTTAATTATGTTCCCCCTTTATTCTTCTCAGAATTAATTAAATTTGATTTAATTAATCCTGTCACTATAGCCCAATAATTGATTTATCAAATAAATTGATTATCCCCTATTCTTCTAAAGTTTCCAAGACTAATTAATTCTTCTGAACTCCGTTTTAGTTAATTAACGATAATTAATTAACTTAGTCATGTGATTCCTACAAATCACTTTCCCCAATTCTTTATTAGCCTAATTAATTCTTCTAGAATCCCTCATAATCATGTTTAGCATTATTCTTCAATTTTTTAATTCCTCCACTCATTCTCTCTCCTCTTGTCAAATCCTCCTATAGATCCCACTTGTCTCCTAATCTCTCATTATCCCACCTAATCACCTTCCTAATCATTTGCTAGTGGCTAATTCTCGTGACTAGCCACCAAGTCAACCAATAGCCATAAATGGATAAATCGACTTGTTGCTTCCTCACCTTCCAACCTTAAATGCACCTAATTGGGTCATTTCAAGAAATTCAAAATATCACATTCTCCTATCCCTCTCACCTTCCCAAGGAATTTTAAATTCCTTTTCCCATTTCCCTTCCCCATGCACTCCATTCTTTTGAAATTTTTAATTCCCCATCCATCTCCCAAGGAATTTTTAATTCCTTTTTATTTTTCCAAATGTACTTGGGGGATATCTTCCCCATATGCCTTGTGGAGTGTGGAGACAAGAAATGCCTCTATGGAAAATCTCTTGGTCTCCACACCTAGTCATGTCATTGTCTCCTCAATCCATGTTCTCCCTCTCCTTCAATCTCCACCCTTGATTCATCTTCAATCTCAACCGTCTGTTTCTCCTATCTCAAGTCTATAAATTGGGATGTCCTCCCCTTCATTTGACATCTCCAATTTATGCAACCTCATGCTGGCCTTTTAGTTTTAGAAATCATACTCCAAGCACCCCCACTATAGGCAAATTATCACTTAGCTTCCATGACATCCATATCCATGTCTTAAGCACCCACCACTCAATCACTTTTATCTTTGTTGTGAAATCTTGGAGAGCAACCCCCAATCATTCCCTAGGACCAATCCGATTAAGTGTGGAAGGGGTGCATTCTTCACTTCACCAAAGGTCTAATTCGAGGAGCAAGAGATCACATTGCGAAGGTATAAAGGTTTTTTGTGCATTGGATTGGGTTTCATGCTTTATTTTGATTTAATCTAACCTTTTTATCATCACCTTGTTTTCCCTTGGTTCAGTTTGGCATGCCCGGTGGGACCCATGTCCCTTAAAACTAATCATTTTTGTGAGTTTAGAACGTAGGTCGACGCTTCAACATTTCAACCTGCGCTTCAATATTTTCGCCCTAGCTGCTTCAAAATTTCCACTAGGGATCGACGTCTCCATTTTAAATTTTAAATTTATCCCGCTTTTTTGCAGGTTTTATCTTGTTCAATGTATCTTCCTGTCGTTTAACATTTCTGCATAGTGTCCTTAGACACTTAGTTTTGAGCTTAGATTTGATTTTCCTGTTTTCTCCAAAATTTAAAAAGAATAAAAACATCACAAAAGGTTTTAAAAGGAACATAAACATTTGTTTATTTTTTGTCCTTAGGTAAATTAGTCAGAATTTTGGGTTTTTGGCGCATCAACGCCTACGTAGACACATCAATATTTGTGCTCTACTTTGACACCTGCGCTAAAGCAAAGCCTACCTAGATTTTCAAATTTTCAAATTTTAAATCTTTTGAATTTTGATTAGATAGTTGCAATTAATTATGCTTAATCAATGTATACACAAATCTATTAACATTGACATTTAGAACTGATGCATCCAATAGAAACCATTTTAGATTAAATTTACAAATTTTCAAATTCATAATAGAAAGCAATGAGTTAGACAATTCTCTCTCAACCATGTGCATTCTAACCCATCTTCAAATGTCATAATGTGATCTTTCTGGAAAAATTACCCCTTCCCTTTCCAACCTCACCAATCTCACCCACCTCCAACTTAATGACAATGGATTCAATGGTAGAATCCCTTCTGCCCTACTAAGCCTTCCAAGACTATAACTACTGGACTTGTCCTGGAACGAAATTCTTGGAGGGAATCTATCTAGGATTCTACTCAAACACTCTTCTTCCCTTCACAACCCTTGACCTTTTAGAGACAATAGTTGGAGGAAGTATTCCAAATTATGTTTCGAACATTTCCTCATTAACTGTCTTGGATCTCTCATGGTGTCATGACAAAATTATTCCAATTACTATCACAAATATCACAACACTTAGAGAATTGTATCTTTATAATAACATGTTAAGAGGGTACATCCCAACGTTTGGGGATAGACCTCTACTAGGAAAACCTTTTCCTTTGGCCTATATTGGTCTATCCCATAACTAGTTGCTTGGTCCCATTCCTCCAATGCTGTTGATTGCATTTCCAAATCTCCAATGTGTTGATTTGAGTTACAATCAATTAAGTGGGAGTATTTTATCCCTGCCAATACGCTTCACTACCTTACAAATCTTGATCTGAGTTAAAATGCATTGATGAGTAAATTCCCCCCTTTAATTAACCTTTTCAATTAACTAACTCTTACCTCTAGAATGGATTTATCTAAGAAACAACAACTTAGAAGGTTCCATCCCTCCCAACATTTCCAAAATTCCTAAATTGAATAGCTTGTACCTGTACTCCAACTGGTTAAGTAGGGATTTTTCAGAGTCTCGCCTTGATAATCTCAGCCAGCTCATCCATTTAGACATTTTTGATAATATTTTAACTACCAAGTTTAGTCCAACATAGATTCTAATATTCTCTTTGGAAATGTTGGGATTAAGGTCATGTAACTTGGAAGGTGGTATTCCAACATTCCTAATAACTCAATATTGGGTTAGCTATGTGGATTTGCCCAACTGCTGTCTTGCATGAAATATTCCCTAGTGGATATGGGCTATCAATTCTCTTTAGAATCTCAATCTTTCTCATAATCACCTTATAGGATTTCTACATCGTTCATTGAAGGGAAGTTGATTGGGGAGTCTAGATTTGTATAGCAATAATTTACAAGGTCAGCTTCCACTCCATACTAATGGCCTGTTGTATTTGGATGTGTCAGATAATCAACTCAGTGGATCCATTCCACTAGAATATTCTAGTCTTGCATATGTGTCTCTCTCTTGAAATTATCTTAATGATAGCATTCCACCATCTATATGCCAAACAAAGATTGTGGATCTCTCAAATAACAAGCTTACAGGTAAGATTCCCACCTATTTGAAAAATAGCTCTTTTGAGATGTTGAACTCAGAGAACAATTGTTGGGAGGGCAAGTTACAACAGGGGCTTGGAGACATGATTTCTCTTCAAACATTAAAATTGGGTGGAAATGGACTAAAGCCGTATATCCCATCATCTCTTGCAAACAATAAGGAGTTGGAGATATTAGATTTGAGCAATAACAAAATGAGGGGGGTCATTCCAACTTGGATAGGGAAGCTTTCAAAGCTTAATATTTTGACCTTGAGATCAAATAATTTTGAAGGCATAATACCTTTAGAAGTTACAACACTGCAACTTCTTCAAATCTTGGATCTTTCATCCAACAAATTTTCAGGAATCATTCCGGCCACCATTTCATCTTTGTAGGCCATTAAAAATTGAATAGTAATAGGTGAAATATTTAAAGCTAATACTTCTGACTACTTAATTTCTGTGGATTGAGTGACAATCATTAACAAGGGACAAAATATGCAGTATGTAAGATCATTGGCACTGGTAAAATGTATTGGTTTATAAAACAATAATTTAGCAAGTGCAATTCCTACAAACATTGGATTGCTCGAGGGTTTGGTTATTCTTAATATTTCAAGAACCCATATTACGGGTAAAATTTCGAAGAGTTTGGGAAAAATGCTACAGCTAGAGTCTCTTGATCTCTCACACAACACTCTCTAGAAATATATCTTTGGAGCTACAATTTCTCACATTCTTGGAGTGCCTGGATGTGTTCCATAATAATGTTTCAAGAAAGATACCACAAGGGGGGCAATTCCAGATATTCAATGCATTGTCCTTTTCATACAATTTAGACTTATCCAACCTCCAGCTCAATATATCCTCTTGCAACCTTCAAAAAAGTAAATCTTGTCCCACAAGCATTCTTCCAGAAATAAATAGTGATAAGATAGATGAAGAAGAAAATAATATATATGGTGGGCAGTTATCCTGGGAATGAGCTTTGCAGTTGGGTTTTCTATTGTAATTGGAGTGTTGTTTGTTACCACAACTTGGAGTATAAAATGCTTGAAAGTGATGGACAACATTGTCTTTTGTCTTTTTAAAAGTTTTAAGAAATAATTGCCTTCAATAATAATCCAAAAAGCTATCTGCAACTGTGGTAGAAGTTTGCAAACTAATATGAAACTTTTAGTTTGTTTTCTTAACATATAATGTTGACCTACCTAATGATATTGAAGTCAATCTATTTTTATTTTGGGCGCATATGGTTTATGCTTATTTTATTAAGTACATTTAAGTTTTGTTCATGTATAATCACGTAGATCTATAAATTGAGAGGGATATTTATTTTGGTCTTCAATGTGACAAGTCAATCAATTATTTATATCTGCATGTTTAGGAGGATAGTGTTTACACTTTGTTTTAGTGTGTTATTTCTTTGTTTCAATTGAGTGGCATGAAATATGCGTTCTAGAGATCTTATGAAAATCTTGACTGACAAGGTAATATGCATTGATTTTTTAGGGCTAGAAGTTTAAGCAATTTGAGGTATAGAGTTTGTCTAGGTTTTTCAGATTTGAACATCCACTATGTATCAACCATTCATTTCTGTCTCTTCTAACATGAAATGTTGATGCAATAGTTTCAACTACTTTAGTCATCTTGGTGCAGGTGCACCCAAGCAAGCTATCAAGACCATGAAGAGTTATGAATCAAGACAAGTGAATTGGAGTGTTTTGAATCCAATAATGTCAATTTGTAATGATCAATATGATTTTAAAGTTAAATGTCTTGAAGGTCTTAATAAGGGCTTTAGGACCAAAATTATGTAAGGGAGGCCAATAGTGCCTAAATAGGATTTGGATGGTTAGATAAGTTTGTTTGGATCCTAGGAGTAATAAAACATTAAGTTTGATAGGTTAGACTTTAAATTATTCAATAAATTGTAAGTTAGAAATTCAAATTTTTGAATTCTAACCGTTAGTTGTTTTTAGGTGGGAAAATGGATTTTAGAGTCTAAACAAGTCTATAATAATAAATAACTGATTGATTTCGGTTTGGGGAGTTGGGGGAAGGTATTATAAAATATTTTAATTCCATTTTGGTGTGGTTGGATGCTACAGTACGGATGTTGTACGGATTTAACAGAAAAAGTGGAAAAAACCTTCATTTTCTTGCAATTTCTTGTGTTTTGTTGCTTGAAAGTGATTGATCTTTCATGGTATAAGCCTTGGGAAATCATTGAGCATTGTAATAAGTATTTTTGAATGCTTTTGTAGAGGTTTTTGATCAGATTTTTCCATTTATTGCTGACTGTAGTTAAATTTCTGGGTTGTGTCATTGGCATTGAAGGCCCAAAATGCAATTTGGAGCCCTTCTATGGATGTAAGGTCCTGTTTCTCATAGATGAGGCTCTATCTAACATGTACCATATGAAACTAACAAGTTCCATGTAGGAAAGTTAACAAAAATTGGGTGTACACCATTGGGAAGTGCAGGTTGAGAAGGGGAAAGTGGTGACTAATTTGTAGCAGCAGAAGATCTACCCAAAGGAGGCATACTTTTTATGAAAAATAGTCAAATATAAGGTTGTATACATGCTATATGACCTTTGGTTGAGGTCTGGAAGTGAAGGGAAGTGCCTAAACAAAAAGGCCCTTGATTTTGGAGCAAGATGGTGAGGGGTTTGGTGTTTGCACATAAAACAAGATCATAGAACCTAAAAAATTGGATTTTCCTTGGTTTGGAGTCATAAAAAACTACTGTTGAAAGTTGTAGGGTTTGAAGATAAGTACTTCATATACTTGCTTTGTAAAAGTGGGGTTCTTGCATAGGAAAAATAGTCTCAGTCTTAGGACAGCAGAGGCATGGTCCAAAACAACCCTATCTGATTTTGATATATGTTGTAATAATCCAAAATGGGTGTTTGAAAATATAATTTTTTTGGTGAGTTCTTTGGGAAAATCTATAGAAAACTAATTTTTTCAGTCTCAGGTGGCCTAGTAAGGGCTAGTAGCCTAATTGAGGCTTAGAAGGGTTTGAGTGTTTATTGGTGGGCTGGAACTTTGTAACCTATTGATTATTGTTGAAATAGATGTGAATAGGTGTTTGAAACCATTTGGAACCATTGTAGGGTGTTGGAGTGAGAAAAGCCTTTATTTAACCATTAAGAAGCCTTTGAAACACTAGGTGAATTCAAGAAGTTGGAAGCATTGAAACAAACACATTGGCTTAGATCAATTTGACCCCTGAACCCTCTGCACCACATCTCCTTATTATTGCTAGGTTTAGCTTCATCTTTTTCAACCAAGAACAAAAATCATCAGTTTCATAATCTGACTCATCATCTTAAATACCAACACCATCTCTAACATAGTAGGCTTTCTTATTGAACTTTCCTTTGTTTTCCTTAAAATTTTGTTTTGTTCCTCTCTCTGAACATCTAGATGCATAATGGCCAATCTTTTCACACTTAAAACATTTAAGGGGTAACATACCTTTATACTTTCCAGTTCCTCTCTTCAAATTTCTCACAAAATTTGCTTCCATCTCATCCAGGGTCTCATTATTTGAATCTTCATCTGAAGCTTTTGATGATTTAAATGTCATCTCATTTCTTACTTTGTCTTGCTTTATATTATAACCATTGCATCATGAGATCCAATAACACCCTCATAAATTGAATGATTGGGAGAAAAACCATTTTGCTCCATAAAGATGACTGAGTCCAAAATCACCTTCAACCTATTCGCCATAACTTTAGAAATGGTTTTGTAGATTGTGTTACACGGTGATATAGGTCTAAAATCACTAAAAGACTGCACTTCCTCCTTCTTAGGTATGAGAGTAATAAAGGTATTTTTAAATTATTTTAAGATAAATAGTCCCTCCCTAGATTCTTCCACCACTTCTAAGAGGTCATTTGCAAGAAACCCCCACATACATGTTGGCATGATTAGCATAACTGATGTAGATGAGTTGATGACTGTACTGGTAGAGGAAAGAAGACATGATTAGTTACTTGTGTTGTCATTGATTTCAACCAGTGTCAATTAATATTTGATGATGCTTACAGATGGATTTTGATGACCGACTTGTTGGATAGGTGATTTGGTCTACCAGAGTTAGAGTTTGTAAGTATGACAGGGTTTACCGACTGGACTGAGAATTAGGACTTCAACCGATAAAGTAGAGATTTTGATGGAATCGGGAAATCGGTGATGGCTAGAGACTTGTGGTTTAAAACATAATCTTTTATGATGGATTTGCAGATGTGAACAAAACCGAATCCTGTGTTGAATACCAGAAGGCATTTTTTGAATTTTTGATGAAGATGTGCTAGGGTTTTAGTAGGGTTTTAGGACCGCTAATGAATTCACTCAACCAGTAAAAATTTTTGTTATGACGGTGATCAATGGAAAATCTACATGAAGGTGGTAACATGGCACGACCCGCGTGAATGATTTGAATTATGTTTTGGCGTGATTGATGGTGGAATTTCTTGGGAATTTGCAAAGTGCTTAGCAAAATGTTCTAAGATTTTGACTTCTATACAGATCAGATTTTTGTGATGAGTTATGATCAATCAACGGTTGATATTGCATTGTAAATTGTTCTAATGATCTGGATAATGATCTGATATGATCTGTATTGTAAATTCAAGATGTAATTAGTTTTTGTGGTTGACTGAGTTGTGATGGCTATTTAGGATGACACAATTGATGTTTTATGTGTCAGTGGTATTAGGAAAATGAGTTAAGCCATCCCAGAGAAGATAAAGATTTGCTTGAGTGTTGCAGTCTGTGAAGCATAACTAGATGTGATTTAGCAAGCTGAAAGTGCAAAGTAATAGATCACTTTTCACTGTTGTTCCCTAAAAGTTACAACAACATAAATCCCTTAACTGAGTAGGTCCTAACAAGCCTTTGTCACTTAAGTTCCCTAATAGGATAAATCTCATAAAGGGTGTTAATATCCTCTCATAAGGTTGATCTTAATAGATCATTAAGCTCCTAGCAGGAGTGATAGGGAAATCCCTTAACTGGGGTGACTCCTAATAGGGTCTACTCTTAACCCAATGTATTGTAAGCTCCTAATCAGGCTAAGATCCTAACAGGGCATACTTAAAAATAGTACAAATTATTGTGGGTACTAATTCCCGTCATGGTTTTTCCCATTTGGGTTTCCATGTCAAAAATCTTGGTGTTCATGTGTGGAATGTCTTTTCATATTGTCTATGTTTCATGCATTATTTCTAAGACATCGGTTATGTTATTTTATTTAAATTTTATTAGAGATTACTGGTACTGATTAGAAATGGTTAGAGAAAGCATTTGATAAGATTGATTAGTTGGTATATAGTCAAATTGGTATGATTGCTTAAGAGGCAAAATTATTGATGGCTGTGATTAATGTTTTAAGAAAATCTAATTAAGAGACTGTTAGATCTGATTATAGAAGTTTAGATATCAGTGAAGAGGTTTCAGATCTGATTTAAGTTTGATTTGATTTCACAGTTTCAATTGGTGTTAATACTGATTCACCCCCGACTCTTAGTATTAACCGGATCTTCATAGGATTAACAATTGGTATCAAAGCTTTGGTCCTTTGTGTGCACAAAGCTTAACTGCTTGAGGAAAAGATTCTGAGGCAGTCAAGATGATGAAGAAAGAAGGTCCTAAGTTCAACAAGGACAAATACAATATCTAGAAAGACAGAATGAAGATATATCTTAAAGGTCTTGGTGCTCAATACTGGAAACATGTTGAAACAATATATGTGGCTCCTACTACTGCTCCTTTGACACCAGATGAACTTAAAGAGGAACAAGAGAACATGCAAGCCCTAGAAGCTATTGTAAGTACTTTATATGATTTTGAATATATTGATGTTCAAGGATTGGAAAGCGCACATGAGGTTTGGAAAAAATTAGAGACAATCTATGGAGGAGATGAGCATGTACAAAGAGAAAAAGAGGAAAGATTGAGAGGAAAATTTGATGACATGAGAATGCAAGTAGGAGAGAATATTGCACAGTATGGTCATAGAATTAAAGAAGTTGTTGGTGGCATAAAAGGTGTTGGTGGTAAAATTGATGATAATGTGGTGGTAAGCAAAATGCTCAAAACTCTTCAACCTCGGTATGCTATTAGAGTATCAACAATCCAAGAACTGAGATCTATTTCAAAGGATAAGGTAACTGTTGACTTTTTGATCGGTAATATTACGGATTTTGAGTTAAATAGTTTTGACAATAGTGTAACAAAATCTATTGAATCTTCTTTTAAATCCTTTTTTATCGGTTCTTCTGCTAGAAAAGGAAAAAATGTATGTCTAAGTCATGAGTGCAGATCTAGTCATGGAGGTAACCGGGAAAGTAAGGACAATGACGATCAAGTGATGTAACTTGAAGCACTATTAGATAAGAGATTTCCAAGAGGTACTGGTAAGTATAAATGAAAGCTACCTTTAAATTATTTCTCTTGTAGTAAAATTGGTCATATTGCTTCTAACTACGCTAACACCGATAACAAATATAAGTACAATAAATTCAAAGGGAAAGACAGAAAAAACTGTTATGTTTCAGTGGATGGAGTTGTGACCGATGAGGAATCAGAAGATGAAGATGACAATGAAGAGATTGTGTTTGTAGCTATAAATGAGGAATTGTCTGATGAGAAGGCACTGGTTTCTCATGCAGAAAACAATAATGAATGGATTATAGATAGTGTTTGTTCACACCACATGACCAGAGACAAAAGTAAGTTTATTACTCTTAATGAATTTGATGGAGGTGTTGTTAGATTTGGAAATGACTCTCCTTGCATGGTGAAAGGTAAAGGTTCTATTTCTTTCAATGGGAAGAATAATACTGATGATGTATTTTGAGTTGATGGTCTGAAAAATAATCTATTTAAGTGTTGGACAACTCAATGATAAAGGTTATTTTCTTGAGTTTAATGGTGGAATCTACAAAATTCTTGAAGGAAATGGTGACCTGATTGCTACTGGGAAACAAAAAAGAGGTAATTTATTTCATTTGAATTCTAATGTCAATAATTGTATAGTTGCAAAAATGGAAGATAGTTGGTTGTGGCACAAGAGATGTTGTCATATGAATTTTGATAACTTGGTGAGGGTAAGCAAGATAAGTGTTGTAAGAGTATTACCACAAATTGTTAAACTGGATAATGTGATATGTAAAGGTTATCAAATTGGTAAGATGACCTCTATTTCATTTAAGAGAAATAAGTGTACATTTGAGAAATTTTGGATTTGGTTCATACTGATCTTTATGGCCCTACGAGAATAAAAAGCTATTTTGGTGATAGATATTTCATGCTTTTTACTGATGATTATTCCAAGATGATGTGGGTTAAGAAATCTAAAGCTCTTAGTAAATTCAAAACATTCAAAGCTCTAGTTGAGAATGAGACTGGTAAAAACTTGAAATGTTTAAGATCAAACCAAGGAGGAGAATTCACATCTGATGAATTTGTCAAGTATTGTGGTGAACATGGTATCAAGAGACATATGTCTGCTCCAAGGACATCACATCAAAATGATGTGGCAGAGAGGATGAACAGAAGAATTGTTGATGTTGTTAGAACAATGTTATTACAAGGTAATGTGTCTAAGATGTTTTGGAGAGAAGCGGTCAATATTGCAGTCTATACATTAAACCTGATACTTGTAAAGAAAGGCAACAATAAGACACCTTATGAGCTATGGTATGGTAAAAAATCCTTGTGTTAGTTATTTTAAAATCTTTGGAAGTCAATGTTTTATTTAAAAGGATAACTACAATAGGAAGTTTGATACGAAATCTGATGAAGGAATCTTTCTAGGTTACTCTTTTAAGAGAAAAATATATAAATGCTACAATAAGAAAACTAAGAAAATAGTTGAAAGTGTTAATGTGAAGGTGGATGATTTGTCAAATAAATTTGAAGGATCAACTAGGTTAGAACCTGAAAAGGATGATAACGAAGGAAGATTGGTTTCTTTGAATTAGAGGCATAGAATAACAATCAATCGAAAAATGCAATATTAGGTTCTCAACTGGTAAGCGGTGACAATGAAAGTGGAGAATCGACTAGAGAATCAGAAGAGGAAGATTTTGAATTGACACACACTATACCTAGACATGTCAGATTAAACCACTTACAGGACCAAATAATTGGTCATAAGAATGTAGGTGTGCAAACCAGGAGGAAGATTAGAGAAAATTCTTGTTTGATCTCTACAATGGAACCCAAGACAGTTAAGGAAGCACTAAAAGACGATGACTGGGTGAATCCAATGAATGAAGAATTAGATCAAATTAAGAAAAATCAGACATGGTTACTTGTTCCTAGATCATAGGATAAGAATGTGATTGGAACTAAATGGGTCTTCAGGAATAAGTTGAATGAAGAAGGAAAAGTGGTAAGAAATAAGGCAAGGTTAGTTTGCAAAGGGTATGCACGGGAAGAAGGTGAGGATTATGATAAAACTTTTGCACTGGTTGCTAGATTGGAAGGAGTAAGGATGCTACTAGCATTTGTTGCATATAAGGGATTCAAAGTCTACCAAATGGATGTCAAGTCAGCCTTTCTAAATGGAATTCTAGAAGAGGAGGTATACATTGAACAACCGGTTGGTTTTTCCTTGACCGATGATAAGGACATGGTATGTAAATTTCATAAATCTTTGTATGGTCTAAAGCAGGCATCAAGAGCATGGTATGAGAGATTACATGCACATTTGATCAAGATTGGATTCCAATGTACCAGTGAGGACAGTAATATTTATCTTAAAACTGATGGAGACAAGATGCTAATAGCTGAAGTATTTGTAGATGACATAATTTTTGGTGGCAATGATAATATGAGTATGGATTTTACTGATGAGATAGAACAAGAATTCGAGATGTCTCTAATCGGTGAAATAAAGTTCTTTATTGGATTACAAATCCAACAACTTGATGGTGGTATCTTTATTTTTCAAAGAAAGTATATTAAAGAGGTGTTGAAGACTTTTGGAATGGAAGATTGCAAACCGGTAGGAACACCGATGGTAATAGGCTGCAAGTTGACTAAACAAGATGAATCACCTAATGTTAGTGAAAAAGAATATAGATCTATGATTGGCAAGATACACTATGTTGTACATAGCAGATCGAACATTGCTCATGATGTTGGATTAGTTGCTAGATTCCAAAAAGAGCCCAAAGAAAGTCACATAGTGGTTGTTAAGAGGACTTTCTGGTATCTTAAAGGAACATTAGACTATGGATTATGGTATCCCTGCAAAGGAGATTTCACTTTAGATGTTTTTACTGACGCAGATTGGGAAGGCAATGTGGATGATAGGAAAAGCACAATTGGTGGATATTTTCTACTTGGAGGAAGACTTGTAGCATAGACAAGCAAGAAACAATCTTGTGTTTCTCAATTTACAATAAAAGCTGAGTATGATGCTGCATCTATGAATTGCATCTATGAATTGCATTTATAAAAGCTGAGTATGTTGCTGCATCTATGAATTGCATATGGATGAGACATGTGCTAGAAGGATTCAAGATAGATATGTCTAAACCATTGACTATCTATTGTGACAATACGAGTGCAATAAATATTTCCAAGAATCCTATACTTCATGCAAGAACCAAGCATATAGAGTTGAAGTATCATTTCTTAAGAGAAAGAGTTTAGGAGAAGCAGGTAAAGATAGAATATGTGAAGAGTAAAGATCAGTTATCTAATATATTTACTAAACCATTGCCAAAGACTACTTTTGAGTTTCTCAGAAGTAAATTAAGGGCTAGACCCCTACACCGAAAGAACTAAGATGTTGGAGTTGCATCATTCCTATGGATTTCATGTCTATTTTTCACTAAGGATTGATGAAGATGTGAGCTACTCTATAGGGGGAGCGACTCTGATGCAATATGATATGATTTACAACTATAATCAAATGGAAGACAAGTGATGCATTTTTACCTTTGGCATTGTTGTCAAAGGGGGACAAGAAATGAAAAGAGAAATCAGACAATGAAAAGAGAGAAGACTAAAGGAGTAGTACCTATAGATAATGTGGTAACAAAGTTGCAAATGTTTGGTCTATATATGATCTCTTGATTGTATACCTGATTGGTGTTTCCATCAATGAGAAAGGGGGAGATTCTTGGCATGATTGACATAACTAATGCAGATGAGCTGATGACTGTACTGGTAGAGGAAAGAAGACATGATCAGTTAGTTCTGTTGTCATTGATGGAAACTAGTATCAATTAATGTTTGATGATTCTTACAGATGGATTTTGATGTTTGAGTTGTTAGATAATTGATTTGGTCTATGAGAGTTAGAGTTTGTAAGTATGATAGGTGGTGCAGGAGCACCTAAGGGTGAGTAAATACCCTTTTCAATTTTGGCAATTTTGGCATAAGGACTAGTTCTGGTCCATTAGGTTGTCTGTTTGGAGCTTGGAGTGCATTTTTTCTTCTTTTTGAAAATTCATGTTTCAGCAAGACTTACCCCGATGACACCACCAACAAGTGGAGCACAACCATCGGTATCGGAACAACCAGTTTTACCCTACCTCGATGCCCGATGAGTATGCATAAGACCAAAGTGGAACCATCAGATATCGACGGGAGTGTTTTTTACCCTACCTCGATGCCTGATGAGGTTGCCAATAGATTGGAGCAAGTGGAGTGAGTTCAACATGGAGCCATCAGGTATTGACAAGACTAGTTTTCATGCCGTTTGATGACCCAATAAGGAAGCATATTGTTTGGAACGCATTCGGCTATTGGCATAACATGTTAGGAGCTACACCGATAACCTGATAAGGAAGCATTCTGTTGGGAGTGCACCATCGGTCATCGACAAGAGATGTTTTATGGTACGCCAATAACCCTATGAGGGAGTGCAAAATTTGTAAATTGTCATCAGACATCGGAGTGAGTGTTTTGATGCTACTCAGATGACCCGATGGAAAATAAAGTGATTTGTAAACTTCCATCGAACATTGGAGTGAGTGTTTTGATGCTAACCCGATGACTCGATGACGAGAGGAAAGACAATTATAGTCAAAAGCCGAATTGTGTTGAGTTGAATCTTGTCTGTTAGGGATAATTCAAGATATGTCTAGGAGGCTATAAAAGACCAAATGGGCACTCTGTAATGAGGCTGGATTGGGATTGTCAGATGTGTTGATTCCAAAGGAACAAACTTCTTTTGAATAACAATTGGAAGATCATTTTTTGGTTTCTTTTCTCAGAGTTAGTTTCTGTTGTAAACATGGCTTAAATCTTTAAGTGATAATGTAGATAGAGTAGATGTTACTTTTCTCTATTTTGTGACTTCCAATTTTGAAGTCGTGCCAAACTTGGCTCTGTGGATAAAGTTTTCTTTTTGTTTCTTGTTTTCTATTGGTGACAAGCAATTATAAACATGGCTCTGTCTTGATTCTCCACCGTGGGGTCCACATGGCCATTGGAGGTTATCAAGAAGAGCCAGCCATGTACAATAGAGCTCTATATGTAACAGACCAGGGAATGGCATCGGCCGTTTCAACAAACTGGCCCTAGGCGAGCTTGATGATAGACCGACTAGGTATCAATGACCAAGAGGAATCACCTGCAGGGTAGATTGGAGTCTAGGCTATTAGCCTCAGACCAAGGGAAGATTGGATCAATAGGAAAGATCCAAGCTTGAGAGGAAAATGACTTAGGAGAAGTTGAAGGTATAGTTAATGGTAGATAAAACCCTGCAAGGTGTCTGGTTACATTCAGTGGATTAGTGAGTTGGTGTATTTACAAAAGTGAATTCACAAAGAGCAGAGTAACAACCCTCGGTAGTGAGGACCTAGAGTGGAATAGGGGAATAGAGAGGAGAATTCCTAGGTTAGGCTAGGAAAAAGGCCTTGGAGTGAGTCAAGCTGACTCAAGCAATCTAGGGTCCTCCCTATCAACATGGTTTACTAGGTGGATTGAGAATTAGGACTTCAACCGGTAAAGAAGAGATTTTGATGGAATCAGGAAATCAGTGATGTTTGGAGACTTGTGGTTTGAAACATAAGCTTTTATGATGGAGTTGTGAATGTGACCGGAACCACATCCCATGCTGATTACCAAAAGGCATGTTTTGAATTTTTGATGAAGATGTGTTAGGGTTTTAGGACCGGTGATGAATTCACTCAACCGGTAAATAATTTTGTTATGACAGTGATCAATGGCAAATCTAAATGAAGGTGGTAACACGACACAACTTGCGTGAATGATTTGAATTATGTTTTGGCACGATTGATGGTGGAATTTATTGGGAATGTGAAAAGTGCTTAGCGAAAGTTTCTAAGAGTTTGACTTCTATACAGATCGATTTTTTGTGATGAGTTATGATCAATCAACGGTTGATATTGCATTGTAAATTGTTGTAATGATCTGGATAATGATATGATATGATTTGTATTATAAATTCAAGATGTAATTAGGTTTTGTGGTTGACATAGTTGTGATGGCTATTTAGGATGACACAACTGATGTTTTATGTGCTGGTGGTATTAGGAAAATGAGTTAAGCTATCCTAGAGAAGATAGAGATCTTCTTGAGTGTTGCAGACTGTGAAGCATAACTAGATCTGATTTAGCAAGCTGAAAGTGCAAAGTAACAAATCACTTTTCACTGTTGTTCCCTAACAGTTACAACAACATAAATTCCTTAATCTGGTAGGTCCTAACAAGCCTTTGTCACTTAAGTTCCCTAATAGGGTAGCTCTCAAAAAGGGTGTTAAAATCCTCTCACAAGGTTGATCCTAGTAGATCATTAAGCTCCTAATAGGAGTCACAAGAAAATCCCTTACCCGGGTGTATTGTAAGCTCCTAACAGGGCATACTTCAAAAGAGTACAAATTATTGTGGGTACCAATTCCCACCATGGTTTTTCCCATTTGTTTTTCCACATCAAAAATCTTGGTGTTTATGTGTGGAATGTCTTTTCATATTGTGGGTATGTGCACCAAGTTGTGGTACCAAAAAGGTGCCACTTTTTATCTTTTCATAAAAACGTGTCATTGACATGAAAAGGTCGTTCAAACCTTTGGGTTGGATGCCCAAGGAAAATCCAACCCAAAGGGTTGGTATTCTCCAGTGCAAACTATTTGGCGAGTGCCAAATATGGCTCTTGCCCTATTTGGCGCTCGCCAAATTCAAAATTGTGAATTTACACATTTGGCACTCGCCAAATGTGAAAAGTGAATTTTTTTCATTTGGTGAGCTCCAAATGCTCTGCATTATCCAATTTTTCATTTTGGGAACATTTTTCATCTTGGGCACAAGTTATACCCACTCGACAGGAGAATATATACATGAAATATAACATTTAAGTATATATTGGCAGGATGTTTGAGAGTGGTTTCAGCTCTATAGGAGTTATACTATAGATTCTAGTTTTTAGAGGTCATATAAAATTTTAGACTTAGTCAAATTTCAGTAATCAACATGCTCCTATGAGCATTTTTTATCTCTATATCTCTCTCCTGCTCTTATCTCTCTCACTTCTCTCTCTCCAATCTCTAAGTATATCCCACCCTCTCTACCTTTCATTCCTTCATTAATCACATTTCTATCCTTGACTCCTTCCCTTTCTCTTCTTCTCTGTCATTCTCTTAATATTATTTTCCCCTCCCTCCCCATTCTCTTGGTTAATGCCTATCCCTTCTATCCTCTCTCTCCCCATATCTAGGTCTCACCCTCCCTCCCTCCTTATATTATTAACCACCTCTCTATCCTCCTTTAGGTTTCTCACCTATCTAATTGTCCACCTTGTAGTTCTCTCCTTCTATCTCCACCTTTCTCTCCCTTCCCCCTTACCCCTATCCATTTATGAACTCTCTCTCTCTCTCTCTCTCTCTCTCTCTCTCTCTCTCTCTCTCTCTCTCTCTCTCTCTCTCTCTCTCTCTCTCCGTACCTATCTATCTCCTCATTCCCTATGCCTTTCTCCCTCTCTCTCACCTTCCCTCCTTCCATCTCTCTTCTCCTCCTATTGTTTCTCTCCACTCTCTCTTTGTTCTCTTCATCACTACGTACCCCTCCCAACCTCTCTCTCCATAAATATTTTTCTCCTTCCCTCCATATTTACCTCTATACCACTCCTTTGTATGATTACCCACCTCTCTCTCCCCCTCTATCTCCCTCACCTTTATCTTTCTACCCTTGGTCTCTCACCTCTCTCTTCCTAGCCTCTAGATCGCTCACCTCTATATCTATCATCTATATTTATTTCCTCTCCACTTGCTTACCCCTCTTTCTCTCTTTGTGAACTTATATATCTTATTTCTTCTCTTTGTCCCTTGCCTATCTACCTCTTCCCTCTCTATTTCTCAATCACTCCTTGCCCATCTCTCCCTCTCTTCTTATCTCTCTCTTTCTCTTTATTATTCCCTCTCTCCTTTCCTCTCTCCCTCCCCTCTCTAGGTCATAATATCTCCCTACCCTTAGGATCCCATATGACCCCTAATGTATGACCCCTTAGGACACCATATAACCCCTCAAGAGACCATACAAACCCTTAAGACACCATATGACCCCTTTTAACCTCCCAGTACATGACATGACCACTTAAGACACCATATGACCCCTTAGGACAATATGATGTCTTAAGGGGTCATATGGTGTCTTGAGGGGTCATATGGTGTTCTCACGCATGTATGGTCCCTTACGACCCCACATGACTCCTCAGGACACCATATGATCCTTTTTAACATCTTGGTATGTACGACGTGACCCCTTAGGACAATATGATGTCCTAAGGGGTCATATGGTGTCCTAAGGAGTCATATGGCGTCTTAACACATGTATGGCCCTTTAGGACCCCATATGACCCCTAATGACATCATATGACCCCATATGTCCCCTAACAACACCATATGACCTTTCAGGATGCCATATGACCACTTTTAACATTTGAGTACATGATATGACCCCTTAGGACACCATATGACCCCTTATGGCCAAATGATGTCCTAATGGGTCATATGGTTGTTGGTATTTTGATGATGTTTAAGTTGTGATTGTCATTGATGGACACACACTTATTTTATGTATGAGTTATAAAGAGAAACATAAGGACGGAGAGAGAAGTTGGGAGGGAGAGGTAGTGATAAAGAGAACAAATAGAAACATAAGGATGGAGAGAGAAGTTGGGAGGGAAGGAGAAACATATGGTGTTCTAAAATATTTGTGGCCCCTTAGGACCACATATGACCCCTAGTGACACCATATGACCCCTTAGGACCATATGATGTCCTAATGGGTCATATGGTGTCCTAAGGAGTCATATGGTGTTCTAACACATGTGTGGCCCCTTAGGACCCCGTATGACCCCTAACAATACCATATGACCCCTCAAGACCATATGATGTCCTAATGGGTCATATGGTGTCCTAAGGGGTCATATGGTGCTCTAACACATGTGTGGCCCCTTAGGACCCCAAATAACCCCTAATGACACCATACGACCCCTTAGGACACCATATGACCCATAGGGACCCATAGGACCCCTCATGACACGATATGACTAATTAAGACACCATATGACTATCGGCATATGGAAACTCCAATGAGACATTGTATGTGATTGAAGGTTTTGTCATTGATGGCAACCTTGCAATCCTATGGCACACACAAGACATCATACCGACAAAGCATTACATAGGCAACCTTGCAATCCTATGGCATCGGCAAGACATCATACCGACAAAGCATTACATAGGCAACCTTGCAATCCCATGGCACCAGCAAGACATCATACCGGCAAGTATTACACAGGCAAGATAGTGCACTGGCATCAACAAGGACACCGACATTGACACAGAAGAAAAGATGTATACCGACACAGAGGCCGATAGGATTTTTGTTATGTAATATTTTGTTTATTTTTGTAAGCCGACTTGGAAAATTGTAAAATGAATCTTATATATAAAGGAGATCATTATAGACATTTGTAAGAAGTAGGAAGAATCAAAAGGAAATTATTAGGTAGACCTAATGTGCAAATTATAGGTCAAGGTATATGTAAAGAACAGAGCAAGAACCGGTACTGAATCTAGCATTGAAGATGCTATTATAAAGCAGTACAAGTCATTGGATTAATATAATCCTTATTGTAAGTCAGTGTGACTTCCCATTGAGTAGTGAGCTCTAGGCAGTTGGCCTTCTTGCATGTGCAGGCTCCTATTGTAAGTAATATTCTCTTATTGGCTAGTGAGTGAATATTGTGGGTCACAAATCCCACCGAGGTTTTTCCCACATCGGGTTTCCTCGTTAAACATCTTGTGTTATGGTGTTCTTTTCATGTGGATATTCTTGATTCTATTTATTGCATTATTCCTTGCATACCGGTACACTGTTATATTTCAACTTAAGAAATTCTTATTACCAGTCAGATACTGATTCACCCCCCCCTCTCAGTATCTATGGGAACCCTAACAATTGCTATCAGAGGCTGGTCCTCTATTTTCAGAAGCCTAACAGCTTGAGGAAGATCTTGACACCGATAAAGATGGAAAATCTGATGAAGCAACTTGAAGGAGCTCTTACAGACTATGATGCATAAAAATTGAAAAATATCAAACTAGAAGATGATTTAAGGGTAGCACAGGACATCATTCAGGCACTTCAAGGGAATTTTACCATTGCAAGAAACAAGAGAAGAGAATTATGTGAAAAATTTCAAAATGAGAATGATGAAAAGGAATTACTTAATGATGAGATAAGCAAGCTAAAACTGGAGAACATAACAATAAAGAATGAGATGCAGGATATGACTATGAGATTTTGCAAAGAGATTGAAGATAGGAAGAAGAATGAAGAAGAATTGACCAAAAGACTAAGTGATGCAGCAAATGAGAACACAAGACTTAGCTATGAAAATGACATGTTGAAGACAGATCTGATGCATACTCAAAATGACTCAAATGAACTAATGAGACAAAAAGAAATCTTGGAAAGGGAATTGGAAACTGCAAATCAACACAAAGAAAAATTCAAGAAAAGCTCAGAGGAACTTGGTACCTTGCCGAAGAATCAAAAACCTAAAGGAGACACTTCTAGAATTGGCTTTGAAATTGGTGAAAGCTCCAGTACTACAAATACTCAGGATCACAGAAAACCAGTAAGACAACCTAATGCTTATAAATTCAATGGAAAATACTTTAACTGTAATAAGTATGGTCATAGAGCAAATGAATGTAGATCTAGAAATTATCAGAATATCAACACACCCACCGGTCAATGTTCCAAATGCAACAAAGTTGGTCATAACTCTGAAAACTGCAGAATGAATGTGAGATGTTATGTTTGTGGAAGATTTGGACTTTTATCAAATCAATGCAAAACACAAACCGGCATAGGTTATGGGAAAGCTATTCAGAAGAATAATGTAACTTGTTATGCATGTAACAAAATTGGGCATATTGCTAAATTTTGTAGAAATAAAGGAACACCGGTAGACAACAAAAGTGCTAGCTTGAAAGGTAAGGAAAAAGTTGAAGAGGTTAAGAAAGAATTCTCAAAGCAATGGATTAGAAAAGCTGATCTAAATATTGGGAATACTTCTCCACCGGTAGAACCAACAAATGCTTCACCAGTAGGACAAAGTGATGCTTCACCGACAGGATAGAGTAGTACTTCATCGACAGGAAGTTCTTCATCTAATTGAAGAAAATTTCCTTGAGGGTTTGGCAATCAAATGACACATATGCTAATTGTTCCCTCGGTTAGAGATAAGAAATTGAAAATTACTTATTACCGGCAGACAATGTTAAGTGAATACTTAATCGGCATGCAATTAATGTGGTGGATGGATAAAAGACATTATAAAAATAAGGTTTTGGCTCTATTTCATTTCACCATGATTTCAAATTTTCAGAGAGCATGAAGATTCCGAGCTAAGGCATTTTGAGCAAGAAGCAAGTACACTCCAAGAAATCATCCACCCAAGGCAGAAAAAGGTATTTAATCATGGCATCCACCTCTGCAATTGAATACATAGCAAACCCTACTATTGTTGAAGTAATTAAAAGACCTAGGCGCGTATTTCAGTTAGTCCCTGAGATAGCAAAGAAGGATGATACCTTAGGTGCTTTTTCTCAAATACCTAAAGGTGTTGTATATGCTGAAGACCCTAGAATGTACATCCACTACACTATTGAAGAGTTAGGAGATGAGGAAATCAAAACCATGTATA
Source organism: Cryptomeria japonica (assembly GCF_030272615.1). Classification (NCBI taxonomy): domain Eukaryota; kingdom Viridiplantae; phylum Streptophyta; class Pinopsida; order Cupressales; family Cupressaceae; genus Cryptomeria; species Cryptomeria japonica. The sequence goes on from NC_081408.1 coordinate 40,178,080, forward strand.
AAATCATGATATGTGATGATACCGGCAATGTTAAAGCTGAACACAAGGTTATTGAAACCCTAGGATTCACAGAAATCCTTAGCATTCATGAATTCCCTAAGGATGTGATTAGGATAGTTTTAAGCAGAGTTCATGGAGAATTTTTCTGGTTAGATACAATCCATAAGATCACGAAGGAAGCTGTGAAAGTTGTCAGAGGGTTACCGACCACCGGTAAGAGACCAGACAAAATCAAGAAGGCTCCAAATGACCTAGTTACAAAAATAACTGGTGCAACATTCGATAAGAGATCTCTAAGGGTTAATGATGTAAAAGATATCAATGTGAGATTCATAAGTATGATATTAGGTTACAAAGCCACTCATGCTAATAGAGTTAACTCAGTTTCAAGTTTATGCATTAAGAGTGCCTATGATATGGTAACAGACAATGCAAAAATTGATATCTGTGAATGGTTAAAGGATGAACTGATTGACAACTTGGAAAGATAAAGAAGGACAAGAAAGGAACTTTCAAATTTGGAAATCTATTAGTATGTCTAATGCTACACATAACAAAAAATGTTCCCGGTATAGGTTATAAAGAACTTGGATATGACATACCAGTAGGAAAACAATTAACTAAACTATTCAATACCATGGGTGAGAACAAAGAGAACAATATTCATGACTTTTTCCAAGCATTGAAGACCAAAATGAAGCAAAGAATAAGGTTATCTCATAAAATAGTAGACAAATACAAAGATGATATATGCTTTGTTATTAAGAAAGATGAAATCTGGATGGAACCGGTCATCCCAAGGATAGTTTGGGTAACTGAGATGGGATATGAAACAGATGACCACATAGCTGAAACATATGCCAAAGCACTTCTGGAAGCCCCTAGAGAACCAAAAGAAGAAGTATTTGGTAGTACTAAGACTATATAAAGCCAAATACAATCAAAGAAAAGAGTAAATAAGGTTGAGGCATTTGTAAGGAAAGGATCCAGGCAAGCAAAGGCCATTAAGGAAGATGTACTAAAGAAAACCGACATAACAGAAGATGAGTTGGCAGCTCCACAACCTGAAGCTCATCTATCACCGGTAGTTACTTCTTCGGAAGGTGACATGCCAACAACTTTTAAAAGAGTTGTTAGAAAAAGAGATCCCTCACCGACAACCACTCCTTCACCTAGAAGGACAAGGAAAAAGCAACAAGCAGTGAAACCTCCGGTTAGAAAGGTCACACCCAAGAAGAAGCTGACACCAAAGAAAAAGAAAAGGACAAACAGTGACTTGGAACCTCTAGATATATTGTTAAATGAAATCACAGAGGAAGGAAAACTAAAAAACATAAGAAAAATTTATGACACTCTATCTGCTGATGAGAAAGAGCAAGTTGAGGAAAGTGTGATACTGCATATAGACATGTACAAGAAATTTTTGATGGAAGTAGCAAATGAAATTCCTGATGATTTGTTCAAAAGACTTGAAGCTAGAAGGCAAGCAGTGATTGAATTAGATAAGAAAATAAAAATAGAGAAACTACTTGTTGTATATCCGGTAAACTCTCCCAAGGAAATTGATGATTTGATTTCTCAAGCAAACCGGTCAGTATTCTCTACTGCACACTGATACATTTCACTAATGGCAGGAAGAGTCAATGAAGTCATAGAGGAAACAGAAGATGGTTCGGACATATTCCTGGTTGAAAAAGATAAACAAGAAGAATACAGGAAACCTAAGCCTATAAAAGTATATCAGAAGGATAGGGACAAGGTGAAGGGCAAAGTTGGTAGACCACCAAGCATAAAAGTTAAAGACAACCTACCCCCACCTATGAAAATTATAACTACTGAAGATCAACTGGCAACATAAAGTATGGATGTAGAGGATAGCAATCCTAATTTTCAAGTCCTATATATTGTAAATGTTGATACCCAAAAGATCAACATAATAGTTGATAAAGATACAACTGACAAGTCAGATATGGCTAATGAGCCTCCGATAGTAGGGGAAACAGAGAAACCGGTAGAGGACATAGAGAAAAAGGTAGAATCTGAGGCACAGATAGAGACAACACAACATACAGAGAAACCAACAGAGCTAAAGGCTCCGGAATGGGTTCATAAGGAAATAGTGCCACCGGTAAGTAGTGAAGTGGGAAAACCAGTGCAAAAAGAAATGCAGACACAAATTGACCTGCCATAGGTCAATACAAGCATGGTTACTTCCACCGGTACTCAGATTATTGGATCATCATCAACATTTAAGTCAACAAATGTGACTGAGGTACTACTTGACTCCATTAAGAAAATAACTGACTGTAGTTCATAGGCTTATAAAGCAATAGATGATTCTATACCAGTTTTGAAGGTAATAGCTCCAAACTGTAACATAGATAATAAAGATTCTTTAGGACAATTGGATACATTGTGTAAATATATTTCTGAAAACATTGAGAAAATAAAGGAAGAATCAGTAAAGGATAAGGCAGAGAAAGAGAAACAAAAATTCTTTGATGAGGAAATAAAGAAGTGTAACAGAGATTTTGACACACTTCTACCAGAACTATGTAGTTTGTTGAAAGAATACAAAAATCTGTATAAAGATACATGTAAAACAAACTTTTTGACTGTAGATATTGACAAGAAATTAAGCAAGACACAGGATGAGATAAATAAGCTTGCAAACAATTTTGTAAACTCATCGGATTCATTATCAGTTTTTGAAGAAGAACTACTCAAATTGGAAAGAGAGAAAGAGAGAATAATAAACAAGGCAAAACATATGAGATCTAAACTAAGTCCAAGATTGGACTATTTAGCATCTTTGCGGAAGGAAATCTCAGAGGCATTAACACAAGGCAGCAAAACACCAACAGAGCATTTGCAGCATCTCACCGGTACAGTAAAAAGAACTGAGACAACAATAAAAGATAGTAAGAAATTTATGGATAGTTTAAACTTAATTTTGGGAGATCTTTTTCAGATAATAACTACCCAGCTAGAGGGTTGAGGATATGGATAGATGAAACTACAAACTCTACTGACATCTTGACAACCTTTGTCATTGATGCCAAAGGGGGAGTAGTGGGATGAGAAAGTTCAAAACACAGGAATCATACGCTCAGGGGGAGCTCTCATATTTTTGGTAACATTTTTTTTGGACTACAGATTTTGGATACTTTTTGAAATTTCTCATGAGTGTTTCCATCAATGCCAAAGGGGGAGATTGTTGGCATATGGACACTCCAATGAGACATTGTATGTGATTGAAGGTTTTGTCATTGATGGAAACCTTGCAATCCTATGGCACCGGCAAGACATCATACCGGCAAAGCATTACATAGGCAACCTTGCAATCCTATGGCACTGGCAAGACATCATACCGACAAGTATTACATAGGCAAGATAGTGCACCGACATCAACAAGGACACCAGCACCGGCACAAAAGAAAAGATGTATACCGGCACAGAGGCCGACAGGATTTTTGTTATGTAATATTTTGTTTATTATTGTAAGCCGACTTGGCAAATTGTAAAATGACTCTTATATATAAAGGAGATCATTATAGACATTTGTAAGAAGTAGGAAGAAGCAAAAGGAAATTATTAGGCAGACCTAATGTGCGAATTATAGGTCAAGGGTATATGTAAAGAACAGAGCAAGAACCGGTACTGAATCTGGCATTGAAGATGCTATTATAAAGCAGTACAAGTCATTGGATTAATATAATCCTTATTGTAAGTCAGTGTGACTTCCCATTGAGTAGTGAGCTCTAGGCAGTTGGCCTTCCTGCATGTGCAGGCCCCTACTGTAAGTAATATTCTCTTATTGGTCAGTGAGTGAATATTGTGGGTCACAAATCCCACCAAGGTTTTTCCCACACCGGGTTTCCTCGTTAAACATCTTGTGTTATGGTGTTCTTTTCATGTGGATATTCTTGATTCTGTTTATTGCATTATTCCTTGCATACTGGTACACTGTTATATTAAGTTCTGCATGTTTGAACTTAAGAAATTCTTATTACCAGTCAGATACTAATTCACCCCCCCCCTCTCAGTATCCGTCGGAACCCTAACAATGACCCCTTAGGACACCATATGATCCATTTTAACATCCTAGTACATGACATGACCCCTTAGGACACTATATGAGCCCTTAGGACCACATGATGTCCTAAAGGGTCATATGGTGTTCTAACACATGTGTGGCCCCTTAGGACCACATATGACCCCTTAGGACACCATATGACCCCTCATGACACCACATGACCTCTTCTAACATCCTAGTACATGACATGACCCCTTAGGACATCATATGACCCCTTTAAACATCTCAGTACATGACATGATCCTTGAGGATACCATATGACCCCTTAGGACACTATATGACCCTTAGGGCACCATTTGACCCCTTAGGACCTCATATGACCCCTCAGGACACCATATGACCCCTTAGGATACCATATAACCATATTTAGATAAAGAGAGAAGAAGTAGATATGTGAGGGGGAGATAGAAGAATATAAGAGAGATAAGCTCACAAAGAGAGAAAGATGGGTAAGGAGGTGGAGAGAAAAGAATTAGAGAGGAGAGAGATATAGAGGTGAGAGATATAAAGCCTAGGAAGAGAGAGGTGAGAGACCAAGGGTGGAAAGATAGAGGTGAGGGAGATAGGGGGGGAGAGAGAGGTGGGTAATGATACAAAGAGGGAGTGGTAGAGAGGTAGAGATGGAGGGAAGGAGAAACATAAGGATGGAGAGAGAAGTTGGGAGAGAGAGGTAGTGATAAAGAGAACAAATAGAGATGAAGGGAGGTAAGGATAGATATGGTGATAAGGAGGGAAGGTGAGAGAGAGGAAGAGAGATTACATAGGAGAGACCTAGAGAGGGGAGAGAGAGGAGAAAGAGAGAGAAGAGAGGGAGTCATATGGTGTTCTAACACATGTGTGGCCCTTTAGGACCCCAAATGACCCCTAACGACACCGTATGACCCCTTAGGACACCATATGACCTCTAATGACAAGGGTATGACCCCCTAGGACACTATATGACCCTCAGGACACCATATCACCCCTTAGGACCCCACATGACCCCTCGAGACACCATATGACCCCTTAGGACACCATATGACCCCCTAAGACACCATATGACCATTTTAATATCGTAGTACACGACATGATCCCTTAGGACACCTAATGACCCCTTAGGATAAAATGATGTCCTAAGGGGTCATATAGTGTCCTAAGGGGTTATATGGTGTTCTAACACATGTGCGGCCCCTTAGGACCCCATATGACCCCTAACAACACCATATGATCCCTTAGGACACCATATGACCCCTTAGGACCATATACTATCCTAATGGGTCTTATGGTGTCCTAAGGGATCTTATGGTGATTTAACACATGTGTGGCCCCTTAGAACCCCATATGACCCCTAGAAACACCTTATGACCCCTTAGGACACCATATGATCCCTTACCTTATATCCTAATGGGTCATATGGTGTTCTAAAGGGTCATATGATGTTCTAACACATGTGTGGCCCCTTAGGAACCCAAATGATCCCTAACGACACCATATGACCCCATAGGACACCATATGACCTCTAATGACACCATATGACCCTTTGAGACACTATATGATCCTCAGGACACCATATGACCCCTTATGACCCCATATGACCCCTCAGGACACTATATGACCCTTTAAGACACCATATGACCATATGACCCCTTAAGACACCATATGACCTATTTTAACATCTCTCTTCTCCTCCTATTATTTCTCTCCACTCTCTCTTTGTTCTCTTGATCACTACCTCTTCTTCCCAACCTCTCTCTCCATACCTATGTCTCTCCTTCCCTTCTTCTTTACCTCTCTACCTCTCCATCTTTGTCTCATTACCCACATGTCTCTCCCCTCTATCCCCCTCACCTATATCTTTCAACCCTAGGTCTCTCACCTCTTTCTTCTTAGGCTCTAGATCTCCCACCACTACATCTCTTTTCTCTATAATTACCCACCTCTCTATATCCCCCTCTATCTATGTCACTCCTCTCTCTCCCTATCTAGGTCTATAATTATTTCCTCTCTACCTCCTTACCCCTCTTTCTCTCTTATTTTCTTCTCTCCCTCCCTCACCTATCTAACTCTTCCCTCTCTTGGTCTCTTAGTCTCTCCCTTAAATAAGGTTGGGGGTATTGGTTGTATTGATACCTCTCTCTCTCTCTCTCTCTCACACACACACACACACACACACACACACACACACCCACACACACCTGTCTCTCCGCTCTCTAGGTTTCTCTCCCTTTCTTCCTCTCTCTATCTTGATCCCCCATCCCTCCTTACCCTCATCTCTCTCTCTCTCTCTCTCTCTCTCTCTCTATTTTTTAGGTTTCTCCCTTGCTCCGTCTCTACCTCTCCAATTATCCATCCTTTTATAATTATCCACCTCTCTATATCCCCGTCTATCTATGTCATTTCTCTCTCTCCCTATCTAGGTCTATCTATGGACACCATATGATCCCTTAGGAACATACGATGTCCTAATGGGAGAGAACTAGAGAGGGGACAAATAGACAAGTGAGAGAAATATATGGGGAAGGAGAGATGAGAGACTCTAGATGACAAGAGAGGATTGAGATAGATAGAGGGGGAGAGAGAGAGAGGTGAGTAATGAGACATGATGCAGAGGTAGAGAGGTGGAGAAGAAGGAAGTGAGAAACCTAGAGAGGGGAGAAAGAGTTGATGACCTAGAATGTAGAGAGAGAGAATACAAGAGGAAGAGAGAATAACAAAGTGGGGGAGCGAGATATTATGGGGGTATGTATAGATGATGAGATAGAGAGGGAGAGGAGAAGGGAGGGATATACCTAAAGAGGGGGGGGAGACAAAAGAAAAAAGAGAGGAGTAAGAGGGGATGAATGGATAGGTAGACATAGAGAGAGTGATAGACCTATGGAAGAAGGAGATAAAGAGGTAAGGGGAGGAAGAGAAGAGGAGGGAGTTCATAAAGAGATAGAGTTAAGGAGGAGGGAGAGAGATAGAGGTAGAGAGGGAGGGAGATAACTATAGAGGGGACATATAGATAGGTGAGAGACCTAGATGGAAAGAAAGGAGTGAGATAGATAGAGGGGGATAAAGAGAGGTGGGCAACAAGACCTATATGCAGAGGTAGTTAGGTGGAGAGGAAGGGGTAGAGAAACCTAGAAAGGGTGGGATGGAGAGGTAATGACCTAGACAATGAAGATAGAGAATAAGAGAGGAAGAGAGAAGAGAGAGTGGGGGAGGGAGATAGAGAGGGAGAGGAATAGAGAGGGGAAGGATAGAGAAGAGAAGAGATATAAGAACAAAGAGATGGGTAAGAGGGGATGGATGGAGAGGTAGACACGGAGGGAGTGAGAGACCTAGTAAACACGGAGATAGATAGGTTTGGAGAGAGAGAGAAGAGAGGGAGAGAGTTCATAAATAGATAGGGGTAAGGGGAAGGGAGAGAAAGGTGGTGAGGGAGCGAGAGAAAGGTGGCGAGGGAGGGAGAGAACTAGAGGGTGGACAATTAGATAAGTGAGAAACCTAGAGGGGGAAAGAGGTGGGTAATAATATAGGGAGGGAGAGGTAGTGAGGTGAATAGGGAGGGAGGGGGAGCCCTAGATATGGGGAGAGAGAGGATTGAAGGGATAGGTAGGGACCAAGAGAAAGGAGTGGGAGGGGAGAGAAACATTAAGAGAGTGAGAGAGAAGAAGAGAGAGGGAGGGAGTCAAGGATAGAATTGGGGTGTTGGGAAGGAATGAAAGGTAGAGAGGATGGGATATACCTAGAGAAGGGAGAGAGAAGTGAGAGAGACAAGAGAGGGAGAGAGATAGGTCTGGAGTTTGAGGAAGTTAAAAAGAGTGAGATATAGAGATAAAAAATGCTCTCCATCAGGTTTGCACGTGTTTCAATGAAACTAAAAAAAAAACACCATAGTGACTTCAAGCTCTCTCTTAGCGATACAAGCATGTAATTTTTTCACATTTTGATTTCGTTAAGGCTTTCATCTATAATTTCTTTTGTTAGTGTGTCCATTTTTTGTCAAAAACCAACATGCACTATTTTGGCTATAGTTTTTTACATGTTCATCGCATTTTGAAGAAACTTACATTTTTAGAAATTAGACTCCATTGTACACAATTTTTTTTTTTTTTTTGTCAATTAGTTTTCAATGATTTTAGGGGGGGGGGCATGCAAAAATTTCCATTTTTCAAGATGTGTCCACTTTGAAAACTAATAAAAAATCATGTACTCATTAAAAAATTAGCCAAAAAATCCGGCATAAACTACAAGGTGTTAGCTAATTTCTAACTGTAGTGATTTTAAAAATTCAAAAAAAAAGTTAACATTTTAGGGGGGCCACAATAGACACTATGTTATATTTTTTGCATAAAAATAGGACCACTTTTTGTGGCCCCCCTTTTTGAAGCCCTTAATCTCCATCATTTTCAAAACAATTTAGTAGTTTAGAAAGTAGACTCGAAGCAATCTAACTCTTGTTCTTGTTGCATCTTCTAATTTGGAGTGTAACTATGTTCAATTTGTCGTTGAAGTTGAGACTTTGCTGATTTCAGAAAAAAAAAGTGGCATCTTAAGACCCCCTTTTGGTACCACAACTTGGTGCACATACCCTTGCCTATGTTTTCATGCATTATTTATGAGACATCGATTATATTATTTTATTTAAAGTTTATCAGAGATTAACGATACTGATAGGAAATGGTTAGAGAAATGATTTGATAAGATTGATAAGATTCATTAGTTGGTATATGATCAAATTGGTATGACTGCTTAAGAGGAAAAAGTATTGATGGTTGTGATTAATGTTTTAAGCAAATATGATTAAGAGACTGTTAGATTTTATTATGGAAGTTGATATATCAGTTAAAAGGTTTTAGATCTGATTTAAGTTTGATTTGAGTTCAAAGTTTCACTTGGTGTTAATACTGATTCACTCCCCCCTCTTAGTATTAACCGGACCTTCATAGGATTAACAATACATTGGTAAAAAAGAGTTGGAAACCATTAGGCTCTGGTGCATTATCTATGTTGGATATGGTTGTTCATTGTTGCTGCTAGGATATTTTGTTGTCATTCATGTCAACATATTCCTGTGATTTATTCTAGCAAGATTGGGAAGATTTTTTGATCCATTTTTGTAGTTTGGTTTTGCTTATCACTATTTTGTAGAGTCCAATATTTCCTCTGGTATATTCTAGTGTGATCAAATCATGTGCTAAGACTTTGGGATATTGTTTGGGATGATCTTGTGTATCTTCCTTTCAGATGGTTCATGATTTGGTGCCTTGAAAGTTATCTTTCTTCGTGGTAGTTGTTGAGTGGTTGTGTTCTTGATCTTTTAGATGTTGATCAACAAAGATTTGATAAGTGATGTTGGTGCAGTTGTTGGTGATGATTATAATGTTCTTGCTGGTGTTTCCTAGTCATGTCCTATTTGTTTTGTCAATCCGCATTGATTGTTGTGCTAGTTTTTGGTGATATCTATGAACCGGTGATGATTTTCATGTTATGCGGTATTTTTGGTGTAGCGTGTTGCGATTGATCTTGGTGTGATTTCTGGTGGATGTGATTGTTTGGGAATTTGAATTAGGTCCATGCTATGTAATTTAAATTATTATAGTGGTCCAGTAATTGATTTTTGTATCATGTGATGTAGTTTTTTAATTATGAGTTGAGGGTTAGGGTCTAGCTAACCTTGTTACCAAGGTTGATGATTTGTATATATAGGTGAGATATTCATGTAATTTGGGTATTGGTATTATGTCTACATTATCAAAGAGTGGTGTATGTGTGAACAAGGATTTATCCCTCAGTGAAGTGTTGTGGAGATATTGATGTTGCAGAGAAGACAATTATGCTTATTTGGAGCTGTCATCATACATTTGTAGATGCTATCATTGCAGCTCATTTCTTCCAGATTTTATTCTGAATCTTCTTGTAAGTCAGTGAGACTTCCTTAAGGGTTGTATCCTTCTGGGAAAATATCTTTTGAGCAGTGCGCTCTAGGCACTCTGCTTGAATGCATGTGCATTCCTCATTGTAATAATTTTACATACTATTGTAGAGTATCATCTTACTATGCGTAAGTTCCCACCATGATTTTTCCCTAACCAGGTTTTCCATGTTGAAACTATTGGTGTTGTGTGTTGTGCTATTAATTTGCTTATCTGTTTATTGTTGTATTTTATTAGTTTTGTTTTGGAGTTTAATTTGTTAGATCTAGTGAAGACTAATTCTCCCCTCTCAATCTTTCTTCTTGATTGCTGCTAAAAATTGTTATCAAAGCTAGATCCTTTGGTAGAAGCCTGATCGCTTGAGGAGATCAGAGATAGCAGCTCAAGGTATTATTTTTAAGGATATTCTAAGGTTTGATGGAAGTAACTATGCTATATGGCAGAACTAGATGGAAGTGCACTTGAAATATCTTGGAGAGGATTACTAGAAGATTACTAAGAATGCCTATGTTGTTCCTCAAAATGGACCATCTATTCTTGATGAGATTAAGAAAGCATAATATAACATCAAAGAGAAGGAAGCATTACTTAGTGACTTGATGGATTCCGAGATGACAAATGTAATGGGACTTTAGACTACACATGAGATCTAGGAGAAGCTTGAGATCCTATATGAAGGTGATAATCAAGTGAAAGTTGTAGAGTTTGAAAGGAAAGTATGAGACAATGAAGATGGGAAATGATGAGAACATACATTCATACATGGCTAAGGTGAATGAACTCGTCCTTGGTATCGGATGTGCTAGTGGAAAGATTAAGAAAAATGAGATTGTTGCTAAGGTGCTAAGATCTTTTCCTCCTTCTTATAAACACAAGGTTGCCTCTATTGAGGAGATCCAAAGTATGACTACAATGACAAGAGATGTGTTGGTTGGAAAGATTTCTACATTTGAGCTAAGCGAATTTGGAGAATCACATGGAAAGTTTGAGATAGAATTTAGACCATCAACATCTATATGTGGTAAGCAAAAATATGATACTGATGAGTGCAGGATATCCAAATATGAAAGAGAAAGAAGAGAGATAGCAAAGAAATAACGAGAGCTTGATTAGCTTGAAGCATTGATTGCACAAAGATTTACTAAAGGTGCTGGTAAGTATGATGGGAAGTTGCCTTTGAAATGTTTTTCTTGTAATAAGATAGGACATTTTGCTTCTAGATGCCCGAAGAGAATGGCTAAGTATGACATACATGATAAGTTTGATAAGCATGATAGGAATGACAAATATGAGAAGCATGAAAAGTATGATAATCCTTACAAGTTTAACCAAAAGTTTAGGAACCAAAAGAACTATTATTATGCTACAAATGAAGGTGTTACAGATGATAAATCAGAAGGAGATGAAGTTGTGTTTATTTTTATTAAAGAAGATAAACTTATACCTAGTGATTCCACTAGTTGTTCTGTTGAGGAGAAAGCTTTGGTTACTAAGGTAGAAGACAACAATGAATAGGTGATTGATAGAAATTATTTACATCATATGACTGGTGATAAAAGAAAATTTGTGAGCATGGAAAGGTATGATGTTGGAATAGTTAGATTTGGAGATGACAAAGCATGCATAATCTGTGGGAGACAAATGGTTGATAAGGGTTATGATCTACAATTCAAGGATGGTAAATGCAAGATCTTAAATGCCTCTGGTATAGAGATTACATCTGGGACTAAGAATGAAGGTAACATTTTTCATTTCAATGTTGGTGAGAAAAGTTGTTTGATTGCTAAGATAGATGAGAGTTGGTTGTGGCATAAGAGAATGTGTCATGTAAACTTTGATTTATTGATCAAGATCAGTTCTACACAAGCTATTAGAGATCTACCTAAGATTGTTAAACCTATTAATCCGATATGTAAGGAATGATAGTTGGATAAACAAACAAGGATTTCTTTTAAGAGTAAACAATATACATTGATGGACTATTAGATCTTGTGCATACTGACCTATGTAGACCTACAAATGTTAGAAGTGTGCAGGGTGATAAATACTTTATGTTGTTAATTGATGATTATTCCAGGATGATATGGGTTGTCTTTTTAAGGGATAAATCAAAAGAATTTGACAAATTCAAAATATTCAAAGCTAAGGTGGATACTAAGTCCGGATTGAAGCTGAAGTGTCTGAGATCTGATAGAGGTGGATAATTTTGTTCTGGTGAGTTCAATTCATTCTATGAGATGCATTGAATTAGAAGACAACTATCTACTCCTAGAGACCCACAACAGAATGGAGTTGTTGAGAGGAAGAACCGTACTCTTTTGGATGCTGCAAGAACTATGTTGATTGAAGGAAATGTTCCGAAGATCTACTAGAGAGAAGCTATTAGCACTGCTATCTACACATTCAATAGAGTTCATATCAAAGGTGATACTGATAAGACCCCTTATGAGCTTTGGTTTGATCACGCTCGTACTATGAAATATTTCAAAGTTTTTTGTAGAAAATGTTATATCAAAAGAGATGAGGATATTGGGAAGTCTGATGCTAGAAGTGATAAAGGTATCTTTTTGGGATATTCTACAAAGAGAAAAGCCTACCGATGCTATGATGAGAGACTAAGAAAGATAGTTGACAGTGCAAATGTGAAGGTGGATGAGAACCTTGGGAAGGAGATTAAAGCTTATGATGATGGTCAACATGTTGTTTTAGCTCCTACTCAGCCTGAAGAGCCTAAGCCAAATGATCCAATATAGATTGTTAATCTGGATGTTACTATTGTTGGTGATGATGTGCAAGAACCTAAGAATATGAACAAACATAAGACTCTGCGGTATGTAAGATTGAATCAATCCAAGAATCAAATTATTGGCGATGAGAATAAAGGTGTGATGACTAGAAGAAGGTTACCTACTGAAGAAGTATGTTTAATTTTTAAATTTGAACCCAAAGATGTTGCTGGAGCCTGTAAAGATGAAAAATGGATAAGATCCATGGAAGAAGAGTTAGATTAGATTTAAAATAATAACACTTGGGAACTTGTGCCTAGACCTAAGGATAAAAATGTTATTGGTACTAAATGGGTGTTCAGAAACAAATTGAATGAAGTCAGTGAAGATGTAAAAAATATAGCTAGATTGGTCTACAAAGGATATTCACAATAAGAAGGAATTGATTATGAATAAAAAAATTCTCCCGTTGCCAGAATTGAAGCTTTTAGACTGTTGCTTGCTTATGCTTCTTATAAATATTTCAAGGTATATCAGATGGACGTCAAATCTACATTTTTGAATGGTGATCTATAGGAAGAAGTTTACATTGAGCAACATGATGTATTTTCACTGTGGATGATGGAGACATGGTATGCAAGTTGAAGAAAGAACTTTATGGATTGAAACAAGCTCCTAGAGCCTGGAATGCTAGATTAGATAAATATTTGTTGAAATTGGGATTTTCTAAAGGTGCTACTGACTATAATCTATACTTTAAGATTAAAAATGATAACATTTTGATTGTTGAAGTCTTTGTTGATGATATTATTTTTGGTGGTGATGATGATATGAGTATGAAGTTCGTCGATGATATGCAGAAATAATTTGAGATGTCTATGATTGGCGAGATGAAATTTATCTTAGGTTTGTAGATTGCACAGATAGGAAATGGCATCTTTATATCTCAAACTAAGTATGTGAAGGAACTATTGAAGAAGTTTGGACTAGATGATTCCAAACCGGTTGGAACTTGTATGTTGACTAGTTGTAAATTATTTTAAAATGATGATATTTGGTCTGGTAGCAGTTAGGTATAACACTCCTCCAATCATTGATCTATATTTTCTTGCATTGGGCTTAGGGTATTTACCATCATTAGTCAACTTGCATCTTGTTGTCGCAGGATTACATATCGGTTTAGAGTTCTCCAACCCAAACATTTTTAGCAACTCTCTAACATACTTTGACTGAGAAATAAAAATAGCTTTATTGTTTTGATTTACTTGCAATCCAAGAAAGAAATTCAACTCACCAATTATCATGGGCATTTTAAATTCCTTCTGCATTTCACCAACAAACTTCTTGCCCATGCCATCATTTCCTCCAAATAATATGTCATCCACATATACAACAACAATTAGGATCTTTTTTAATTCAATCTTAAAATAAAGATTGTTGTTAGTAGACCCCTTTTCAAATCCTTGATTCAACAAATAGCTATCTATCCTTCCATACCAAGCTCTAGGTACTTGCTTCAACCCATACATCTCCTTCTTGAGTCTGTAAACAATATATGGATCATTTGAAAAATTAAATCCTTCTGGTTGGTAAATGTAAACTTATTCTTTTAATTCCCCATTCAAAAATGTTGAATTCACATCCATCTAATAAACTTTAAAATATTTGCATGCTGCAAAAGCCAAAAGCATCCTAATAACTTCAATTTGGGCAAGAGGAGCATAATTCTCTTCAAAATCAATGCCTTCAACCTAAGTGTAAAATTTGCATACTAATCTAGCCTTGTTTCTTACAACATGACCATCTTTATCCAACTTATTCTGGAACACCCACTTTGCTCCAATAATTATCTTATCAACTAGTCTAGGGACTAATTCCCAAGTCTAGTTCTTCTCAATCTGATCTAATTCTTCCTTCATAGCCTTCATCCAATTCTAATCACTACATGCTTCCTCAATTGTCTTAGGTTCAACTTCAGAAAGTAAACATAGTAGAACTTGTTCTTCAACAAATTTACTTATTGTAATAACACCTCTATTCATATCTCCTATAATTTGATTTTCAGAGTGATTCTTCTAAACATTTATGGGTGCTTTAAATACAATTGCCAAAGCAACCCGAGTTTCTTTAGGCTTATCTTCCTCTCTTCTCTTCTTCTATTCTTTTCCTATTGAGTTGAATCAAATTCATATCCTACTTGTATGTACTTGAGTCTTTAGAAATATTTTCCTCAACCTTCACATTTGCACTTTCAACAATTTTATTTTGTCTCTTGTTGTAACATCAGTAAGATTTTCTCTTTGTAGAATATCCTAGGAATATAACTTCATCTTCTCTACTATTAAACTTTCTAAGATTTCCTTCATCTCTTTGGATATAGCATTTACTTTCAGAAACTTTGAAATACCTTACTGAGGGAATCCTTCCATGCCATAACTCATAGATGTCTTCCCATACTTTTTTATGAATAGAACTATGTTAAGGGTATGTACAATAATATGTATTCCTTATCTCTAGTACACTTCTAGTCGCTTTGCTTCTTTGATCATAGTTCTTGTTGCTTCTTGTATATTCTTGTTCATTCTTTCTACCACACCATTCTGCCGAGGTGTCCTAAGGGCAGACAAATGTCTCCTAATCTCATATTTCTCATAGAAAGTATCAAATTCATTAGAAATAAACTCACCTCCTATGTCAAATCTCAAACATTTAATCCTTATATCAACTTCATTTTTAACTCTAGTTTTGAATATCTTAAACTTTCTAATACCTTTGACTTTTCTCTTAGAAATGTAACCCAAGTCATTCTAGAATGATCATCAATTAAGAGCATGAAATACCTCTCACCTTGTAAACTCCTTGTTCTGATTGGACCACATAAGCCTATGTGTACCAAATCTAATAGTGTGGTAGAAGATTGTTCCTTTCCTCTGAATGTTCCCTTTGTTTGTTTTCCCACTTGACACTCTTTGCAAACATTGTTATCTGGTTTATTCAATCTTGGTAAATCTCTCACAGCTCTTGTCAAACTAATCTTAACCAAATTATTAAAATTGATTGACACATCCTTTGGTGCCATAGCCAACTTTCATTAATCTGAGATAATAAGCAATGTCCTATAGAAGCTTCCAATTGATACATGTTTCCATTTGTCCTCTTTCCTGCTATAATAACAGTTTTGGATCTCTTCAGGATCTCAAAACCACCATCCTTAAAAAACCAACATTGTAACCAATTTCACACATGTCCAACACTTAAGAGATTATGATGTAATCCTTTCACATAGTATACATTATCAATTTTATGCTTTCCACCAAAATTAAGAGAACCTATTCCAACAATTGAGTAGTCGGATCATCTCCAAATCTAACAAAACACCATCATACTTTTGAAATTTTACAAGCTTACTTTTGTCACTAGTAATATAATTTGAACATCCACTATCAATCAAAATTTCATTTCTATCTCTTCTAATATGAAATTTTGATGCAACAATTTCAGCTACTTTAGACATCTCATTATTGCCAGGTTTAGTTTCATCTTTTTCAACGAAGAACATACAATAACCATCTTCATAATTTGACTTATCATCTAAAATACCAACATCATCTTAAACACTATAGGCTTTCTTATTGAAATTTCCTTTGTTTTCCTCAAAATTTTGTTTTGTTCCTCTATCTAGACATCTAGATGCATAATGACCAATCTTTTCACACTTAAAATATTTAAGAGGTAACATACCTTTATACTTTCCAGTTCCTCTCTTCATCTTTCTCACAAAATTTGCTTCCATCTCATTCAGGCTTTCATCATATAAATCTTCATCTGAAGCTTTTGATGCTTTAAATGTTGTCTTAGTTCTTACTTTGTCTTTACCAAACTTCTTCATCTCGAATGCAGTCAAGGTGCCATACAATTATTCTTTGGTGAATTTTGATAGATCATAAATTTCTTAAATGGCTGAAATCTTGTCACTGTAACATTCTGGTAAAGTCCTCATGGTCTTCTCTATCACATCCTTATCATCCAAGGTACTACCAAGATCTCTGATCTCATTCATTGCACTGTCAACCTTCTCAAAATAACTTGTTATGTCTTCACCTTAATCCATCTTCAAGTTCTCATATCTACTTTTAGCAGTTTGCATCTTAGCTAGCTTAACTCTGTCATTCTCTTTATAGATGTTTCTCAATCTTTCCCAAACTTCATGCAAGTAGTATCCAATGCAACAACCTTCTCCAATTAAGTTTTAGATAGGACACTAAAGATAACATATCTTGCTTGTTCATTCTTTTCAAAGGCTTCAATCTCATTTGGGGTAGTAGGACCATTTGTTGGCATCACATACTTCGTTTCCACAACTTTCCAAGTCTTGTAACTCAGAGAAATAAGGTATCTTCTCATATTCATTCTCCAAAAACTATAGTCAGATCCTTCAAAGGTAGGAATAATACATTTATGTGCCATAAGATCTTTCTCGAGTGGTTAGTCCGACTTTCTAGGAACCAAAGCTCTAATACCCATTGTTGAGTATCCCAGACAACTAAGAGGTGGGGTGAATTAGTTGTACCAATTAAAATATTTTACTTAATCCACAAAAATAGATTTGGTAAACAAACTTTTGATATCTTAACCATAAACAAGTATAAGCATGAAAGAACACACATAAAACACACACAAGAACACCAGATATATGTGTAAAACCCAAGGAGAGAAAAACCATAGAGAATGCTAATTCCCAATTATGAAACACCTATTAGGATGAAACTAGTTAAGATGATTTTTACAAAGGGTCGATCACTACAATAATTCTCACTGCAGGTGGGCTTATTGCCTAGCTACAACCACTAGAAAAAGAAGGGCTCACTGCCCAGAAGAAGAAGAAATAAAATGAAAGAATCCACCACTGAAGTACAATTTCCACAAGTTGTAAAGAGTTATTATTTAAAATGTCATAACTTATGAACAAGAGTTTATAATCAGATTTTGAATGTTGAGTGGAATGAGTATGTTGATGAACTATTGAAGAGAATCTAATTGAGTCCAAGATGTTGAAAGTATGCAAAATATGAAGGAAGATTGAGGTATACGATACTTATACAATTTATTTTTTATAAGTACAGTTGTTGCACCAAAAGATCAACTTGTTAATGCCCGATACAACCACTAGACTTATAGAATCCACAGGAGGTAGTGAAGCCATGTCAAAAACCCAATCATTGTGTTGTATAGCATAAGGAGACCAAGGGCACACACCTTGCAAAAATCCCTCCTAGCACAAGCAATGGGCTTGAACATGTGACCAAGCTCTAATACCACTTGTTACAAGTGCGGTTGTCGTTGCACCAAAAGATTGAATTGTTAATGCCTGTTACAACCACTAGACTTATAGAATCCATAGGAGGTGGTTAAGCCATGTCACAAACCCAAGCGTTATGTTGTATAGCACAAGGAGACCAAGGGCACACACCTTGCAACATTATTTATTCTAACAAATCAAAATAGTGATGCATTTATATGTTGATTAATTGATTTAGACTATTAATAAGATCAAACATGATATATATCATGTATTTTATTTGATGAAGTTGTGTTAAGTTGGTGTGAATAGGGCTTCTCTAAAGATTACAAACATAATACAAAAGTTTATTTGCAGATTGATAACCTTATGGAATATAAAACGGATTCATATATCTGAAGATTTATAGTGTTCATTTTGTAATAATTTGAATGCATGCTTCCAATAATGTAATATTTTAGATTTGAAGTCATTGATTCATTTATTTCTAAAATCCTTATGGCTGGTGCCTCGAGGATGTTGAGTTGTTGCTCAGATTACTATTTTGTGATTGTAAGAGTTGGCGCTCTCAAGCAAGGGATTTGGTGATTCCTTAGGGTTGGTACGCTTAAATATTTGTACACATTTATTTGTGATGTTGGATTAGGATTCTAGATCCTAACAACATTCCTCAGCGTGGTTTTTCATCCATCTTGAGTTTTGCATGTACATCAGGTGTTGAAGTTTTTATGTGTGATTGATCTCTCTTATCATTTCTGTTTTCCTACTTATTACTTTATCTAAGTTAGTTTAATTGATTAAGGATATATTTTTTAGATCTTCTACTAATTCACCCCCCTCTCAATAGAAGAATTGTGTTATATAGAGAGCAAGAGAGAGAGAGGAGTGAGGAGATAGAGAAGAAGATAGGGATAGAGATGGAAGAAAAAAATATAGATAGACAAAGATAGAAATTTAAAGAGATATAAACATAGAATTCTAGGAAGAGGGAGAGGGAGAGAAATATGGAGAGATAGAGAGAAAAAAATAGAGGAAAAGATATAGAAGAAGAGGGGGAGGAGAGATGGAGAGATGTGTAGAGGGATAGACAAATAAAATAGAGAGAGGGAGAGAGAACAATTTTGATAGAGGGAGAGATAAAAAGGGAGAGACAATAAATAAAAAGAGAAAGAGATGGAGATAGAGATATATGGAAGAGAAATGGAGAGAGGTAGCGATAGAGAGGTAGATAGGAGCATAGGAAGGAAGTGAGATAGTGACAAATAGGGAGAGATAGAGATAGGAGGAGATATGAGTGAGCACGAGAGAGAGAAGAGATGGAGAGAGGGACATAGATAAGTAGACAGGGAGAGAGAAGAAGAGGTAGTGAGAGGGAAAGAGAGAAGAAGGGGGTGGAGAGAGGGTGATATAAAGAGATAGAAAGGTATAGTGATGAGGCAAAGATGTATATAGATATATATGCGGATAGAGGTAGAGAAAGATATGGATATAAAGAGATAAAGAGAGGAGGGAGAGTGAGTTCTAGAGAAATAAAGATGGAGGTATGATGTAGGATAGATAGAGAGAGAGATGGATACATTAAGAGAGGTAGAGATATAGATATAAAGGGCGAGGGAGAGATAGAGGGGTGAGAGTGAGAGAGAAAGAAGATGATTGAGTAATGTAGAGAGGGATAGAGGGGGAAAAAGATAAAGAGATAGAGATAGGGAAGGAGAAATGAGGAGTGTGTGTTTGTGAGAGATAGAGAGAAGTGGAGAGTGAGATGAGAGAGAAGTGGAGAGTGAAATGAGAGAGAAGTAGAAGGTGCTAGATAGAGATATAGAGATGGAAGACGAGAGAAAGAGTGATAGGTGGATATGGATAGATAGAAATATAAACATATGTGTGTGTGTGTGTGTGTGTGTGAGAGAGAGAGAGAGAGAGAGAGAGAGAGAGAGAGGATAGAAGCAAAGTGAAGAGATATAAATAAAAATAAAATTTAAAAATATTATTATTCTATAATTAATAAAATTTTAGTAAGACAAATAATTATAAACTAAATTATCCTAATACCTTTTCATTATTATTTGTAATTTATTTGATGAATATGTGCATCAATATCTATTAATATAAAAATATAATACAAATGTCCACAAAAGAAAGGGTAGAGGGACACAAAGTCATTTCATAAGAAGACATAGAATAAATTCCAAACATAAATCAGAATTAAAAATTAATATAAGCTAAACCAATGCAAATATAAATATCAATAAATAATAATTTAAAAATCAATAATAAAAAAATAGAAGTATTTTTTTAAATTTATTAAAAATAAAATATTAATAAAACATGCATCTGAAAAATATAATTTAAATAATATTAACATAATTGAAAGATGAACTCAATATTAACAAATACAAATATATTATAAAATTGAGTGTACATATAGTTAAAATATTAAATCAATTAAATTTTAAAAATTATAATTATAATTCAAATAAAATATTAAAAATAAAATAAATTAGATGAATATTGTTAAAACTAAAATTTTAACTTTTATATTAAAGATTTACCAAATAACATTAAACCTAAAAAGTTAAAAGTAAAATCAAATCTATTAAAAAAGATATCAATTCATAATTCATTTATTTATTTAATTTAATTAATATATATAAATAATAATAATTAATATTATTATTTAAAAAGCTAATTATATTTACTAAATACATACTATTGATTATTATTTGTATATTTAGAAAAGTAAAAATAATATTAAAATTTTTAAATAATATATCTTAAAATGAATTGTTTATATATTATAATATAATAATTAAACTAGCATATATACCTTAAATTTTAATCTAATCCATATAAAATACGCCGAGAGATATCCTTCTTGAGGCGCCTATTTTGAATCAATTTTACACCCTAAAGTAAAATAGGCGCCTCGAGAAGGATATCTCTCGACGTATTTTATATGGATTAAATTAAAATTTAAGGTATATATGCTAGTGGCAGTCGCGTGATGTGACATGAAAAACATAAAATAAATGCAACATATAACTATATAGTATCTTTTTCTTGAATTGAATTATATTATTATGTAGAGATATATTAAATTTTATATATCGATTTAGACTATTTTTAATAAATATATATGTTTTGCAAGATTAAAGCATGTACTAAAATGTAAGATGTATATTAGACTTTATTTAATGATAGTACTTATAAAGCATTATTTAATGGTCATTACGAATAGGGTTAGGGTCAAGGTTAGTATTATGGTTAGAGTTAAGGTTAACATCATTGTTAGGGCTACGATTAGTGTTTGCATCAAGGTTAGGGTTTGGTTTAGGTTTAGAATTATGGTTAGGGTTAGGATTTAAGATTATTGTTAGGATTATGGCTAGGGTTAGGGTTAAGGTTACTATTATGTTCAAGGCTAAGGTTTACATGATTGTTAGGGTTAGGGTTAAGGTTAGGCTACAATTAAGGTTATTATTCTAGAAGAATGGTTGGGGTAATGATTAAGGTTCAATTAGAATTAGTATTAGAGTTAGGGCTAGGGTTCAATTAAGAGTAGGGTTAATATCACAATTAAATTAGGGTCTTATTAGGTTTAGGGTTAATGTTATGATTAAAAAAGGGTCAAGGTTTAAGAATAAAGACCGGTGTTAAGGTTAGGGCTCTATAATAAAGCATGCTTTCAAGGTGAGGATGAAGGTTTAATTAGGGCTATGGATTGCGTTAATATAAAGATTATGGATAGTATCAAGGTTAGATTGAATTTAAGGTTAACGTTATTTTAGGGCTATAGTTTAGGTTCAAGATAGTGTTTAATTATGGTTAGGGTTAATTTTAGGGTTAGGTTATCATAAGGGTTCAATTACTTAGGGCAAGAGTTTAATTAGTGTTATAATTTAATTACATTAGTGTTAGGGTTAAGGTGGTATTAAATTTCAATTAGGATTAAGGTTAGAGTTAAGTTTAGGGTTAGGTTATGGTTAGGTTTCAATCATGGTCATATAAGGTTTAGGGTTAAAATTACACAACAATTAGGGTTACTATTCTAGGAGAATGCTTGGGGTAAGGGTTGGGTTTGAATTAGAATTAGTAGTAGGGAAAGGGCTAGTGTTCAATCAAGAGTAGGGTTAGTATTAAAATTCATTTAGGGTTTAATTAAGGTTAGAGTTTGAGGATAAAGCATGGCACGATGGTTAGGATTATATAATAAAGCTTGATTTTAAGGTTTAATTAAGGTTATGGTTATGTTAGAATATAGGTTCAATTAGGGTTAGGGTTTACTACGTCTAGAGTAGGGATATTGTCAAGGTTAGGGTTTGATTATGGCGAGGTTTTAATTATTGGTAGGGGTAATATTAAAGTTCAATTAGGCTTAGAATTAGGGTTATTATTCAATTGCATTAGGATTGGAGGTAAATTAGGATTGAAATTCAATTAGGGTTGGGGTTCAAATTAAATTTAGGGTTCAATTAAGGTTAGATTAAGGTTCAAGTTGTAGGTAGGGTTCAATTTTATGGTTAAAATTAAGTTTAGGGTTAGGTTATGGTTGGAATTCAACTAAAGGGATCAAATTTAAGGTTAGGATTAGAATTAAATGAGGATTATGATTCAATTACATCAGGGTTAGGAAATTAGGATTAGAGTTCAATTAGGATCTTGGTTTGGTGTAGATTAGGGTTGGGGTTAGATAAGATTTAGAGTTTAATTAGGGATAAGGTTAGGTTTAGGGCTAGGGTTCTATTATGGTTAAATTAGGGTTCAAGTTGTAGCTAAGGTTTAATTATATGGTTATAGGTAGGTTTAGGGTTATGTTGTGGTTAGGTTTCAATTATGGTAAGATTAGGTTAGGGTTAGGGTTAGGGCTCAATTAGGTGTAGATTGGAGATATTGTCAAAGTTAGGGTTTTGATTATGATAATGTAAATTATAATTAGGGTTAGTATTAGATTTCAAATAGGGCTAGAATTAGGGTTATGCTTTAATCACAATAGAGAGGGTTAGAGTTAAATTATGGTGGGATTAGGGTTCAAGTTGTAGGTAGTGTTTAATTCTAGGGTTCTATTATAAAGCTCGCTTTCAAGGTTAGCATTAAGGTTTAATTAGGGTTAGAGATTACATTAGAATAGAGATTAGGGATAGGGTCAAGGTTAGGTTAGGTTGGATTAGAATTATGGTTAGGAATATGATGAGGGTTAGGTTTATATCATGCTTAGGGTTAGGGTTTGAGATAGGTTTGGGTTATGGTTAGGGTTAAGGTTTAGGTTTATGATTATGATTATGGTATGGGTTAGGTTTTAAGGCTATGGCTAAGGATTATTGTTATGGTTAGGGTTTAGGATTATGGTCCAGTTGGGGTTAGGATTATGATTGGGGTTGGGGTTGGGGTTGGGGTTAGGATTATGGTTAATTTTAATATCATAGTTAAGGCTAGGGTTCAGAATTATGGTTAAGTTTTATATCATGTTTAAGGTTGGCTTTAGGGTTAGGGTTATGATCAAGGTTAGGATTTACATCATGGATAGGGTTAAGGTTAGGATTAAGGTTAGAGTTAGGGCTTAGGATTAGGATTAGGCATATGGTTAGGGTTAGGTTTATATTGTGCTTGGTGTTTGTGTTAGTGTTAGGGTTAAGGTTAGGGAAGAGGGTTAGGATTATGGTTAGGGTTAGAATCAACATCATGGTTAGGGTTGGGGTTGGGGATAGGGATAGGTTTTTTGTTATGGTTAAGTTTAAGTTTTAGGGTTATCATTATGGTTATGGCTAGGGCTAAGGATTGTTGTAAAGGTTATGCTTAGGTTACAGTTTGTATCATGCTTAGGGTTATAGTTTGGGTTAGAATTATTTGGATTATGGTTAGGGTTTACATTATTATTAGGGTTAGGCTTTGGGTTACAACAAGGTTTATGGTTTGAATTATATTTAGTATTAGGGTTTAGCATAAGGTTTAGACTTAAGGTTAGGATTAAGTGTTATAGTTAAGGTTTAGTGTTATGATTAGTGTTATGGTTAAGGTTAGGGATAATGATTATAGTTATGATTTTTCTTATGATTCAAATAGGGTTAGGTTTCAAGGATAAAACATGTTATTATGGTTAGGGTTCTATAATTAAGCTTGAGTTTAAGGTTAGGGTTAATATTTTTAATTAGGATTAAAGATACCATTTAATTAGGGTTAGGGTTAGGTTATGGGTTACATTAGCATACGTTTGATTAGGGTTAGGGTCAATGTTAGTTGTTGAGTTTAGGGTAAGGACTATGCTAGGGTTTAGGTTGTTCAAGATAAGGTTTAATTAAGGTTAGGATTAATTTTAGGGTTAGGTTATTAGGATTCAATTAGGGTTAGATTATAGTTATGGTTAAGATTAGGTTATGGATAGGATTAATTTTAGGTTGTGATTAAAGTTACTATTTTAGGATAAAGCTTGGGGTTAGGGTTACAGGGTTGATATAACTTTAGTTGAAGCCTAACCATAATTGAATTCTAAATTAACTAAAAGTCTAATAATAATTATAATTAAAAACTAAACATTAATTAAACCCTAATTCTAAATTAGCCCTAAATTATAATTGTTATATTTTTCTAGTTTATTATAAGGTTAGTTTTTAAAAGTATACATAAATATATGATTAAAGACAAACTGACACATAAATTTAAGTATTGTGGATTAAACTTTTAGATGATGAATTATTAATAAATTATAGATTTTTATTTTCAATTATTGTTTTTCTAAAATGATTATTTAGATATCAATTATATTTTTAGCATTTTATGGATCTCCAAAGATTAATAAGATTATCATCATAACTCTAATAGTAATTATAATTAAAAACTATACCTAACCTTAATTAAACCTTAATCTTAACTTAACCCTAAATTATAATAGTAATTACTAAAAACTTATTTTACCTTTTCCATCTCTCTTGCTTTTAGAATAAATTTAAAACTAAAATATAGATATGAATAAAACCTTTCCAATTTTTTTCTAGATATATAAACAACAATTCTATTTTATTTTTCCTTTTGACATGTAAATTATTTCAAATTCTAAATTAAACTAAATTCTACATTTTCTAATTTTTAAATGAATCATCAATCTTTTAGAATAACTTTAAAACTAAAATCTAGATATAAATAGAACCTTTCTATATTTTTCCTAGGTAACATTTCTATTCTATTTTAAGTTTTTTTTTTTTTTGCAAATCATTTCAAATTATAAAATTAAAATAAATTAATTTCTTTTATAAATTTTAAATGAATCACCAACTTTAAAACCAATCTTAGATATAAATGGAATCTTTTTGTACTTTAGGTAAATAATATTTATATTCTATTTTAAGTTTTCTCATACAAATCATTTCAATTTTTAAAATTAAAATAAATTATATGTTTCCTAATTTTTAAATGAACCATCAATTTTTAGAATAAATCTAAAAGTAAAATCTTGATATAAATGGAACCTTTCTATATTTTTGTAGATATAAGCAATATTTCAATTCTATTTTTTCTTTTCACATGTAAATCATTTTAAGTTTTAAATTAAAACTTTTTTTTTCAATTGTTGAATAAATCAACAATTAATTTTAAAATAAATTAATCTTATAATTGATTTTTTAGAATAAGATGATGTTTAATCATGTTACTCGAATCATCTTTTCATGTCTAAACATTCTAACATTTGAACAGTCTATTTTTCCCCAAATAGCATATAAATATTGTGACTTTCTAAATATTTATACATGCCCTTAAGCTATGATATGAATCAAATCAAAATTATTTAAAAAAAAAATTATATTAAATAATTATAGATCTAACATGCCCAGAATTAAAAAAGGCCAGAAAGTGAAGAAGGTGAATAGTTTAGCATAGAAATAAACCTAAAATAGGGTTAGCATGGTTTAGGTTAGTGTAAAAGATTAATTAAGGTTAATGTAACTCTAACCATGGTATAAATACTCAACCTTGTGTAGAGGAAAGAGTTAGCAAAGAAGAACAAATTCATGGTTATCCTTCTAGTAATGGTTGTTGCTTTATAATTACAGTCGTTGTCTATATAAATGATATATGTATTGTGGTGAAATACACCATCTAATATTTGAGAGTTTTAGAATTTAATATCCATAATGATTGCATGATTTGATTTAATTTAATTTGATGTTACTTTCTAATTTTATAGCAACATATTATTCAAAGTATATTTTACTATTAGCTTAATCATTGTACCTCCATTTGATATATATACCTACTAAGACTAAGCTGAACCATAAAAGAAATATAAAAAGAACAGCATACGATTCTTCTTGGTGAAAACTCTAATCTCTTATTTTGTTGTTGCCTCACCTTCTTGATGAACACCATGTTATGCCAGAAACTATTCTTTGTTGTAGTCGCTCCCCTGAATCCCCGTTTATAGGCAAACTGTTTCTTGTAAACCCATTCCATCTTCACAATGTTTTCTCAACTCAATCTCATTTGCAGGACCTCTTTTGACACTTTGCCTCCTCCAAACTTAATATGTCTGATTCCAACATCACTCGGATTGTTCAGGTTGGCTCCCCAATTGCAGAAGCTTCAAACCCTTCACAATGTGAGGGGTTTCTTCATTTGTTGAAGAAGCATGGTTGCACTGAAGCCCAAATTGCCAATATAATGAGGATGCACCCCCCAACTTATGGGATATGCAGAAAAAATATTGGAACCTAAGATCAAACTGCTAGAAGATTTTGGTTTTGTGGATCGAAAACTGGCAAAAGTTTTGATGAGCAATCCAAACATTTTGTGCCTTAGTCTCAAGAACGACCTGCATCCCAAGATGGAATTTCTGAAGAACGTGTTTCAGTTTCAGGACATGCTCATTAAAGGCTTGTTAAGAGAACTGCGACTTCTCAACTATAACTTGGAGAAGACCCTGAAGCAATCACTTCCTTTTTTGAAAGGATGGGGTTTTTGTGGGGTCGAGCTTGTAAGCTTCTTACAGGTAAAACTGTTCGTTCTCTCACAAACGTCTCTAATGCCTACATGCGTCGATCTCATTCACAAGATTGGTGCTGACAAAAAAGGGGAAAATGTTCAAATATATCATGAGCGTAGTGATTATCAGCAGCATGGAAACTGTAGAGGCCAAGATAGAGAAACTCAAACTCTACGGTCTGTCGATTGAAGAAACCTGGCAACTACTTCGATCTACCCCCCGAGTCATTTTTCGCTCCAAGGAAAATATTATTCTCAGTAGATGATTCATTTTGTAACTGTCATTTGCACGACCACTTTGCATTTGTATCTGCCACTAAAGAAACTATTCGGGTTGACAGTTTGGATGGTGACAGCTCAAGTTAATCTTCACTTCTTCAGGAATACAAAGCATTTCTTTTTTCTTACACCGTTACTGGTGATGACCCCTATATGATGCCATTGTAGGTTATGCCTCTCAGCGTAATTAAAATATTATAATAAAAATTTAAAAAATCTAAACATATAATTTTTAATTATAAAGTTATAAATATATAATTAATGATTAATATATTATATTTATTATTCTAATAATGTAAATCTTAAAAAATAGTAAAAACTAATATGTAGAAAATCCAAAAGAAAGAAATTGAATTTGAATTACACTAACAACATCTAATTTGTAAGTATATCTTAAGGTAATAGGGTCAAGAACTCTATATCATAATTGAGAGAAAAGGGCTCACACGACAGAGAAAAGGGCGCGCACAATGCAAGGCGAACAAACCTTCCATTCCTTCAATAGTTCCTTCCTTCCTCAAATGACGACAACGGCACGCAGTGCGCATAGGAGCAATGACACCAGGAAGGCATTTGAAGAAGCAAGAAAAAAGTGCGAATAGAACATGAGAGCAGAAGAAATGTGAGCAGTTATGAGTAAAGGAGCAAGCTAAAGGCTGTAAACCCCACGCCATTCATATTCTTAAGTCACACCTTTGTAAACCCCATGCCATTCATTTGCTACTGCACGAACTTGAATACCTATATGAAACCCTTGCGGGAGTCAATCATCCATAAATATTTCAGAAACCTTATCTTTTGAAGGAGAAACCCTAGTGCAGAATCTTGGCTGAGGACACTCAAAAGCAGCAAATTTGCTTCAGGAAAAGAAACGCAAGAGACAACCCAGAGTGCGTCAGGTGCACAAATTTTTTTTCGATAGGCCCTAGAAGGTGAGAAGTTGCAGTTCCCTATGGAGGTAAGGTTTGAAATCAAAGATGCTACAGCTGATCCAATGCTCCTCCGAGTGAAAATCAAAGCACCAGGAGCCATAGAAGCTTCGAACGCCACTAGATTTCTGAGAACTATTTTTGTGAGAAAATCAAAGCTCTGAGGGTGGAAGCCGGATCGAGGCTCACAGGGTTTTCATATCCTTCTTCGCCCACTTGCTATTGCATTTCGTGTTTTCATTTATTCTGCTCTGCAAATATTTATTGCGATTAACTTCACCCACTTGCCCTCCCCCGCGCGGATCTAACCTTGGTTTCCAATGGAGCTGGAGTTAGACAGAGATATTAGTAATCATAAACCCTCGCCACAGACATTACCAGTCCTAGCTAAGTCCTTTGCTGAGACCGTCGCCCAGACCGCAGATGGAGTCCGCTCAATGGGGCACTTCCTTAAGACTCTAGCAGGTGAAGGACCCAGTCAGGACGGTAAGCTCCCTTGCAATTCCTCGAGCTCTTTCTGCATTTCTTCGAACTTTGAAATGTTGGATGAAATTATTTCAGAAAAACGTAGATTAAGTGACACTGCTATCTTTTTTGCTTGTGTTGATGCTCAAAAATGCCCACCTAGAAAATTCATAGATGACTGGTTTCATAATTTATGGAATCTTAAACTAGGGCTTAAAATTACATTCTGTAGACAAGTTCAGAGAGGTCTCTTTCTCATTTTCTTCAACATGCATGAATCCCAGTTGGAAGCTCTTAAACGCCGGTACTGGACGGTTGGAAATACATCTTTTCGAGCCCTAGCCTTGTCTCCAGAGGCGGTTAATGAGGAAGTCCTCGCGCTATCCTATCCCAAATGGGTCATCCTCAAGGATGTCCCCCCCTTTTTGTGGCATTTTCTTCCCAAAATAATGGCACCTTTTGGTAAAATCGTTAGGGTTGATGAAACTGCTAGATTGGTGCCCAACCTAGATGCAAGAATGCTTGTCTCAATCAAGCCCATAATCGACATTCCACCATCTTTAAACCTAGATATTAATGGAGACACATTCATCTGCCCGATTGAAATACTTGGAGGATTAAATGCTTATTTTCTCTGCAAAAAAGAAGGGCACATTCGCAAAAATTGCCCAATTATCAGTTGTAGGAAGCAAATGCAAAATTCTAGTGAAACTTTTGTAAACCCTAAAAATGTTAATAATATGCAACCTCCCCCTCCTATTATTGAGATCCCTAAAGATGTGTTGTCCATAGATCCCAGACCCTCTCCTATTGTCGCTAACCCTCTCGTACCTGATTGCGCACCCTTGGCCTCCGAGCCCCTCATCCCTATTTTCGTCCCCTCTCACAACCCTAATGACTCACCCATGGATGGTTTCCAGCTTGTTACATCTAGGAAACAGAGGCATAAACTTACCCCTCTCAAAGCCCTAAACCCTAGCCATTCCTCCTCTAGCCAGTTGGCCTCTTCTCCTAAATCCTTGGTCCCTAAGTAGTCCCTTGTCAAATCTGTGGTTAGAAATATGGTTAATAAGTTGGAAAACCCCCGCCGCGATGATGATGCTAGCATTAGCAATAACCCTACATTGATCCTCAAATCTGGAACCCTGGTTCATTTGGTCTCCTCTTCACTTGCAGTACTTACTTCTCACACCAGCACCATCAATCCCTCAACTTCAAATTCGCTCAAAGAAATACAGGACAATCATATAATAGAGGTTATATACACCAATAAAGGTCTAGAAGAAATTAGATCTAGCATTATGCTCCCTGACTTTCCAAGCTCCCAGTTGTCTGGGTCCGACATAGGAGGAAATGCTGATACTAGAGCGGAGCCTCCCGAAACTAGTGAAGATGATGAGGAATCTATGAAAGGACACTCCCTTATTAAAAAAAAGGGTAGGCCTATGGGCTCCAAAAACAAGAAGAAATTTGGCGATCAACAATGATCTCCCTACCAGCCCCCCATAAACCCTCTACCTTGATGAAATACATATCATGGAACATTCGCGGCCTTGAGTCGCCTGATAGAAAATTTGTTATCAAAATGTTTTTGGATTTGCACAAAAACTTAGATTTTCTGATGTTACAAGAACTTAAATCTGTTGGGTTCTCCCTCGACACATTACTTGACTTCATTTGGTGAGATGCAATCAAAATCTGTACCAACCACCCGAAAGGTAAAGGAGGGGTTGGGCTTCTTCTCGCCCCTAAATGGGCTATGAACCTAAAAGATAAAGGAACCTCTCCCTGTAATAGAGTAGCTTGGGCTACCTTAGAGATGAAGGGTTCTTGCTTTGGCATATGCTCCATTTATGCTTCTAACAATTATAAGGAACGAATATCCCTCTGGAATTGGTTAAATTCCCTCCCAAATATTCCCTGGGTCATGTTCGGGGACTTTAATATGACTGAATCCCAGAATGACAAGGCTGGGGGTCTCCTATTTGAATGGAAAAACTTAGAAATGCCTCATTGGGATAGATTCAAATAGCATCTGCAACTCTTTGACCCCTTGGAAGCCACCAAACCTGACAACCCTAACCTATGGCACACCTGGTGCAACTTTTAGCAAAGCACCAATCGGATCTACTCTAGGTTAGATAGGTTCTACGCTAATAAAGACTTCTTCTCCTTTTCCCCCAACCAGTTTGGGAATGTGGTTGCAGTCCTACCAACTACCCTGTCTGACCACTTCCCCATCTTAGCCATTATCAACATCAGAAACTCCATCACCCCTTGCCACTCCCGCAATAAGAAATTCTTGCTTAATACCTCCTTGCTACAAGATGAGGATGTCCTTATCACCATCAAATTAATTAGACTCTTCAATCTGCAACCGCATCTCCCCCAATCCCCCTTGAGTAGATGGCAGACGAACATTTCCTCCTGGTAGATTCTTCTCCAAACCATTGGCTAGAAGATAGCCAAGGACTTCAGGTTCATAGAAAAAAATCTTACTCTGCGCCTTCACTCCCTTGAGCATGAAATTCAACTACACCCCTCTTCCCCTACCTTGGCCAGGCAGGTCTCTAAGGCTAGAGATATCCTCAAAAACCACCAGTAGGTTAAGATTAGAGGTGCTTTCACCAGAGCCCGTAACCATTGGTTCCAATTTGGTGATAAGGGCTCCAAAATATTCTTTAATCTGCTCAAACAAAAGTAGATCAAGGAAAAAATTGATAGAATATCTATAGACAATAAGGAACTCCTTGATATCTATGACATCAAAGAAGCCTTTGAATTATTTTACAAGACTTTGTTTACCTCTGAGGATAATGAGGCTTCGGCAGATGCCCACACTAGATGTTGGACCATTATCCCTAATAAAATCTCTGAGGACGAATCCAGCCTCCTCAAAGCTAAACTAATCATGCACGAAATCAAGGATACCATTAGGGCTCTTAAGGATAACAAAGCCCCAGGCCCTGATGGACTTCCTGCTGAATTCTACAAAGCTAACATTGACTGGATTGCCGACAACCTTTATGATATCTATAATGAAGCCCTTGCCATAGGCACCCTGGGGGAATTCATAAATAGGGGTATCATTAAGCTTATCCCGAAAGAAGGGGAAAAAGACCTGATTAAAAATTGGAGGCCAATCACCCTCCTTAACGTCTCCTACAAGATCCTGGCCAAAGCCTTAGCCTCCCGACTTGAGAAGATCCTCCCCAAGTTCATCTGTTCCACCCAAACAAGCTTCATCAAAGGCAAGTACATCCTGGAAAATCTTGTAACGAGTTGGGAATCCATGGAATGGGCCAGGACCTCCAACCAAGACGTCGCCATGTTCCTTGTCTACTTTGAGAAAGCATATGATAGGGTGGAATGGAACTTCATCCTCATGATGCTCTCTGCCTTTGGCTTTCCTAGTGAATTCTGTGACTATGTTCGAATCCTCCTTAAAGATGCATCTGCCCTGCTTGAGATCATTGGGACCCTCTCCTAGTCGATTCCCCTCTCTAGATCGATCAGACAGGGCTGCCCCCTTGCCCTTGCTCTGTTTGTCATTGCTTCCGATGCCCTGTATTATCTCCTTAGAGATGACACCCTGTCCCCCCATGTCTAAGGCATTACCCTGCTGAACGACTCTGAGCTGATCAACATCCAATTTGCTGATGATACCTTGTTCTTCCTGAAGCTCTCAACACATAATATTGATTCCCTCAATCAAAAACTTGACATTTTTTGTAAGGCCTCCGGAGCCTGGGTATCCAACACTAAATACATTCTACTAGGTTGGAAAGAGAATCCCCCAGACTAGCTTCAACAATTTGGCTATGCGTGGGGAGGACCCACTAAACTAGTCCATTATCTTGGCATCCCCTTTTCTTTATCTCCCTCTCTTAAGGACATGTGGGGCAAGGTGAAGGGAAAGATAGACAGTAAACTCAACAAGTGGGACAATAGGGTTCTCTCCCTTGCTGGCAGGATTCAAGTCTGCCAAAAAATCCTATCCTCATACAGTATCTACTACTCCTCAATATGGATGTTTAGTAACTACCAAATCCTTGAAATTGAAAAGGCTATCAGACGGTTCCTTTGGTCAGATGGGAAGGGTAAAAGGAAAGCCCACGCAGTTAAATGGACCTGGTGCCACTTGGATAAAAAACTTGGTGGGCTAGGCCTTAAGGATCTTTGACTGCAAGGCATCTCCCTTGTAGCCAAATGGATATTCCACTCTTTGGAAGGGCAAGAACCCTGGAAAATCCTCATTAGGAACAACATACAAAATGGTGTTCCCAAAACAGCCAAAACTTGGAAAGCTCTCCTGCTCAGTGACCTAATTGTTGGCAGCTTTCCCATGTCTGTCCAAGGCACCTAGGTGTTCAAATCTATCTGGAAATCCTGGGAGCATGTGCGTGGTCTAATCAGCAACTCGAGCATCAATTCTGATAAGTCCCTACATGGTGAAAGGTCAATATGGTGGAACTTGCATCACAACTCCAAACCCCTTGCCCTAACCCAAGGCTGCTCAGCTAAGCATTGGCATAATAAAGGAATCAAGTACATTATGGATATTCTTAAACACGATCACCTTATTATCTGGGAAGCCCTTAGCACTAAATATGACCTCCCTGCATCTCATAAGAAGACATACAATATGATTAAAACTACTTGCGTTCCTTTTAACCTCCCTAAGAACACCCATGTAGACGCCCAGAGGTACCTTTCACTCCTATGGAAGGATGGCTCTACCCTCCCTAAAATCAAAGCCAAATCTATCTACGCCCTGTTAAACAGTGATCCGTTGGTGATTGAGCATGTCAACAAACTATGGTGATCCCCCATTCCTCCTAAGATTCAGTGCTTCAGATGGCAACTTATGTTGGATAGATTACCTATTAGGATATCGATTAAATATGACTAGTGCTCTGTCTGTAGAAAACCTGAGACTGCGCACCACATCTTCTTTGATTGCCCCTTTGCTAGAGATATTTGGCTTCTGTTTGGAATATCTATTGCAGAATTTGTGTTTCCTCTTGATATAGTTACTAGTTTTATTCATGGGCTGAGAAAGGATACTAATCTTGTTTGGCAAATCTTATCTTCGTATATTCTTTGGTTTATTTGGAAACTCGGAAATGAGGAGAAGTTCCATGGTATTACAAGGGAACGTATTGAGTTTTTTAAAAAACTCACACATTACAAAATTGTTGTGCAGGTTTGTGTTGTGATGAACCTCGAGAGAAATAAGCTAATGCAGTTCCTAAAAGATGGCAGGGCAACCATATTTGTTTACGAGATGCAAGACGGGTACGAATGGGCTAGGATCACAGAGAACCAGACCTCCTTCGATAAGGCAATGCAGAAGCTGATAAAGGATCTACAGGACAGTAGGCCTCCTCCCTTCAACAGGATTGAGATGTGCTCCCAGATCCTTGCTAGAAAGAAGGTGGTTTGGATGGAAGGTGAATAGGGTTGGACCACATGGCTGGAGGATCAAGATGAGATCCTCCAATTCTGATTTATTCTGCTATGCCCCCTCTTTTTGGATAGTTAGATAACTGTATATATTCCTCTGATTGGCGATTGAGGCCCTACCCCCTGCTCCCTAGTTTTGTATAAACCCTCTGTCTATATTTTGAACTCTCGATTTCTAATATATAAAAAAAAAAGAAAGAAATTAAAATAAATTATTTTAAAATTAAATAATTAAATCTTTTACAAAATAATGTTTGGAATTTCTCACTTTTTAAATTCAAACCAAAATAAATGTACATTGTGGTTCAAATGTGCTAGCACATTGTGTGTTGTTCACGCTTACAATTTTTTTCCTGACTTGTCCCTTTCATTGAAACCAAATATGCATGTTTCAGAATCTTCCTTTCATTTTCTAGTCAACAAATCGAATGCCAGTTTAGGTAAAGATGGTCGATTAGAGTAATTCATCTTTTAAGAATGTAATTATGAAATTTTCGGTAGTCGTGTACCTTCTCATGCAATTCTTAGCTCGTCTGACTGCATCAATTTTCTTACGTGATGCATGGGACATGTCTATTTCACATCAATATTTGAATTCATAGATTTAACATTCTACGAAACATCAATATTTGAATTCATGTGAAAATGGAACAGTCTGCGAAACATCAATATTTGAATTCATAGATTTAAAAGTGATGGTTTTGGACTTTTTACAAAATTATTCATATGTGAAGAATGAAAATTGATGATAACCATTTCAACTCTTAAATTTAACCAAACAACTACTATGAAAAACATTTATAAATTTTTTATAGTTAAACTTTAACACAAGATAATTTGAAATAAATAAAACTAAAATAACGAGTAATGGATCCTTTTCCTCTTTCAAGACATGATGGCTTTTTGATCCTATGCAATACTCTCCAATGATAATGATAATGTAAAGTTTTCTATTATTTTCCTCGATGTGCCTACATTGTGTGTTGTTCATGCTACAAGTTGTTTCGTGACTTGTCTCTATGGCCAGTGTGTGTCAAATTCAAATTCATTTGAATCAAAAGTTGTTTTTCTTTCAACTCCTCCTCACTTTCCTCAATTTGTGGTTGAGAGATACCAAAGAAATCACTATCTGCTTCCATTTCTGGGGAAAGATGTTCTTCTTCTCTGACAATAGATTCTAGCCCTACAACCTTTTGAATTTCTCCCTCCTAATCTAAACTAGGAGCCAATGGGTCCTCCCTTTGATCAACATCTAGGCCATTAACAAGAGAGGCTTCCTTTTGTAGTTGAGTCTCCTCAACCTCTATCTTGTCAAAACCCAATTGGCCACCCTTTGAGGATATAAACACGGTTGATGGTTGATTCCCTGACTTAGAGGACCAGTTTCACTCTTAATTTGACTAAGTTCCTCTCTATTATTATCCCTCAACTCATCTATATGTTTATCTTCCTCCTTCTCCCAAATGCATCTATGTAGCATTCACTAACTCTTTTATGCCTTTAACCAATTCCAATCATTTTCCTTCTTCTCTGACACTCTCAAGATTATCTTGCCTAACTTGGTTTGTGATATCTTTTATGGAGGCCCATCCTTCTAGGGTTTTCTCCCCTCTCCTTCCTTTTCATGAAGGCAAAAGGTTGATAGAGTATTCCTACTATCTTCCTCTCCAATTAGTGTGGATTTGCCTTTTATGCTTCCTATCAAGCCCCCCAAAGCCTTAGGGTCTTTTTGGGTATCAACATCTAATTCCAAACCTAGCATCCTCATCCCTTCTAAGCTCTTGTTGACTCCTAAACAACTAGCCATCGATTTTCCCCTAAAGGGGAAGCTTCTAGGTTGCTTATCATCCAAGACTTTCACTTTCTGATGCCATCTATCACAATCTGATAATATTTCTAATTCTCTAAAGACTCCCATATTTGAGTCAATCTCCACATACATATTTGCCACATCCCCTAATTTTCCATTGAGAAAGTCTTCTTCTACTCCCAAAAAGGATCCTAGGGCATCTCCTATTCTGATCAAAGCTTCCCCATTCCAACTTTCTATAGGTAAACCTACTAAACTAAGACATTTTGGAGATTTTTTGAAATTATATTTTGTGGGATCGAAGTTGGGGGTCCAGTTGATTCAATGAAAGCCAAAATATTTGAAGAAGATGGATTTCCATATAAAAATTTGATTTTCAAATTTAGACCTATGCATTCTACAAAAAAAAAAAAAAGACTCTTAAGGGGTCAAATAATTATCTTTCCTGAGTAGGCTTTCCTTCACCAATCCATTATCTCTAAAACATCTCCGCCCTCACCACACCACTTCACCAATAAAGCTTTGTCCTTTAATTGATTAGCATTTGGAGCTATAGGATTAGATTTTATGATAACCCTAACAACTGGGAACCCTCCTCTTCTTTTCCCCTATACCCTGCCTCTTTCCCCAATTCCCACCATTTATTTGATTTAGTGACTTCCTATGAGGATATGATCCTCTTCGAACATAAAGAGGTTCCCTAGATGCTCCATGCAATGATTTTTCCTTAAGGGCACCCTTTTTTCTCTTAGCATCAAAGTTTGAGTGTTTCTTGAAGCTTTGAATATCAGCCCAACTACCCTTGCAAATAGGCATTCCGTTTGAACCCATGACAAATGTAGGGAGAGACTAACTCTTAGATATGCTAGCAAAGATCCTAGGTCCATTCTACCAATGCCTCTGATTTTTGGAAGGGAAGCTTTGTTGTTGGGTGTCCTTTGCCAACCATGGTTGCCCCTACAAGTTGCAGATCCCAGTTTGCAAGATAAATTCAATATTAAGAAATACAAATTTATTCTAAAATTGAGTGTAAATATATTTAATATTAAATAAATTAAATTTAAAAAATTAAAATTGTAATTCAAATAAAATGTTAAAAATAAAATAAATTATATGAAAATTGTTAAAGCTAAAATTTATATTAAAAGTTACACGTAACAATAAACCTAAAAAGTTAAAAGTAAAATCAAATCTATCAAAAGAAGATATCAATTCATAATTTATTTATTTATTTAATTCAATTTATATATATGAATAATAATAATTAATATTATTTAAAAAGTAATTATATTTATTAAAAACTTACTATTGATTATATATTTATATATTATAGTATAATAATTATTAAAATAAATAATAATTAAAATTTTAAAAATCTAAACATATAATTTATTATTATAAAGTTATAAATACATAATTAATGGTTAATATAATATATTAATCTAATAATATAAATCTAAAAAAAATTATTCTAAAATTAAACAATTAAATTTTTACAAAATATTATTTAAAATCTCAACCTTTTTAAAAACTTTTAAAAATCAAATCAAAATAATTGCCTTCTATAATTATATATCAAGAAGTTGTCTACAACTGTGGTACAACTGTGGTAGAAGTTTGTAAGCTAATTTGTAAGCTATAGTTGTTTTCTTAACATATGATGTTGACCTACCTAATAAGATTGAAGTCAATCTATTTTTAGTTCGCAAGCATATGGTTTATGCATATTTTTATTAAGTAAAATTTAAGTTTTGTTCATGTATCATCATGCCTACCTTATAAATTGAGAGTGGGATATTTATTTTGATCTTGAATGTGACAGGTCAATCAATTATTTATATCTACATTTTGTTTTAGTGTGTTATTTCCCTATTCCTATTGAGTGGCATGGAAGATGTGTCTTACAGCTCTAATAAAAAGTTCGATTGACAAAGCAATATGCAATGATTCCTGAGAGTTAGAAATTTAAGCAATTTCAAGTACAAAGTTTGCCTAGATTTTTTAGTTGTAAATCAAATAAAGTAGCACGTTGACCATTCATGATTTGTTATAGTCAAGAATGTAAAATCAATGGGAAATATGAAAGGTGAAGTGCCCTCTCAGCATTAAAATTTTTATCATGTCATTACAAGGTAGAAATTATAAACAAATTTTAGCTTTCATCTAAATGTTAATGATGCATCAATTTTATGAAAAAATTAAAAAAATTGACATCTTGTTAGTCTAAGTGAATTTTAAAATAACATTTATGTAATATATTTTTTAATTTTAATTTAAATTAACTTGAAGAATCAAAATCAATAATGTTGATTGATTATTTTATTTTATTTTGACAGATTTATATTAAGGAAAAAAAAAGTCATAACTATTTTATCATTAACAATAAAAATTTATTTATTTATTATTATTTTAGATTAAAAATATAAATTAATTTTTGTCAAAAAAATGTGCAGTATTAAATTATTTATAAATTAAAATTTATATAATATTAATAATGGTAGCTAGAATTTATTTTATGGTGGTTATTTTATTCTTTATAAGATCAAGAATAACTACTAAATGAATAAAATATTTTATAAAATAGAGAAAAAAGTAATAAGGATGAAGATTTTTTCTTTTATAATCATCTAATTTTATTTTTTTATAATTTATATTAATATAAATATTATGAAATATAAATTAGTAAATTGACAACTCCATAGGAGAGTCATTACAGATACATATAGCAATTGACACTTTGATTGAAGGAGATCATATATTAGAAAATTGGCCATCTTAGTGAGGCTATAGCAGTCATATTTTCCTAACTATAAACTGTACTACATGCATACGATATAATACTTTTCCATTTTATGATATTTATTCCTACTTTTTGGATGAGACCAATAGTGAGGCTATTTTAGTAGTCATGCTGAGAAAATATTCCTCCCACTGAGATGCTGAACTTAGAGAAAATATTCCTCCCAATTTCAAAATCGCTCTTCCATTGAGATGGTGAACTTCGAGAAAAATTATTTGGAGTGCAAGTTTCCACCGTAGTTTGGAGACATGCGTTCTCTTCAAACATTAAAATTGGGTGGAAATGGGCTAAATTCGTATTTCCAATCCTTTCTCGCAAACTGTAAACAGTTGATGATAACAACATGAGAGGGATTTTTTAAGCTACCCTGTCTCCTCCAAGCCAACTGATTAACAAAATAAAATAGCAGAGAGAAAACAATAACAACAATAAACAAATTGACTTACAGATACTACTACTTTGATCTTCACAGTAGGGTTAAGAACAGAGTAGTAGTATGCTCTGTTTTTATGCAGACTCTGTTTTCTTTATTGCAAAGGCAAATCATTTATATACTACACAAAATATCGTAGCCTTTCCCAGGCATTGCAAGGCTATTAGCCTTTCACAGTAATTATCTCCTCGGAGTTGCAATCACCCACATTCTTGGGCAATCTGGACTTGTCCCACATTAATCTTCCAGGGGGCAATTATGGTGGCCTCCAACTCAATACAACCTATTATGGCCTTCACCTAAGTAAACCTTGCCCTCCAAGTATTCTATTGTAATTGTGTCTTACAACAACTTAGAGTAGAAAATACTTTTTAGTGATGGGCAACATTATCATTTTAAAATGGACAACATTATCATTTTAAAAGATTCAGAAAATATTTGTCATTCATGACTATGCTAAAAATTATCTATAATTATGATACAAATTTGTTGTGTAATTTGTTAGCTTTTAGAGACATTGTTTTCTTAACATATAATACTAATAATATTGAGATCAATCTATTTTTAGTTGTGTAAGCATATGGTTTTATGCATATTTTTATTAAGCATGTCTGCCACATAAATTTAGAGCAGGTTATACATTTTGATCCTCAATGTGATGAATCAACTGTGATGAAGATCTAAAATTTTGCCTTCCAATTCCATTATGTTTGTGTATTTTAAGGGCCTCTTGATGAAGTTTTTATTTAATCTATTATTTGGTATCATCAAGCTATAATTGGCATTGAAGGCTGTGTGAATGTTGTAGAGGAGTGATCAAAATATTTCCTTCCCTTGAAGTCCATTTCCACGCCACACTGCCCAATACATGTTTGACAACTATTGTGCAAAGGAGCCAGTACCCACTGCTGCAAGTCAAAGTCCTTTGAACAACATTAGGGATCAAAAGCAAATAAATAGTTTCCTTCACTATGGGTAAATCTGCTTTAGAGTCTTCTTGTTTTATTCCTATAAATATTTAAAAGATATACTTTATTTGCATTTATAAGAGGATTCTTACATTTAATTGTTGGAAGAAAGTAATTTTTCCCATATTTTACGTACACATACTGTTGAAACTGAATTGTAGTTCAATGTATTCATTAAATCTATTTTTTAAAATTTTGTCAAGACTTCCTGTCACATCTTCAAGATTTATGTCCATGTTTTTGGTTTGTTGAGTTGTAGTGTATCATTTGTGTTTGTTGTTTTGTAGTCTAATCTTCACACGACTAGCTCTTAGCCTCACATGACATTTGTCACATGATTACAACTTCAATCCATATCCCCATCTTCTTCAAATCCTAACCCTCCATTAACAAATATGTATTGGCTTTCCATTTTTCCTCTTGAAAAATTTAAAAATTCAAGGGCTCACATCCCATTTGATACTCTTATGCTATCATCATGCTATTCATTTAGTCATCCATCTTAATTATATTCTTATGTTGCCATTTTCTTGATCTATCATCCTAGTCTTAACATCATGCTATTGGTCTACTAAACAACCACATTCAATCCATCAACACATCAGAAAGAACACATCAAGTGGAGCCATTGGATACACTTCACTTACATTTAATCAAAAGAGAAAAGAAAAAACAAGGTAAAAGAGTCCATTTATGCACTCAAATTTTCATGTTTTTATTTTTTTCCCTTGTCTTCACAATGTATTTATTATAGTTGCCTTTTACATTTGTCATAGGACAAACATATAATAGGAATAAATTTAATGCATACATATAGTCACCCCATTAATTGTATGCATAAGAATAGTAGTTTTATACATAAGCATACTATTTGTCCACATAACAACAATACATTTTGTAGATAAATATTTAATATTTTTTGTTTTTTTTGGTAACGACAGGGGTATCCCCGCTACCCTGTGGGGAGGATTCACAACCCGCAAGCAGTCCCCCCCTCTTAACCTAGGAGGGAGTCAAACCTGAGATCAATAGGGAGTAAACCCATGGCCCAAGCAAACTCACCTATCCATGCAGGTGTAGATAAACATTTAATTATGTTGAGAGGTGTAACCTTGTCAATAAGGATGAACTAAAATTGTATGAATGTGTTGTAGTGTCATAAATTGTACACCCTTGCTAGGGTGGTACAATTTCACACTTAGGTTAGCACCTGCCTTAGTGTGTTTGCATCTTGCATTATTATTTCCCTTTAAGCATTTAATTAATTAATTTAATTAAATATAAAGTCATATTTTATCACTCCTCACATTATAAAACTGGGCCCTTTACCCTAAGTGTCCCCCTTTTTAATTTATTCCTCCAATAAATCATTTAATCATAAACACTAATTATGTCCTATTTTGACCTTTAAGACCGGATTTCGCATATGAAAACACCTCAAATCAGTTGTAACTTTGGGATTCTCTCTAATATCATCATATGTAACGACCCTAAAAATTTGGTAAAAAGCTGGTCGGACTGTGGCAGGAGTGCACATGGTCCTCGACTTTTCTCCCGAAATTTTGGGAGCACAATTCTATGATATTATAATGGTTAATCCCAAAAGATTTGCAAGAAATTCAATTCCTAGGTCAGCCTAAAGACAGAATTAAGTCAAAAATAAGATCTAGGGTTTCATACATAAGAGCTCACTTTTTTCATTTGAAGGGAATGAAGATCTATCTAATCTAAGGGAGTTTTCAGCAAAGCAAGCATAAGGAGCCTTCTATGTATTGAAAGAGAAGCCTATGTGAAATATTTAACAACATTCAACAACATTCCATCAAGCATTCATCATCAATTAGGAGCCTTGAAGACATTGAAGAGTAATAGGAGATCTTGTGGCAATATCTCTCCCTTGGGGATTGGTATGATTTCATGTTATTTTCATGTCTTTGTATGAGCTTCTTTACATCAATTTACATATTTACATTCATTCTTTAGATCATTTAGCATATTTGGCTTGAAGCATTGTTATTTACATTCACATTCAAGGTTTACTCTCATGCGTAGGGTATCTGTAGTTTCTTTCATTTTAGGATCTTGCATACACACAAGGTTCTAGCACACACATTTTCAGTACATTATCAACTATTTGTGGAGGTGGAAATCACCAATACAGGGGTTTGACTAAGGCAAAACCCCATATAGCCACCCAAACCTTCCTTTTTTAGTTGCAGGTGTAGAAACAGGTACTCGAAGGCACTTTCAGCTCAACAAAAGGCATAGGAATCACCTAGAATCATCAGATCAACCCTAATCTACCCAGGACATGGGTGTGGCGCACTAGTCCTACCTAGGATAGTGATGTGGCACCATGGTCCTACCCAGGACAGTGGCGTGGTGCCATGGTCCCTTTGCCTTGCAGTGAAATTTGATAGGTTGCAACTTCAGGTCATCAGATTTGCAGTCTTTCAGTTGCAACCTCCTGTCTACAGAAATAGGACAGTGGCATGGCACCCTGGTCCAGGTCAGTTTTGTGTAATTTTCAGCATCAGGTACACATCCATAATGCTCCCCCTTTCATGCTTTCAGTATCTCAGTTCCAGATCTGCAAGTTTGTGCAATTTCGAGTTCATTTATGCTTCATTTTTTTATCTCCTAGTCTAGTTGATCATTCAAACCCTAGTTTTTCTCATCATTTCCAACAAGAGGAATAGAAACCCTAAGAGGTAATCCTTGGCTCTCTCTTTCTCAAAAGAAGTAGTCAAATTGATCTATCTCCCTAGGCTCTTTCATATTCCCAATGTGTTGGCAAAAGTCAGATTAGGTCCTAGTCACCTAATCTCGCTTTTCCCACCCCCACATTTTGGTGAACCCGATGTGAATCCAACCTTCTTTAATTCTGATTTATGTTCTCATATCTGAGTTTTTTTTCTATTTCAAATTCAAATTTACATTTACAAGTTTCAATTCCTTGCAAATTTCAAAATTTAGAGGTTAATTTTGTTAAAACCCTAATTTTTCAATTCAAAGTTGAACTTGTGGATAGCTTAATTTAAATTATTGACTTCATTTCTGATTTTGGAACACATTTCACTCATAAATTTCCTTTTCCAAATCAACATTTAGAGTTCTTTCATTGGTTAAAATTGAACATTTCCTTTTATTTTGCATATGTTATCATTTGAAAGAGGAAATGTTTTGTCATGATGCATGAACATTTCATA
This sequence comes from Cryptomeria japonica, assembly GCF_030272615.1. NCBI lineage: Eukaryota > Viridiplantae > Streptophyta > Pinopsida > Cupressales > Cupressaceae > Cryptomeria > Cryptomeria japonica. The sequence continues at coordinate 40,221,430 of NC_081408.1, forward strand.
GATGTGATAATGGGTTAGCTTCCCTTGCTTCAATTTTCTATCTATTAGAGAACCCCCTCCTATCTATGATAACATTTTAGTTCCTAAAAGAGTTGTTACCAACCCCTTCAAAACTCTCCCATGCTTTAAGGATGAAGATTTGAAGAGTGATCTTGACAATTCTCCTAAAATGTGCCCTTCCCATCTAGCTATCTTAGAGGAAGAGGATGATATCATAAACACTTTTCTTAATGTTACTTTACCATCTTTACATGATGCTTCTCTTAGTGAAAAGGTATTGATGGATATTGACTTATCTTCTCCTAAATTTGGTCTTACCAATGGGGGCATGTTAGTACAACAAGAGGTTATGAGAACTTCTTCCAAAGATCTCCTTCCTAAGCATGACTCTTTGGAGAAAGATGTTCATCTCCTTCCTAAAGAATACTCCCTCATGAGGTTCATTTTGTGCAAGAAGATGGTATTGTCCCTATTTTTCCTAGTGATGCCTTTTCCTCCATTGATTCCAACAAAATTCCCACTAGAGATGATGCATTAATGAGAAATGCTTGCCCTTCTCCTAAAGTTTGTCTTACCCCTAAAGATGCCTTAGAGAAAGAAGATGAAACCATGACCAATTTCCTTAATGATCTCTCCCCTAAAGATCCCATTGAACACATTTTGAGGCAAGAAAATGATGTAAACACATGTATCGATGCTCTCCTTCCTAAGGATGAAGAATTAATGAACAATGTTATCCCTTCTCCCAAAATTGGGAATAGCAATATGGACATCTTTGTGCAAGATGTTTCTAATACTTTTTCTAATGACCTCACTATTTGGGGTGAACCAATAGAATAAGGTGTTTATTATTCTCTCCTCCATGCGAGAACCCTAGCCAAAGGGGATATAAAATCATGATTAATAACTCCCTTGATAGCATCTCACCTTCCATGAATCTCAATCATTCTCCCTCTAAAAATAAAGCATCTCCCTCTCCCCAACTTGGTTCTACTCATAAGGATACCCTAGTTCAAGATAATATTGTTGACATCTCTTTCAAAGACCTCCCTTTCAAAGGTGAGACTTTAAAGAGTAATTTTGTTCCTTCTCCTAGAGAGTTTATTCCCCATGTAGATCCTTTGGTGATAGAGGATGGTATGGCCTTTCCTAAAACCTATCCCTAGTCTCTCTCCTAAAATTGATCTTATCCATGATAACATTTTAGTGCAAGAAGAGACTATCAACAATTATTCCAACAATCTTGTTCATTCTTCTTCTAAGGACACCTTTGATATTCCTAAACCATCCTCAATGAATTTGATACATGTGAATGAAACACCTAATAAAACCCTCTTCAAAGTTCAAGGTGCTTGTCCTTCCCAAAATTACCCACATAAGCCTATCTTAGTGGTTCAAGGTGGTTATGCTAATGATTCTTTTTGCATTCCTAAGAAACTTATTATTACTGTGCAAGGAGGTTATCCTACTAAGAGCCCTTATGATTATGCTAAGAAACTGATTGGAGAGAGTTATCATATGATTTCTTATACCTACAACACAAAAAACAATAGGAAACCTAGTCCTCCTCCAATTATCCTGACTTTATTTCCTCCTTCTCAACCTACCCTTCCAGAGGCACCTCATATATCAAATCTTAGCAAGGAGTATGATCTCATTGAACAACTTAAGGCCACTCTTGCAAAGATTTCTATTTGGGATTTGGTTCAAACTTCACCTTCGTATCATGGGAGGTTACAAGATGCTTTGAAAAACTTAGATGTCCCGCGTACAATGACACTTTATAACATGTCCTCTTTTATTGATCCTAGAAACAAATCCAAAGCTCAAATTGTATTCACACAAGATGAGTACCTTCTCCTGAAATCCAAAACCAATATGATCCTCTTATGATCATGGTTATTATCCATGATAGTGCTATAAGATGAACCCTTGCAGATAATGGGTCTAGCATTAATGTTTGTTGTGTGGACTTATTGGATAAGATTAAAGTGGATCATGCTCTCATTGAACCTTCTTCTCTTACTATTCGAGGTTTTGATAATGTGGCTAAACAATGTCTAGGTGTCATTACCTTTCCCATTAAGGTAGGTCCTATTGGGTTACCAACACCTATCCATGTTATGCTTGGTAATTTTACATATAACCTTCTATTAGGGAGACCTTGGATTCATAGCATGGAAGTTATCCCCTCAACTTTGCATAAGCGAGTCAAATTCATTTATAACAATACGACATACACCTTATTAGCTGATACAAAATTTCAAGAACAATTAAAATCTAGATCTTCTTGTTCAACTACTTCCCATTCTTCTCCTAATCCCCCTACTTCTTCAAATACACCCATTCCCTTTGATGATGTTGTTCCTTCTAGTACTTCTGATTCTTCTACTCAATCAAAATCTCCTCCCAAAACTATCTTTTCTCTCTTGAAGTGCTCGTAGATGATGATTGGGGATCTCTAGAATTTAACCCTATATTTGTAGGAGAGTATAGAGTATCTTGGAAAGGATCTAAGAATGATAAGGAGAAATCTAAGGAGGAACCTAAAGAGCAACCTACTTTGTCTACACAACTAAGTAACAACTTTGTGGCTGCTTCTAATTCAAATAATTCTTCAAATCCTTCCTCTAATTCATATAGCATTGAGACCTATGGAACATCACCATCTCTTTCTAATTTGGCATCCCTTTATGGTCCTAGTTTTCAAATTTTAGCTAAGAGTGGCTATGATGGCATTGGTTGTGGTGCAAATGAAAAAGGAATTAAAGTTCCTTTAGAACATAATACACATGAAACTTCATTTGGACTTAGATATAATCCTTCTAAGCCCACCAAAGCATCTAAAGACAATATATCAATGTAAATTCTATATTTGGTAATGATGCTGACCTCACCTCGATTATATCATCTTCTACTTCTTTCAACACTCATCCCCCTCATAAGGAAATCTTGGTGATGAACAAATCTCTTTATGAATCTCCTCAAGAGATTTCTAATTTCACTTATGAGATTTTATCTTGTACTCATTCTAAAATCCCTTCTTCTAGGAATAAGGCTCTACTTAATTATACTTATCCTTCTCCTAAGATTTCTTGTGTGCAAGAGAAGTATGACTTAGTGGCCCACTCTTCTCCTATAAAATTTTCTCTTTCTAAAGACTTTTTCACATTCATCATCTTATACATGTTTTTAATCTCACTTATAGTAGAACATTTAACATGTCATATTCAAATACTTCATTCAATCTATCATGTCTTTAAATAACATTAATGGCTATTATGTTGCTCGTCATTATGTGACATTGGTAGCTCACTTACTGGGGGCTCATTTTCATTCATGATGGTACAATTTCACGTGCAATCATACTTTTGAAAGCAACATAATAGCCTATTTCTATCCCATATCTTCTTCCTATATATAGTGGGCCAGAGTGATTTCAAACATCTCTCCTTATTAAGATTAAAATTTACCCTTTGTGAAGTAGTGTCTTATATAAGGATTTCTTATTGATTGTAGAGTTCATACCTGAATTCCTTCTCTCATATTGGAACAAGCATCCCTAATGGGGATATTAAGTACATATCCGTAATTGGGACCTCCTCCTTGGTGTTGGAAGTCTTTGATCATTCATAAAATATTGTTTTTCATTGAGTAGTATCTTTTATAATAAACCCTTCTATTTTGTGCACATGCATATCCCTGATGAGGATCTCTTTCCTTGTTTTAGAAGAGTGTTGTTATAAATAATCTCTTTGATGTCATCTCAATCCTCTACTCTTTTCAAATCTCTTGCATTCATTTGTTCTAGAAGATGTTATATTTGTCTAAGATAAATCCTCTTGAAGGTAGATGTCTTTTGGACAAAGATCTCATCTCCTTCAAGGATCTCCTTTACACTTATATAGCAAGATATCTCTTTTCAACTATCTTATCCTTTCTTGAAGAGTATTCCCTCTATTGCTTGGATTTATGATATTGTTGCATAATGGATATCTTCTTGGTGTCAAAGGTAGATATCCTTGTTCTACTTACACACGCATGCATGAGGTTTAGTGGACCTAATGGTGTTCTTACTCTCCTCCCTTACACAGATCACCCAGATAGACTCTGGGGGCTAGTTTTCCATGTCCTCCTCTCCATGGATCACCTAGTTTTAGGGGTGAGATGTCCATGGATCACCAAAATGTGTATTCATGCTTTCTATCTCTTCTTCCTTTTCTTTGCATTTGTTTCCATTTAAATCTTTCGTCTTGTGTTAGAGAGCTCTCAAATCCTCACACTCTTTTTTGTGTTGGAATTGAGGCTTAGTTCTCTTTCTTACCAAATGATTCTCCATTAATTTTTGATCTTGTATCAAATCTTCTTGTGAGAATTTGTCATCAATATTCTTTCACAATTTGTTGTGGCAAACATGATACCCTATTTCAACTCACTAAATTAGCAAGCCAAAACTTGGGGGCCATATAGCTACCCCCAGATTTTCATCACCTTCCTTATTAAGCATTTAGGTGATTTTGTGATTTTATCTTGCATGTGTTTTTGTAGGGTGCGGATCCTAACTGTGTATTGCAGATGTTGCTGGGGGCTTCTTCTGACAACTTATGGATATATCCTTTTTCATGAATGTTTACTTTTTCATACTTTAGCTTGCATATGCACGTAGTGTCATATGATTGCTAAAGTGGGGGCTAAACGTAGTGTCGTAAATTGTACACCCTTGCTAGGGTGGTACAATTTCACACTTGGGTTAGCACTCGCCTTAGTGTGTTTGCATCTTGCATTATTATTTCCCTTTCAGCATTTAATTAATTAATTTAATTAAATATAAAGTCATATTTCATCACCCCTCACATTACAAAATTGGGCCCTTTACCCTAAGTGTGCCCCTTTTTATTTTATTCCTCCAATAAATCATTTAATGATAAACCCTAATTATGTCCTATTTCGACCTTTAAGGCCCGATTTCGCATATCAAAACACCCCAAAATCAGTTGTAACTTTTGGATTCGCTCTAATATAATCATATCTAATGGCCCTAGAGATTTGTTGAAAAGTTAGTCCGATCGTTGTGGGAGTGCACATGGTCCTCGACTTTTTTCCCAAAATTCTATGATATTATAATGCTTAACCCCAAAATATTGGCGGTAAATTCAATTCCTAGGTCTGCCTAAAAGCAGAATTAAGTCAAAATTAAGATCTAAGGTTTCATACATTAGAGCTCTCTTTCTTCATTTGAAGGGAATGAACATCTATCTAATCTAAGGGAGTTTTTCAGCAAAGCAAGCATAAGGAGCCTTCTATGTAGTGAAAGGGAAGCCTATGTGGAGTCTTCAACAACATTCAACAACAGTCAAAAACATTCAACAACATTTCATCAAGTATTCATCATCAATTAGGAGCCTTGAAGACATGGAAGAGTAATAGGAGATGGAAGAGTAATAGGAGATCTTGTGGCAATATCTCTACCTTGGGGATTAGTATGATTTCATGTTATTTTCATGTCTTTGTATGAGATTATTTAAATAAATTTGCACATTTAAATTTAGGATTTAGATCATTTAGCATATTTTTTTTGAAGCATTTTTATTTACATTCTCATTTAGGGTTTACTCTCATGTGTAGGGTAAATCTAGTTTCTTTCATTTTAGGATCTTGCATACACACAAGGTTCTAGCACACACATTTTCAATAAATTATCGGCTATTTGTGGAGATGGAAATAACCAACATAGGGTTTTGACTAAGGAAAAACCCCATATAGCCACCCAAACCTTCCCTTTTTAGTTGCAAGTGCAGAAATAGGCACCTGGAGGCACTTTCAGCTCAACAAAAGGCACAGGAATCGCCTTGAATCATCAGATTTACCCTAATCTGCCTGGCACAAGGGTGTGGAACCTTGGTCCTACCCAAGATAGTGGCATGGTCCCTTGTTCCTACCTAGGATAGTGGCATGTCACCATGGTCCCTCTGTCTTGCAGTGAAATTTGACAGGTTGCAGCTTCAGGTCATCAAATTTGTAGTCTAGTTGATCATTCAAACCCTAGTTTTTCTTATCATTTGCAACAAGAGGAATAGAAACCCTAAGAAGTAATCCTTGTCTCTCTCTTTCTTGCAAGAAGTAGCCAAAGTGAGATATCTCCCTATGCTCTTTCGTATTCCCAATGTGTTGGCAAAAGTGGGATTAGGTCCTAGTCACCTAATCTCGCTTTTCCTTCCCCCACATGTGTTAACAAAAATACTTCATCTTAAATATGGCACTTATATAAATAAATTTATTAATATTTAATAATATATGTATTATTAAATAGCTGGACAATATAAAGCCACCCTCTTGTGAAGATTGTAAAGTAGCTAGAGAATATAAAGTCATCGTCTTGTCAAGATTATAAAGTAGCTAGGCAATATAGTCTAAATGTGAAGATTGTTGCACTCATTGAAGCAAAAGCTGCTAGGAAATGAAATTCAATGCAAAAGAAGGATGCTAGTAAAATTTACATGAAAAGTGATCCCTGAGATGCAACGTATGTGAATAAAATATAGTCCAAGATTGAAGGTCTGACCTAGAAAGAAGAGAAGATGCTATAATTTTATATGCTAATTGTTGGGCATGCAACATAGTAAAGGCAACTAAACTGAATTTTTTGTTGCGTTATCTACAGATTGCATGCTTGTGTGCAAGCTAATCAAGGAGTGTATTTTTAAACTTAGCATCTTCCTCATAATTTCAGATTTGTTGCAGATATGTTCATGATGTGCTAGTATGGTGTTGGACATTACCTTAAGGTTCTATTCTCATGTTTTAGTAGTTCAAAAGATGTACTTTGCATTAGTAATGATGATGATAATCTAACAAAGTTTGCAGTGTTTTGCATTACTCCACATTTTATGTTCTTTCTTTTGGTTTTTGTATTTATGCTACTCATATAGGTATCTTTGTTATTTTGTTTCGACAGGTGTTGTTGTTCTCTAAAAAATGTGTTCTTGGCTATGCTCTTTCCTAGTCAGGTTGACCCCAGATGCTCTATCTCTTGGTCCAATGATTGCAGTGTTTGGATATCATTTTGTTGCATTGAGGTGTGGTCCACTTTTGATATCTTTCCATTGCGGGAATGCTTAGTGAAGACCTATTTTGAATTATTTTTTATTATCTCCTTGGCCATCTTTAAAAATTCTATTTTGGAGATCGATATATATATATGCAAATTGGTTGTAATGAAATAATATAGAGAGAAGGAAATATACAAGGATTTTGATTGTAAAAGGAAGATCTATCTTAATGCGAAAGGGGTTGATCAGTATGGTTGTATGCTGATGTTTACTGATACCAATGGTAGTGAGCCTAAGGTTTCTTCTGGCATTTCAGCTATGTGGCATTTGTGCCTTTGTGGTGGATTCTTTCTTTCTTCCTCTAAGTAGCAAGTCCTTCTTTTTCTGGTAGTTTTAGCCGTGCATTAAGCCCACTTATAGTGAGAATTTCTTGCAGTGAGCCATCTTTTAAAAATCACGTTAACTAGTATCACCATAACATGTGTTTTCATATTGGGAACTAACATTCTCTGTGGTTTTTCCCTTCTTAGGTTTTCCACATCATATCTGGTGTTTCATGTGTGTGTTATTTCTTGTTCATATCTATTTGTGGATAATGTGTCTAAGTTCCAATTTATCGGATGTGTTTTTGAAGTAAAATATTCTGGAATCTTAGCACTGAGTCCGAAGCAAACAGTTTAGATAGTGATACCGCTAATATTTATGTTTTTTATATTTCTTCCCAATATTTTTCCAATACCGATTATGGCATGCCTCTTGTATACCTCAATCTTATCCAATGTGACCAACAAGAGCCACCAAGTCTAGATTGCTTTGAAAATGATGAAGCAATAGCAAAAAAAATTGAGTTTCATGAGGGCATACCACAAGACAATCACAAAGCATGATTTACTATTTATTTGGACTCCACAACATACTTTGGGGAGTTGACTCCATCTTGTAGCCGCAGAAGTCAAAATAAAAATAAAATAGAGAAAAAATGAAAAGAAGTCCAAATGAAAATCTTAAGATTTTGATTAGGAGCAACTAATTTATTCCTTTTATCATTCACACCTACCACATATATAGTATTATTATCAATCAAGTCTTGAACCTTATTTTTCAATGCAAAACTTTTCTTAGTATCATGACCAGGTTGACGATGAAATTGGCAAAAGGAATTGTTATCAAAATAAGGAAATGCAAGTTTGGAAGGATCAATTTGTTTTATAGTAGGAAGTTTGATAACATTTTTGTTCAACAACTGAGACATAATACTATGTAAAGATTCATTCAAAGGAGTAAATTGTCTTTCTCTTTGGAAAAATTTAGAAATAGAAGGCACACCCATTGTAGCATTCACATGGTTTTTTTTTTTTGGATCATTGAACTTGATGAAGCTTTTTGTTGATTTGAACTTCATAAATGGTTGTTGACCACTCTCCCCCTTATCACTTGGAGCCATTGGAGTGGATTTGCTCCATTTGACTCACAACAAGTTGATAATTATGGAGTGTTATGCGCAACTATAGAAAGGATGTAAACTCAAACAGAAGAAGCTTTTCCCTGATATCTTTTTGTAAATTATAAATGAAAATTCTTTGAATATCATTATCAGGTATATGAAAAGGAATTTGAGAACACAAATTCTTATATATACCAGTGAAATTAGTCACTTTTTCTTTAACACCTTGTTTACAATGCATTAAATCAGTCAAAGTGATTTTAGGACCAATGTGGTTTTGAAATTGTTGGATGAAAGCATTTGGTAGTTGTTTAAAAGAAGTGATGGAATAAAAAGGCAAAGAGCAATACCATTGTAAAGCCTTATCTCTTAGTGTTCTTGTAAATAATTTTGCAAACCATAGTTGATCATAAGAAAAATCAGTACACAAGGTTTGAAATCTTTTGACATGCATAAGAGGATCACCTTTTCCATTATCGAGTTCCAATTGAGGGATTTCAACATGTTTAGGTGGCACGACTTTAACAATATCAAGAGAAAGTGGGCTCGCAACATCAAAGGTGGGCACACTAAACTTGGATCGACTCATGGAAACAATTTGTTGTTGTAAGGAAGACACGGTTTGAGCAAGATTGTTGACTGTCATTTCAGTGGAAAAATTGATGTTAGACATAGGTGATTGGGAAGGTGGTGTGATGTTGTTGAAAAAAGGCATGGACTAAGAATAAGGTGGTGGGACATTATGATAAGTAGGCATTGGTGATGAGTGGGTAGGAAAAGGTACACTTATAGGATGAATAAAGTTGTTGAAGGAATTACACCCTTGTGTCACACTGATTGGGCGAGGAATGGTAGGAACACTCATGGAAGACATAGGTAAAGATGGAGGATTAAATGAAGAAGAGTGATTTCCCCCATCACCCATGGTTGTAGGAATGACATTTTGGGTTGAAGTGGCCATGATGTTGGAGGTGAAGGTAGGAATATTTGTCATAGGACTACTCAAAGGAATAGAGGAACTGACTTGTGTTGAAGGTTGTAAGTAACCTAGGGTTTCTGCACAACTCTTGATGGGCATGACATTAGAATCAACAATATGTGCAATTCCATGCAATATATGAATTCCATTATTATCACTTTGAAGCATGCATTTAAGACCTTCAATTAATGGAAGAGCTTCACTATTAGGGTATTCTTGGGACATCCATTGTTGAAAGCTATCAAATTGATTGTCCAATGTGGAAAGTTGATCTAAAGAAACCCTAGTTAAAGCTTCTTGTTCATCATGGGATCCATCAATGGGGTGAATAGGCACATGATTAGGATGAGAAGAATTAGCACAATCCTCATTAAATAAGTCACCCAAATCAGGCTCCATCTCCTTGGTAATTAAACCTTGGGATGCCTTAATTCTAATACTTTGGCTAATGGGGATAGGATAGGTAGGACTAATAGTGGTAAAACTCATGCACTAAAGCGAAAAGTTTAATTTTGAATTTTAGAACAAAGCTTACAAAATTGAGTAATGCAAAATTCAAGAAAATAATGATTACACAATTTGAACTTTGTTGGAGGAGGAGGATGACACAATTTACAAAAATGAAAGGAAATTGGAATTTTAAAATTAGGGCCAAGGGAATACCACTTAATTTTAAAATTAAAATTTTTAAAATCAGGGCAAACTATAATTAACCTCTTAATTTTAGAAATATTCTTGAAAGTTGAAATGTTGAATTTTGAAGGTATTTCTGATTCTAGAGGGATAAAAAATTGATAAAATTAGCCAATCTTCTAGATTTAGGCTATTAAATACACTCATAACAGTCTCCTGAAATTTCAGGAAAAAAGGCGAGGACCATGGCGGGAACGCACATGGTTCGACCAACTTTTTTCAAAATTTTCAAGGATGGATATTACGATGATTTTAAATCTAACCCCAAAAAATTGGTGAATTTTACGATCTCTTGATGCCCAAAATAAAGGCGCAAATGTGAAAATAGGACCCTATTGGGGTTTTGAAGAAAAAGAGGAATTGAATTGGAATTTTGAAAAAAGTCAAACCTAATGGATAGAGACAACTTCGAAAATGTTTAGAAATCTGAATGTAAATTAAATTGATTTGAAATTCACACAAAATCCAATTAATTTGAAAAATTAGGGTTTGATGACCTAATAGCTCAATTTTGAAATTTAAATTTTGGGAAAAAGGGGGGAAATTGAAAATTTGAATTGTAGGATTGAAGACAAATCTAAGAACAATCAAAAATCTAAAAATTAAATGGAAATCCAATTTTTTCACATGTTAAAGATGATGTTTGAAAATTAGGGTTTTAACAAGTAACCTCTTAGTTTTGTAAATTTTAATTGCAAATTGAACAAGACAATGAGGAAATTGAATTTGACAATCAAAACAATTTTTAGATCTAAGATAACCACAAGCAATTTTTACAGATCACAAGTTCAATTTTAATTTTAAAAACTAGGGTTTCCAATGAATTAACCACTAAGTTTGCAGAAATTAGAAACTTGTAAATGAAAAATATGCACATTTGTTCAAAGGAAAGTATGCAAGATGTCGGGTTCACCAAAATGTAAAGGTGGGAAAATGGTGAATGATAATCAAGAAGGAAACTACAATTTCCCTCAAAGAGAGATGAGAGTTTCGCTATCGATTACCATTCAAGCACTTTTCACCATTACATTAGAAAGAGGAGAGGATAATTCACTAGATTCAATCTCTCCACACAAAGATGGTAGATTGAATTTTGAATGAATGGGGACTGCTAAGTTGATCCCCTCTTTCTTGTTTGAAATAGAAAGGAATTGATTGAATTATTAGTGCAAAAGTGACAAATAACTGATTATAACTTGAGATCTGAAAATGGGATGAAGTTGTGCACTTGGATTTGGCAATAAAATGTTGAGACAAAGTCACCCTATGAATTTGAGGAAAAGTTACTTGGACCGTGCTGAGAATGTACACAGTCCTTGAAAAAATCCATGAAACAAAAAGGGTTTTTTCACCTTTACAAATGAAGCCCGAATCCAAAAGTATAGTTGCACACCTACAACCTACACACATAAAAGAGAGGAAAATGGGTTGGGATTGGGGGTTTCCCTTTAGGTCAAACCCTAGTTTTTGAATTAACCAAGTAATGAAAGAAAGTACTTGCAAGTAGATGTAAATGAAGGTCTGAATTGTAAATCACCTCAAGGGAGGTTGTAGTAGCAATGTTGATAGAAATACTTATGTGGAATTGAATGTTGAAATCAATCTCCTCTTCAATGGTTGAATCCTTGACTTGAATGCAACAACTAGTCTTGAAGGGAGACTTGAGAATGCTCAATGCTGGAAAAGAATGCTTGAATGGTCTTGAATGCTTGATCACTTGTACATACTCCAATCTTGTCCAACTTCCACCTATTGAACTTCATTCCAATGAGAGAGAGAATTCCCCTTTAAATACATGTTGGTGGATTTTAATTTCATCACGGGGCAACATTGAGGGAGTTTCCTGCCCGAGGCACAACTAACAATGCAACCCTAGGAAGGGTCCTACCCCAAAATAGGGCAGAGATGGGGGCATCATGCCCCTTTCCTGGGAGGACAAGGGTAGCACATCGCTGTCCAAGGGGGGATAGTGGCGTCATGCCCCTGTCCTACCCCTTTCTCTAGGGAAGAGTGCAGACGGGGTGATGGAGAGGCCAAGAAAGAAGCTATTTCCATAAGCTGAGCAATCCCCGGTCTCCGATCAGGCTAAAGGATTTCAGTTCGCGTGCATGAGGACCCCAATGCAGTCAAAAATTGCCAGGGTCACAATTTTATGACACTATAATTTGTATTCATGTAAAAATGGTTGGGGAATGAGTTAGATAACTCATTAGAATAATGAACAAATATAAAAGATAATGCATAGAAATATTGAATAATATAGACATGGAAAGAGTGCATCAATAACTTAGACAAAAAAATACATCACATGAATAGTCTAGGCATGTTATATTAAATGTGTATATGTAAGTATTTTTGTCATCTTTACCTTGATACATCTCAAAGTGAGGTACTACAAACCAATAGAATATGGATTAGTAACAAATTGAGATGCAAGAGGTGTGTTACTTGATCAAACATAAGTAATGGTGAGTTGGATGCTAGGCATATAATCAACTTGTATTTCATCACTATCTTACTTCTACACTAGTGCACCTAGGCTATTGGTGGGGATAGTTGTAGTAACTTGATAGATCATGGATAATAGTGCAGGAAGTATGAATATGTGGAGAAATAAGAGGCAAATATACAGCATTAGAGGGATGGTAAGAAATACTATAATTTGAGGAAAAATATCTAATGCTAACACAATGAGATGAGGGGACAAAATTAGTAGTATAATATTATAAGGGCATATAAGAGAAAATGCAACTAGTGGGATGAGAAATACATGGTGCACTAGTAGAGAAAGAGGTGGAGAAAACACTAGAGGGCATAGAAACATGAGAAGTATGGATCACATTAGAAGTGGACTTAACTATATATGGTGAAAAGGGAACAATGAAAAGTTATTATAAAACCATAAAAGATCCAACCCCATAAAACCCCTAGTTCTACAATAAAGAATCCACCATATACCAATGAAGAACCTAAACCATGCAAATCAACAAAAACGCAATAATTATACCATTCATATGCTTAGTAGGGTTTGATCTCCATTGTCTCCTATCTCCATTGATCTTGCTTATTATGATTGTTCTCAGATTTTGTATGTTTACAAGACCTCAATAAAGAATGGATAGTGGTTCTATAGATGTTTGATTGCTTGAAACTTGAATGGTTAGATGCATTAAAATTAAGATTGACAAGGATGAGAGTATCCTCTTATATATAGAACACCTTAAGAAAATGGAGGGTTAAGATTATGAGGATAAACGATAGCTAAGATTAAAGGGTAGGTGAGAAAAATAATAAAATAAGAAGAGGATAGTAAGATAAATGACAAGTGTCATTGAGGGAAAAAAACAATGAATTAATTAAATAAATAAAGATCTATTTAGTTAATAGAGGAAGTCGGACCAATTAAATAAATAAAATATTTATTTAATTTAGGAAAAGGATATGTTAAATAGATAAAAAATATTTATTTAAATAGGGAAAGGCTAGAAGAGGGCATATGAATTAATTAAATAAATAAAAATATATTTAATTAATAGAAGACTTGGGATAAAAAAATTAAATAAATAAAATATTTATTTAATTAGGACATGACAATTTTAGGTGTCTACAGTGACATAAGAGGGATGTCTACCTTAAAACGAGGGGATGAAGGGAAAGTGAAAGAGGGAGAGTGTGTGGATAGGGAGGAAGAATCATAACATAAAGAAGCAAATCAGACAATCATAGTATTAATGTCATGAAGGATATATATACCAATTGATGCTCTAAGTAACTATTTATGAAGATAGTTAGATAGTGTGTATGGTGAAAAGGGATAACAATAATAACAAAATTGAAAGGCTAAATGAATTCAACCACCAAACCCTAGCCTAACAACAACAAAGATCCACCATAACATATGAAGATTACCTAAGACAATGCAAATAAAATGAAATCACAAAGATTATACCATTACATGTCCAATAGGGTTTTGATCTCCATTCTTCCTATCTCCATTGATCTTGCTTGATATATTTGCTCTCAAATTTTATGTGCACAAGAGCTCAACAAAGAATGGAATGTGGTTGCAAGTAGGATCGTAGTATAGTCAAGTCCTTAAGATCAGTGATTAGGGTTTGATAATGAAGAAAGCATCTCCTTAAATAGAAGACACAATATGAAATGGAGGGATAAGATTGAGAGGTGTAAAAAGGAGGTCGGCTAGGATTAGAGGGTAGGTAGAAGAAATAATAAAATAATGAAAGAGGTAGGTAGTGTATGAATTAAGAGATGAATGACATGTGTCATAGGTGGAAAAGGCTAATGAATTAATTAAATAAATAAAGATTTATTTAATTAATAGAAGAAATGAGATCAATTAAATAAATAAAATATTTATTTAATTTAGGAAAAGGATAATTTAAATAAATAAATGTATTTATTTAAATGAGAAATAAGGCTAGAAGAGGATAAATGAATTAATTAAATAAATAAAGATTTATTTAATTAATAGAAGAATTAGGCTTAGATAATTAAATAAATAAAATAATTATTTAATTAGACATGACAATTTTGGGTGTCTACATTTTGCCCCTCTTTGAGACAATGCGGCTTGTTGCGTTGTTTCAAAGAAGATAAGATGAACTAATATAGAGTTGCCCCAAGATGGGAATGATATGCCCCCTCGAGAGATTGGATGAAAATGTCTAAAAAGATCGCAGACAATCTCTCGATAAGAAAGACGGGATAGAATGGACTGACCGGATAAAGTGACAAAGTCACGGGATAAAGAAGACTGACTCGGAAAATGAGGGCTAAGGCGAGGGTAGGCTATAAGATTGACCGAGGGTGAAAGACATCCTCATTGTCATCCACACATCCACGAGAGCAGAGTGTAGAGCGAGAAAAGAGTAGTAGCAGTCAGCAGCGATGGCTTTCGTTCAAAGATTCGATCGCGTTCGCCGATTCCAGAGGCCAGCAGAGGCAAGAGAGTCGGTAAGTACCACCAAAGCTCCTTGTACTTTGACACATTTAATTTTGTCATTAATGCATGCTAGGTAGAGCAATAAATGCACTTAGAATAGGGTCTCAAAAATGTCAAAAAACATCTAGGCGCGTCTGCGTTGGTGCTAGGCGCGTCTGTGTCCGCCAGGCGCGTCTGTGTGGGTGCTAGCCACATCTGTGTTTGGAACCACATTTATGTCAAATGCGGACGCATTTGTGTAATGTAGGGGCGTCTGTGTCAAGAAGACACATCTGTGTCACCCAGGCGCATCTGTGCAGAGCATAGGCACGTCTGTGTTATACAGGCACGTCTGTGTTGTTCAGACGCGTCTGTGCAGTCTTTAAGTGCGTTTGTGTCAGGCAAGCGCATTTATGTTGAACAAAATGCAAATTTTTTGTCTTCTAGGTCAAATCAGCAGTTCTGTGATGAACATACGATGTCGATTGGATAAGCAGAATAGATCAAGGTACTTTGTGATGAACAGTGAGTACCAAGATAGAGTACTTTGTGATGAACAGGGAGTACTTAAAGTATGAGCAACACTTTGTGATGAACAGGGAGTGCAATTGTGAGTAACACTTTGTGATGAACAGTGAGTGTCACACACGTAGTACTTTGTGATGAACAGGGAGTACTACTAGGATAGAAGCAACACTTTGTGATGAACAGTGAGTGTCACTAGGATAGATAGTCATGTGCATTTAGATAAAAGGTAGCATTTTGTGATAAACAGTGAATGCCACTATGACTGACACGATTGATTTGCTTGACTACAGGAGTATTTGCCGATGCTAGAGTCACGGGAGAGATTCCTATCGACTCAGAGGTTGCGACCTGAGTTGACACTTGGGGACCGAGCTGCTATTGAGGAGATGGGATTGAGACATGTGCTATATGTGCCTGTGTTTCGGGTGAACATGGGACTGCTGACTGCACTAGTGGAGAGGTGGCACTTCGAGACTTGTACATTTCATTTGTCGATGGGGGAGATGACTGTCACCCTTGAGGATGTCTATAGGATTCTCAGGATACTGATCGATGGGGATCTGATCCCATACGATCGAGATGGAGATAGGGAGGCCCTGAGACGAGTATTCCAGAACCCTGCACTGGAGATGAGAGCTAGGCATGTGGCCTGGGATACGATGACTGCAACAGAATTGGTGCTG
The DNA here is from genome assembly GCF_030272615.1 of Cryptomeria japonica. Lineage (NCBI taxonomy): Eukaryota > Viridiplantae > Streptophyta > Pinopsida > Cupressales > Cupressaceae > Cryptomeria > Cryptomeria japonica. The sequence continues at coordinate 40,237,748 of NC_081408.1, forward strand.
CCAGCAGTGATTGGAGGAGTGATCAGTGGGTTCCTGTGTCCAGATAAGGTGACACGGGGGTTGGTTGTGGGCTGGGGAGGAGCATTGGAGACACTGGTGATGTAGCACACCAGATATGCTTGGGGACCGTGTGTGCTGGCACACCTCTACTATGAGCTGCATCAGTTCGTATATCATGGATCAGTGGGATTGGGCTGCGGGGTGACACTGCTGCAGGTATGGGCTTATGAGCATCTGCCAGTGACGAGGCCGATACACTTCAAAGGTAGGGGCCATAGATGCAGTTTTGTTCATTTGTATGACATGATCACCTCGCAGCCATGGATTGGCAGGTTAGAGCACTGGCGGCGAGTGATAGATGACATTGATGTGGTCATCTGGAGGCCATATCTAGGATGCGAGGAGTGGGAGGACGATGTAGTTGAGCTTCCGTACACCTTCCGGAGCAGGTATCTGATTGGGTGGACACCCTATGTGCTAGAGAGACAGCTTGCAGATAGGGTGTGCAGGCAGTTTGGCCGGATTCAGAGGATGCCATGAGGTTCGGGCATGTATGCACGGACAGTGAGAGATCAAGTATAGTTTGGGCCTCTACTGTCATATGATCAGGCAGTTACTCAGCTAGTAGAGATGGTGCCCCTACCCTGGGACATGTGGCCAGAGGTCGACGATGCTGACATGGATGCCGAGTATACAGCATACTAGGCAGAGCATCCCTTCCCATGCTTGACAGATCCTGGAGAGCTATTTGACGGAGACGGGGGTGGGGATGATGATGATGGTGGAGGTGATGGTGATGGTGGAGGTGATGGGGGCAGGGGCCGACAGAGGAGGAGGGGAGTAGTACGAGAGAGGAGGGTTGCACCTTGGAGGGAGGGAGGAGAGGAGAGGCAGGCTCGGGTGGTGAGAGGTCGCGGTGGATTGCCACTACAGGTGCCAGCAGCACAGGGTCCCCGACAGGTACAGAGATAGGTACAGGGACAAGTGCAGGGATAGGGACAGGGGCAGGCACAGGTACAGGAGTAGGTACAGGTGCAGGCACCCGTATAGGGAGAGCCACAGGCAGAGGCAGAGGGGGCTGATGCAGAGGAGGATGAGCTGATTGCGCTCAGGGAGATCTGCCAGGGCCAGGCAGATGAGATCTAGGAGTTGGAGAGGGAGAGGGATCAGCTCAGGAGGAGGCTCCGAGATACTGAGCGGGAGTGGGATCAGGCTATTCAGTGTTACACTGAGGCTGAGATAGTGTTGAGGGTGGGGAGACAGGCAGCGGAGGACAAAGGGGCAGGATATGCTTATGTCCTGCAGGCAAGGGAGGAGATTGCCTACTGGCGGGATCTCTATTATGGTGCAGTTCCAGCAGATCAGCGGGCGAGGAGCTTCCATAGACCATCGCGGACAGCGATAGCTACGAGAGGGAGCCGGAGGAGACCGGCATTGAGTGGTGGGGTTATGGGTCCTCCACCACCACCAGATAGAGGAGACAGGGGGATGATCCTGGGGCGGGTCCTTCGGGGGCTCAGATTTTGTCGAGGCCAAGCGGCTCTGAGGGAGGGAGTTCATCATAGCCGTAGAGGGCTCCCTATGTACCAGTTTTGTATCATTTTTGTATGATGATGTAGACACCTTCGGGTGATTGTAGCCATATGATTTTGACATCATTGTATCATGACACTTTTTGATTATATATATATGAGATGATTCATCTTTGCGGCAGCTATATGCATGTGTACCTATGTGATGTATGTTCTTATGATGTATGTTTTATGTGATGCTTATGATATGGATGCAAATATGTATATGATACAATGCAATATATTTTTTTTTGTTCTTTTATGTTTTATATGTGTATGCATGATGCAAATGTGAATGTATGTAATGCAGATGAATATGACAATGCAAATGTAAATTGTGCTAACAGGTGTTGTGTGCAAGATGTGATGCAGTTGTGATATCTATATGTATGTATGAAATGCTTATATGTGGTAATGCATGTGCAACTACATGAAATGCAAATGTTTCTGGTGTGTCATTATACTCAGTCATGTGATAGCAGGCTACGCGGACTCAAGAAGGACGATGGAAGTCAATCAAGAAAGGGGGATGAAAGATAGAAGATATGAATGTGAAAGAGCTTCTTGTGCGTTATCATCATTGAGCTTTATTATGGCAAGTAGGTTATGACAATCGAGGCATATGTTCGACCCAGAAAGTCATTGTACCTATTTGCATGGGGATAAGATAGTCACAAACAAGGAATGCCCCAGTTCATACTAGACTCACAGTGTCCTCATATCCTTGGACAAGTCATAGCATTACTAAAAGACAATCCATAGACAGCAAATGCAAATAGGTGACGATACCCCATCCTCGCCTTTCTAGTTAAAGACATCCTGGAGATAGAATCTCTAGTCAGACACATCCTGGAAAAGCTAAAAGACATGTCACCAAAAAGATGAAATCAAAAGAAAACCAAGACTCGACACCAACATCAACTGTAGTCCTCAAGTTTAGTGTCTCTTGTCACTTGTATAAGTCTTATTTGATTGTGGTCACAATGTTTACTTTCACAAAAAGGATAGATAGCACTAAACCATATGTTGTCTGAGTTTGTTGAAAGATTTGATTTGTTGAAGCTCATTGTTGCTGCTATCTCATCTGAAACTGCCTAAATCCATGAAGCTGATACTTTATTGTGGAGAAGATGAAATTTTATTGTGGATTGGTGATGCAAATGTTGCTTTATTGTGGATTGTGCACGAATAGATTGAAGGAACCTGGAAGAAACTGTACTCCTTGAAACATGTGATGTTCTTAGTTCCACACCCATCACTAGACGTAGGAATTTGCCGTAGCCACAGATAGGAGCTGACTTATTATGGATGGAAAGGGAGGTTTATTATGAATGGCTAACCAATCTTGGGTAGATCAATAACAAGCCATGATGGGAATGGGTAAGTTTATTATGGATGAATTGGTCGTGAGTGTGTGCAAAGTGAAAGGATGAAAGTGGATCCTAAAGGAGGGAGGAGCAATGTCTCTACGCATGGCGCTGGTGACCCAGTTTTCACCATGGTACTTGCCCAGGGCGCCACCGAAGTGCTTTTCACCATTGGACGAAATTATTTCTCTTTACTTTTTTTGATTTTTTGATTTTTTTATGTCACAAGGCACCTGTTTGCCAGGTTTTCACCAAGTAACGATTTTTTTTTTGTTTTTATAATTTTTTTTGTATTTTTGAATTTTTTGATTTTTTTGTATTTTTGAATTAGCATATTCCGAAGAGCTATGTGTAGAACCTGCGAAGGTGCATGCTGTTGATAGGATCCTCCAAAGGTTCACCTTCTGTAGTTGAGAGCTGATATGCCCCAGATCCATATGCTGCTATAATGATGTAAGGACCAAGCCAATTTGGTTCGAACTTGCCCTTCTTCTCTCTATCTTGCTGATTCTTGGGGTTTTCTCTGAGGACCAAATCACCTACCTCAAATGTGCGAGGCTTGACCTTGTGATTGTAGCTACGACTCATTCGTTGTTGGTAAGCCTTGAGATGATTAATAGCAGTTTGTCTCCATTCATCCAGTAGTTCAAGTTCTTGTAAGCAAGAGACCCTATAATCTTCATCACCGATGATATTTTGCAAAGAGATCCGTAAAGAGGGTAACTCGACCTCAATAGGCAAGATGGCTTCAGTGCCGTAGACAAGTGAATAAGGTGTAGCTCCTGTAGGTGTGCGAACACTTGTGCGATAGGCCCAAAGTGCAGGATTAAGTTGGATATGCCAATTACGGCCAGCGTCGTCGATTGTCTTCTTAAGGATTTTAAGGATTGTTTTATTAGATGCCTTAGCTTGGCCATTACCTTGGGGGCAATATGGTGTGGAGAAATGATGGGAAATATGGAAGTGGTCACAGAGTTCACGAACATCCTAATTTTTGAAAGGATGCCCATTATCAGTGATAATGGAAACAGGGATACCATATCGGCAAATGATATAGTTAAGGATGAATGTAGCAATCTGTTTTCCAGTGACTTGTGTGAGAGGCATGGCTTCAATACATTTTTTGAAATACTCTGTGGTAGTGATAATGAATTTATGACCATTAGAAGAAGGAGGGTGAATCTTGCCTATAAGATCGAGTCCCCACTGACAAAAGGGCCAAGGAGATGCAAGTGGTTGTAGTTCTTGTGCTGGCGCATGTATGAGGTCTCCATGGATTTGACATTGCTTACATTTCTTGACAAACTGATATGAGTCTTTTTCCATGTTGGGCCAGTAATATCCAGTCCTAATGAGTTTCTTAGCCAAGGTAGGACCACTAGCATGTGGACCACATATCCCTTCATGCACTTCACGTAACGCAATCTGAGCTTCGTCACTTTCTAAACATCTAAGAAGAGTGCCATCTAGACCACACCGGTATAGGATATCAACTAAAATGACATATCGAGAGGATTGGCGAATGAAGGTGCGGCATTGGTTATTTGATAGATCAGGTGGTAGGGTATTGTCACGAAGGTATGTGAAGATGGAACCATATAACTGGGATTCGAGACCGACAACACATATCATCTCAGTGGGAGTGATCTCATATGACGGAACCAAAAGGTTATCCACCAAGAACCCATAACATGTCTCATTTGGAGGTAGATCGATCAGTGAAGCAATTGTAGCCATGGCATCTACGGCACGATTCTGCTCTCTTGGTATCTGCTCAAAATCTATCTTTGTGAAGTGTTGTTTCAAGTCATCCACCATTTGTTTGTAAGGCATTAATTTTTCATCTTTTGTTTGGTAATCATCAGTTGCTTGACAGATGACAAGTTGGGAGTCCCCAAAAACATGAAGTTCCTAGATCTTCCACTGAATTGCAATGCGTAATCCATTTGTTAATGCCTCATATTCCGCTATATTGTTAGTGCAAGGAAATGATAAGCGGTATGATTTTGGTATAGAATCCCCTTGAGGAGTTACAAAGAGGATGCTGGCTCCTGCTCCATGCTGTGTGTATGAACCATCAAAGTACAGTTGCCATGGCTTTACATGTTGTAAAGCGGAAAATCGCGGTCGAACCCTAGTTGGTCTCCCCTCTTCTAACTCCAAGGAGAGAGAAGGGAGGTTCGCTAGGATTCGATGGGTTTTCACTTAGGGGGAAGACTTTACATTCAAAAGAGGGGTTGAAACTCATAAGATTCAATCCCACACGATGTAAGATTGGATACTAAATGAATTTCAAGGGTTAGGAAAGCAAGGCTACCCTCTTTTGTAAAGAATGTTGATTAAGGAAATTAAGCTAAGGATGCATAGAAAGTCATAAAGATTCGCTTATAAACTGAGTTTAGGTTATAGGATGAAGCTGCGGACCTGGAATTAGCAGTAAAATGTCGATACGGCACTGTCCTGCAAATTTGGGCAAAAGTTGTCGGGACGATGGCGCCCGGCGCCACGGTCCTCCGAAAAATTCACGAAACGAAGGGGGATCTGTTCGTCTCTGCACAAGGATTCCAGATCTTCAATTTCAGCCACGTACCTGCAACCTACACATAGAAAAGTGAAGACGATTGGGGGGTTAGGGATTAGGGGTTTTCCTTTAGGTCAAACCCCGGTTTTGGAATTAACCAAGAAATGAGCAAGAGCTGTAAATGTAAATGACTGTAAAACAAGTACTAATACCTTGTTCTAAGGATGTTTGTATCCTTATGTGCGAAGGTTTAGATGTTGTATGTTGTATGTTGTAGCATGTAGTATGTGATCTCCTCTTCAATGGTTGAATCCTTGTCTTGAATGCAACACTTAGCCTTGAATGGAGACTTGGAATGATCAATTGCTTGAATGCTTGAATGCTTGAATGCTTGAGTATAATTTCCACGCTTTGTACACATATCCTCCTCATATCAAATGAGAGAGAAAAATGTAGTTTATATACTTGTCATTTAGGGCTGATAGACTGATTTTCCCGACCTTAGGCCGACCAGGGAAGTATATTTCCAAATTGCAATCAAAAAGACCCAATATCACTTAGGAAACCGGGCCCAAAATAGGACCCAGGGACCAGGGCGCTGGGCACCCTGGTCCTGAGGGGCCAGGGTGCTGGGCGCTCTGGTCCCACCTCCCGGGACATCAGGGTGCAAGGAGGTTCAGGCCAGGGTGCTTGAAAAATGCAGTTTTTAGTGTCGTGAGCAAGTTTTGGGGTCTCCATTCAGGTTGCGTGTTGCGTCGCCATCGTGAAGACCGAAATGCAGTCGAAATTGCAAGTGTCACAATTTTAGGACGCTACACATGTGATATTATTAAAATGGATTCATCTGGAAATTCTGAGTTTAGAGGAACATCATCAATCATGGGGGCATCTGCTAATTGATCTGTGATGGCTTGTCCTTTTATTGCTTTCCTATCCACATACTCGATGTCAAATTCACTCAGGATCATTATCCATTTGGCTAGTCGCCCAGTAAGTGTTGCTTTGTTGAGAAGATATTTCAATGAATCTATCCTTGCGATCAACTTAGTCTTATGAGTGAGCATATAATGTCATAATTTCTGTGAAGCAAAGACCACGGCGAGACATGCATGCTCGATTGGTGTGTAGTTTAGTTCATATCCCACCAATGTGTGACTGATATAGTATACTGCCTTTTCCTTACCTCAGCAATTTGTTGTGCTAAGAGTGCCCCCAGTGCTATTGGAGTAGCTGATATGTATAGTAACAGAGGCTGATCTGGAACTGGTGGCATCAAAACTAGCTGATTCAAAAGATAATCTTTGAGCGTCTAAAAAGCCTGTTGACAGTTATCATCCCATTTGAATTTGATGTTTTTATGTAGCAGGTACTGAAAAGGATTACACTTATCGGCAAGTTGCGCTATGAATCTTCGTATGGACTGGAGTCTGCCTTGTAAGGATCGAAGTTGACTGATATTTCTAGGTGGTGGCATGTCCAAGATGGCCTTGACTTTTGCTGGATCGGCTTCAATTCCTCTTTTGGACACAATGAATCCTAGGAGCTTCCCAGAGGTTACTCCAAAGACACATTTCTTGGGGTTTAATCTGACTTTGTATTTTTCCAACTGATCAAAGATGACTGAAGGTATGTCAAAATGTGTATCTTTGTCTACTGATTTACCCAAGAGATCATCAACATAATCTTCCACCATTACATGCATGAGATCATGAAAGATAGTAGTCATGGCTCTTTGATATGTAGCACCTGCATTTTTTAACCCGAAGGGCATGACATTCCAACAGAAATTTCCCCAAGGACAAGTGAATGATGTTTTGTGTTGATCCTCGGGTGCAATCCTTATTTGATTATAACCAGAAAATCCATCCATCAATGATAACATTTCGTGACCTGCCGTGAGATCAACAATCAAGTCAAATTTGGTAATGGGAAGTCATCCTTTGGACAAGCTTTGTTGATGTCTCTGAAATCTGTACATATTCTGATGCTGCGATCCGGTTTACTGACAGGTACTAAATTGGAGGTCCATTCAGGATAATCAATTGGGCGTATGAATCTGACATCCAATAACTTCTCCAGCTCTGCTTTGACTAGTAATGCCACTTGTGGATGCATTTTTCTTAATTTTTGTTTCACTAGCTTTGCCCCTGGTTTGACTGTCAAATGATGCATTACCAAATCCGAAGTGTATGACCATGCAAAGTTGATTTGTCGTTCTTTGAAGAAACTTATGAATTTTGACCTTTCGGACTCTGTCAAAGATTGAGCTAGGAATATGTTGTGTGGAACCTCTTCTGTACCAATGTTTGTCTTGATAGTCTCCTCTACCAACATGGATGACTTTTCCTCATATGATGCTAGGAGAATGTCGAGCCTTCCATCTTCGGGTGCCTCAGAGAGGTTTTTGCCCTCAGATACGTCCTTTCTTTTTACTTTTTTGGGGTCAGACAGCGCCACCATGTGGTTTTCGCCATAAGACCCTTGGTTTGTTCTTATTTTCACATTTTTGCGACTGGAAGGTCCGACACCCTCACCAAAATATGCCATGTTGTTGAGTTCTATAGTGTATCCCGCTTTATGGTCCCCAGGGGGAAGATCATCCCATATGCCAAGATAGTCAATAATAGCTTCATCATTTTGGAATGTGTCAAATTGCGCTGGTCCTTCATGATCCCAGCCAATGAGTTAATGGTGAACAAGGGGAAGGCCTTTAATGTCTTCGAAGCTAGCGGGACTAAGAGTGAGGATGCGGTTATATTTAGGTATGTCAAGGCAATCATCGAGGTCATCGATGGCAATCTCCTCATCAGTTTCGATCATGAGCAAATCCAAATTGTCATCACTAGTAGCGCATTCTGGGATAGGTGTTCTCATCCTATGTGATTTCAACCTAGAACCTTGAGACAAAGACTATGTGGCATCCTCATAGGTTGTTTCTTGACCAACTCTGAACTTTTTATAAAATTTCTCTTCTTCTGTGGGTTCATCTGGCTCTCTGAATGTCTCGATGAGCTTATAATCACTGGAGGATTTGTCTGAACCCCATTCCCATTCGTTGGAGTCTGTGGAATAGCGATCTTCTTGTTGAATTTTGGCAGCTTTGATTTGTAATGCTTCTTCTGTCCTTTTAGTGTGGATCTTGGAAGTCAGAAAACCAAGTCCCTTCGAGCGTTCCCTTTTTACAGTCAATTCAGGTTGTAAAGGTTCCATGATGCCTTCCTTTCGTAACCCAAGAGGGCTTTTTCCATCATACCCGAATTTTTGTAGAATCTTGAAGCCTTTGCCATATTTCTCACAGGGTATATTGATGTGACCTTGTGTGTCATCTTCAATGTCTTTGTATAGCATTTTGTATAAACCTTCCTCTTCCAATTCGCCCCATCTTTGAAAGGTACTAGGGTCCCATTTGAATACCATGATGGTTATTTGCTTGTTAGGATGTGGTCTTCCATATTCTTTTGGAGAACTCATGACTTGTCGTAAGTACATGGTTTGATTTAAAGTGTATTCTCCCATGCCTTTGTCCTGAAATTTGCCTTTAAGCTCACCTTGTTTTGATGTCGAAGGTTTCAATGACTCAGGATCAATGTATGCTAAAGAAGGAACAGCTTCACGATTACTGGGAATGATGGTCTCAGTATGTGATCTTAGGTTATTACAATATATGAACGAATTAGGATCACCGTTAACTATTACCTTGACTCCATTGTGAGGAAACTTAATGCATTGGTGATACGTCGATGGGATTGCCCTCATTTCATGGATCCAAGGACGTCCTAGCAATATATTATAAGTGAGATCTAGATCCAGGACTTGACAAATCACATCCTTTGTAACTGGCCCAACTCTGAGAGGCAAGGTGACTGTGCCCTTGGATGAGCGTTCTTCATCATCATATTCCTTGATGGTGATTTGATTTGTTGAATTTACAGCTTTATTAGAATATCCCAATTGTTTAATGGTGCTCAATGTACAAATGTTTAGACCAGCTCCTCCATCTATCAGGACTCGCTTTATTCTATGTTTGTGTATGAAGGCTTCAACATGTAGTGGTGCATTATGTGGCCGACTTACGGAGGCGTCATCAGCCTATGTGAATGTAAGGGAGTGTGGAATGGAAAGGTATCCCACCATGGCTTGAAACTGGTCCTTGTTCAGATCAGTAGGAACGGCGGTATCTCTCAAGATTTTGTCAAGAATAGCCTTATGAGCAGGGGATATACGTAAGAGCTCAAGTATGGAGATGAGCGCGGGTGTCTTCCCTAACTGTTCTACAAGGTCATACTCAGGTTTGGTTGATGAAGAAGCGGTATTTTTAGTGGAGGCACCTAGCAAAGTAATTTTACCTCGACGAGTTGTAACATGACATTCAGAGGTAGGTTCGGAAGAAGATCCAACACCTCGTAGGACAATCTTGGGTCGCTGGGTAGTAATCTCAGGAGTTTTATCCTTGATGATAATAGTAGAAACATGATTGTCCATCGAGATGTGATTGATAGTTGAAACATAGTTGTAAGATGGTCTAGTTTAGTTGGCTTGATCATCTGTGACTTTAGCTTTTCCCTTATCATGCTTTGGGAATGGTTCCTTAAACATCTCATGTTCTTGATTGGATGAGTGTCCCTCAATCTCAATGTCACCTCTATCAATGAGATCTTGCATGATGTTCTTCAGTCGATGACAATTTCCTGTCTTACGACCCTTGTTCTTATGAAATTCACAATACTCATCATCATTCCACCAATTTGGTTTAACCTTTGGTTCATATGGAGGAAAATATGGAATTGTGATTACCTTATTCGCCACTAGCTTTTTGAAGACTGACTCAAGTGGTTCTCCCAATGGAGTGTACTTCCTTCGTGATCTAGAAGTTGTTTGAGTATTCACTTGATTGTTTGTAGAACTTGATCCCGAAAAGATGAATTTGGGTCGCACTGTATTGGCATCAACAACACCATCATTGACTGTGTTCTTGTTTTTATTCCAAAATCTTGGCTTGTCTTTTCCTTTAAAGTCATCTTTATTTTCCTTGAATATCTTAATGATTCCTTGCTCAATTAGGACCTTTTCTGTTGCTAAGCCTTTTTCAATAACGTCCCTGAAGGTGGACAAACAAGCTTTCCTTATATCATAGCCAATGTCTTTGTTAACGTTCTGGGTGAAAATTTTTACCATTTGTTTTTGTGGAATTTCACAAGAGCATCTGTTGGCTAGATTTCTCCATCTTTGTAAAAATGATGCAAAAGACTCTCCCTCTTTTTGCTTGGTGTTGCATAAAGTAGTGACTGATATGTCTGTCTCTATATTGTAGGAGAAATGTTGGATAAATGCCTCTGCTAAGTCACCCCATGACTTAATACCAGGTGGGAGTTGGGAGAACCATTCCATAGCTTGATCACCTAAGCTTTGTGGGAATAATCTCATCAAATATGTCTCTTCTGAAGCTACTTCAATGCAAGCTGTGAAAAATTGTCTTATGTGTGCCTTAGGATCCCCTTTTCCTCTATACTTATCAAATTTAGGCGTCACAAAGTGTGTAGGAAATGGAGGCATTGGAATGCTCTTGTCGAATGGATAAGGACATATGTCTCTCATTGTGTATGTTGGCTTCAGTGTATTTATGTCCTCCATTTTCTTTTGTAAGTCCCTGATTTGTTGCTCCAAATTGCTCTTAGGTGGAGATCGACTTCTTGGACCATACCCCATGCTTGAGGCACCAATTGGAGGAGGAGCTTGTTGCATATATGGACCACTTGGTATAGGTTCATTTTGAGGAACACCATATCTATTTTGTGCATGTATGCCATACTCTACAGGTATGTCATGTTCTATTGTGTTGCCCCCAAATTTGACACGGGGTTTCCTTGTGTCCAAATTTTGAGCATGCCTTTGAATATCCAATTGTTTTGGTTGATCCATAGATTGAGTATGTGATTGAGCATATCTGTCTGCATAAGACTTCCATAATGGTCTGTGAAGGTGAGTATCATATACTTGACCATGTGTATGTGGGACCTCTGGTTTTTTAAGCAAAGATGATGGTGATTCAGGTACCATATATGGTCCTCTATTTTCTCCACTATTAGGCCTCCTTTGATCCATGTTGGAGTGAGTTTGTTGCAAAGGTCGATTTTCCATTATTTGAGACATGTCAAAATCATGAGGTATCTTGGCTCCACTTTGTGCCATCATTTGTAAGAAGTATTGTCTATCCCTCCTCATTATTTCCTCAACCAACCGATTGAAATGGGGATTCATAATGGATTCTTCCACATATGCTGAATGTATTGAAAAGTTGTCCATATTGTCATTGTGTGTAGCATTGTTGTTTGTAGTGTCCGTGTTCTCAACATTTGGAATGTTTCTATAGACATCCATGTCAGGTAATGTAGTGTGATCAGTATTGAAAAATATATCGTTGTCATACTCATAAGAACTCATGTTTGCGGACTCTTGAGCCTCTTTAGTTTCTCTCCTAGATTTTTGAAGACGGGTTTCAACCATGAACTAGGTATTAACCAAGATATGTGAGACTAGATGAAAATGGAAAAAGTATGGAAGACCAAGAATTGGATGGAATGTAAATGAATCTGAAGTGTACTTGCAATGTCCAAAGTGTAAGACCAAGTATGTATGTAGTAGAGTAGGTGTGACTTCCAAAGAGAGGATAGTTTCTCTTGATGAGGTAAGTTGACCTTGACTCTAAGTAAGACCAAATGAGACCCAAAGGTAAGAAACCTTGATGAGGGACCACTTAGCAAAGTGTTGTTGTATGTAGTGTGTTGACAAAGTATGATGAGGACAAGCAAGTGACCTTTTGACTCAAGTTTAGACAAGTGTGAATGTAATGCAAGATGTGAAGCAATGATGGACTGTGTGAGACCCAAAGACAGGTTGAATGCTAGATGAAACCTAGAGAGACAACCTAGGAAGCTCAAGAATTCTGAAACTGACTATGTTTGTTTGCTGGACTGTAAAAAATTTTGCAATTCTGAACACAGACGTGCCTGTATACTTCACAAATGCAGTTCCTCGGCACAGATGCGGCTCTGTTCAACACAGACGCACTTCTGAGATTTTTTTGAAATGCACTGTTGATTATGGGGACACAGACGCGATTATGCCCTTCACAGACATGGTTATATGGCACAGACACGATTAGAACAGACACAGACACCTTTCTGGAAAATTTGTGCAATTTTTTTTCCAATCTGTGAAGTCGTTTTGTTGTGACCAACTCTGACTATTTGACTATTTTTCGTGACAAGAGGACACAAAAATGTTGATGAGGACTCAATGTTTGTAAGTGTCTAGACTCAAAAATGACTCCAATAAAAAGTGTGTTGTTTGATGTAAAATTGTTTTGCATACACTTGAAGACACAAAAGACACAATGTTTTGTTGTTTGGTCTTGAATGTTTGAATGTTTAAAATAAGTCAAGCACAATTCTTATGGCTAGCCAAGACAATAGTTGTTGATCCCACATGGGGTTTTACCCCCGAGGCTATACTATTTAGAGCGGATACTTAGATGCTTGACCTCACTGGCTCCACCCTCGGCACTCACTTCTCGGGTCAGCCAAGCATCAGTCCCCACGAAAACTCCCCGTGGTGAACTTTGTATCTCTACTAAGAACCGTGTGTGTGTGGGCCGCTACCAGAGGTCCGACCTCCTGCCCCAACAACTAGAAGGATTTGGGCTTCTAAAACAAAAAGGTTCTAGTAAGGGCATCCGCTCGTGTGGCCATACATGCGACACTTTTAGCTCTGTAAATACAGAAGGCTCCCAGCCGGTAGGGGTTACGCCCTACAACTGATCAAATAAATTTGATCAAACAGGTTTATGGGGAGACATAGTGTCAGTATGAACTAATCAGCACACCTTATTCATAGTTTTCACCATGAATACATTTGTTTATAGTGGTTCAGAAGAGGTGGGTTTTCCTCGCTACCACTTGGGTCGTTCTCTTCTCACTAGTAGTCCTAATGACCACACGGGAAGATAGGCCCTCTAAAGATTAAATAAAAAGAGCCTATTGCTCAAGACACAAAAGACAATGATTCAATTTTAATGCACCAATGGAAGTGTTTGCTAGTCTATGAAAACAAGGCACACAATAAAATCCAAAAAACCCTTGCTAAGGACCTGCAACAAAAGGTTGTTAGTAGTTTGGATTGTTTCAAATAATCACCCCTTCCTGCAAGCACACAAGTTAGGTAAATTTTAAAACCCAAAAGACTTTGTGAAAATAGGGGCCTTCAACCAAACGTTTTGCTTCCAAGACAAGCTGCACCAATTTCGTTAGCGAGATCTGAAAGTTGTTAGCACAAAATAAACCAAATCTGAAACCCAAAATGTGAAACTGGAATTTAAATGAATAAACTTCAAAATTTTGAAATTGCTAAACACAGACACGACTATCCCAGACGCAGACGCGATTCTGAGATGCAAACGCGGTTCTGTGAGACACAGATGCGGCTATAAGTCACAGACGCGGCTATAAAACACAGATGCGGCTCGAACAATCACAGACACGATTCCAGGGCATAAATGCAAGTTCCGAAACCTACAAAATAAAATGTCGCCGATAACATAGACACGCCAGAAAATCGAAAACACGATCCGAAAGTATATAGACGCGGAAATACCAAAAATGCTGTCGAAAACGTCCGATCTGCAACTTCAAAAACACAAAATATGCAACAAGGAGATTAAATGCAAAGGGACAAGAGTCCCACCGGGCGTGCCAAAATGTGTATGGTGAAAATGGATAACAATAATAACAAAATTGAAAGGCTAAATGAATTCAACCACCAAACCCTAGCCTAACAACAACAAAGATCCACCATAACATATGAAGATTACCTAAGACAATGTAAATAAAATGAAATCACAAAGATTATACCATTACATGTCCAATAGGGTTTTGATCTCCATTCTTCCTATCTCCATTGATCTTGCTTGATATATTTGCTCTCAGATTTTATGTGCACAAGAGCTCAACAAAGAACGAAATGTGGTTGCAAGTAGGATCGTACTATAGTCAAGTCCTTAAGATTAGTGATTAGGGTTTGATAATGAAGAAAGCATCTCCTTAAATAGAAGACACAATATGAAATGGAGGGATAAGATTGAGAGGTGTAAAAAGGAGGTCGGCTAGGATTAGAGGGTAGGTAGAAGAAATAATAAAATAATGAAAGAGGTAGGTAGTGTATGAATTAAGAGATGAATGACATGTGTCATAGGTGGAAAAGGCTAATGAATTAATTAAATAAATAAAGATTTATTTAATTAATAGAAGAAATGAGATCAATTAAATAAATAAAATATTTATTTAATTTAGAAAAAGGATAATTTAAATAAATAAATGTATTTATTTAAATGAGAAATAAGGCTAGAAGAGGATAAATGAATTAATTAAATAAATAAAGATTTATTTAATTAATAGAAGAATTAGGCTTAGATAATTAAATAAATAAAATATTTATTTAATTAGACATGACAATTTTGGGTGTCTAAAGATAGTTATGTACGAGAAGTATCCTTGATGAGCTCTTGAAAGAGTACCAATCCAATAAAGAAAGATCACGCTTATTTACATATTTGTCATGATTAAAATTAGATAATTCATTAACCTTAATAAAATTCTCCTATCAATAAAATAAGAAATCATTTAAAGATTTGAATCAATACTTCTCTTTAAAAATAAATTAAAATTTCAATTAAATCATGAAATAAACAAAATTTTAAAATAAATAATTATATAACAAAAATAAATATATAGCTTACAAATGTTACCAAATTTTAACTAACTAGCAATTGCACCTATGAGTTAAAGATTAATTAGGAAACATTTTGGTTTATTTTTGCATATATTTATGTAGTAAAGGAGGTTTCATTTCTAATACATGGTTCTATTATGTTTGAAATAGGGAGAGAGGGAGATAGTGGGATATAAAGAGGGATAAATAGAGGGGAGGAAAGTGAGAGGGATAGAGAGGAGTAAGGAGACAGAGCTACAAGATAGAGATAGAGAGGAAGATAGAGATGAAGTTGTAGAATTATATGGAGAGAGAGAGAGAGAGAGAGAGAGAGAGAGAGAGAGAGAGAGAGAGAGAGAGAGAGAGAGAGAGAGAGAGAGTGTTTGTGTTTTAATGGTGTCAATTTCTATGTAGCTTTAGATTCATTTTAGGATGATTTTGTTAATATAATATTCTGGTTGCATTTGGTATGTATTTCTACCTAGGTTTAGCTTATTAATCTTTGTCTTTTTACATTTATTATTGCTCATACATAATCTTACTCTTGTTCTATCTATTTTTTTTCCATATCTTGTCATTAATTATTAGTTAATGTGAAATGAATCACTATACTACTAAATTGGAAAGAAAGTTAGTCTTTTCCATCCGATTAAAATCTCCTTCATCATGAAGTTAAGTAAACAATTTTTATGGAAAGAAGAGAACATATTGTTCTTTCTTCCCTTGTCTTCCTTAATGTCTTTAATCTATGGCTAAAATAGATTTAAAAACATGTATGCAATAGTTAATATGAATTAATAGGCTCTTTTATTGATTGAAATTTTGGGGGTAAGTTTTGATACCAATTATGGGTTACATTTGATTGTAAGTTGTGTTTACAAATCTTAGGAATGTAGGATGAGTTGTAGTGTATTAATTATGGATCATAGTGTATGGTACTAATTTAACAACTTTAGAATGTGACAAAAGTTGTATTCATTGATGATGGGTTATATTTGACCATGTTCCATGTTAAGAACTCTCAAATATGTCAAGTGAGTTGCAATATGTCTATTATGCATTACATTTTACTACAATCCACAATTACAAATGTTAAGCATGTGAAGTGAATTGTTATGTGTCAATTATGGGTTACATTTGATTGTAATACATGTTTACAATTCTAAAGAATGTGAAGTAAATTGTAGGTTATATTTGATCATGTTTCATGTTAACAAACCTTTAATACGTCAAGTGAATTGCATTGTGTCTATTATACAGTACATTTGCATATGATCCACAGTTACAAATTTTATGCATGTGAAGAGAATTGTAGAGAAGATGCGGGGAAAGGGCAGGTCGCCACTGTACCGTTTACGAAATGATACTCTCCTGTCTCCATGCATGATGGTGCTCTGAAGAAATGAAGAAAGGGGCATTGTTGATCACAAAGAGACAAAGAGCTATCAATTCCCTGCTTTTCCATAGTTGATCACAGCAGTATTTCTTCAATTTCTTGCCTCTGTGACACGACAAATCCATTTTAGTGGAATCTATCCCCAATTGGACCGACTTTATGTTCCATCTTGCATAGAAAATCCTTGACTATAATCATAAAAGACACAAAATCCTTTTCATAATATTTTTCAAAACAGAGATATTTGTAACGGTGAAAATGCCAGTTAAACTCATGTTCAGACACTTGGTTTCGTGTGTGGGACTGTGGTCCTCCTTTATGTAGTGGATTACATCTGTCATTCACCATATTTTGTATTGATGATGTGAGATTTCAGTCTGGGTAAATGGCAATGCCTCCAAATTATGAAATGGAGTCTGGGTAAATGGCAATGCCTCCTTGAGAGTCTGTATGGCAAGAAGACTGAGTATGGCATTCGATAGGTTTTGAAAGCCTGGGTCAATGTCAATGTCTCCTTGACTCTGTATGGCAACAAGACTGAGAGTCTGGGTCAATGTCAATGCCAATGTTTCCTTGACTCCCTATGCAGAGAGAGCAGATGTTGACGTAGTTTCTAACACACACTCCTCTATTATTGTCATCTGCCCCACCAACTATTTCTTCATATCTTCCATACATATCTTCATAGTTTCCTTGACTCCCTAGTCTCTCTAGTTTACTTTTGATTTCCACTACACCCTAGAAATACTTACAATGATAAGAATGACGATGTGAAGTTTTCCAATATTTTCCTCGAGTTGTTCACGCTATATTTTTTTTTTTGACTTGTCATTCTTGGCAATCTGAATCTAGGTGATGCAAATTCATTGTCTAGTCAACAAATCAAATGTCGGCTTAGGTGAAGATGGTCCATTAGAGTAATCCATCTTTAAAAAATATAATTACGAAATTTTCGATGGTCGTCCACCTTCTTATCTCGTCTGATTGCATCGCAATGCAAGTTCAGTTCACGTGATGGGTTGTAGTTATTCTGGTTCCAAATTCGCATTCAATAACAACTTTTTTTTTTTTCAAAAAATTACAGATCTGTTGATCGTGATAAACAGATTTAGCCGCGGCTTTGATTTTTTGAATTTTTTTGAAAAAATCAATAACACAAGTTTTATAACCCCTTTTTGAAACTAGTTTAACTGCGTCCGGCATGATGCAGGTAAATTGTCTGCTCACTTGTGTTCATACAGAGACCTGGAGAGGGCTTCAAGTCATTCTCTATATATTCAACTAGAGGCGCTCAAAGCCTTAGAAAAAGAGCAACCGATACGTGTGGCAGTCTAATGAAAATGTGTTGGGTAGCTATAGCCTTTGTTCTGCTCTTCCACATCAACGACAGTTAGTGTTGTCCCTGCCATGAAAGAGTCTCCCTTTTGTGTTTCAAGGCATCTATTCTTGATTCGTCTAATCAACTACTCAACTCATGACATCGTTTCAACTGTTGTGAGTGGAATGGATTCCAATGCCATCCTCACACACATCATGTCATTCGTCTCGATCTCCACAGTTCTTGGGATGCTTATTATTATGGTGACCATCCCAATCTCAAAAGGCCTCTTAGTAATTCAAATCGAGATGTTCTTTCCCCCTTGTTCAATTTTGAACAGTTGGAGTGCCTGGATCTCATTCTCAATAACTTCTTTGGAGTTCCCATCCCTCCTGGATTGGGAAGACTTAAGAGTTTGCGCTACTTGGACTTATTAGAGGCTAGGCTTACTGGTGATATTCCAAGGGATCTAGGGAACATATCTACTCTATAGTACTTGGAATTATCAGAGGCGGGGCTTAGTAGAGATATTCCCAAGGAGTTGGGGAACATGTCTACTTTTCTCTTCTTGGATCTCTCTTAGAACTTCGATTTGAGAATAGTGGACATGCGGGCATGGACAGGAAACATGAGAGATTTATGAGGGCTTATCCTGGACAAAGTGGATATGTCAAGAGTGGAAAGCAATGAGTTGGACAAAGCTCTCTCCACCATGTACACTCTCACCCATCTTCAAATGTTCCACTGTGATCTTTCTAGAGAAATTCCCCCTTCCCTTGCCAACCTCACCAATCTCACCTACCTCCAACTTGATGAAAACAGATTCAATGGTAGCATTCCTTCTGTACTGCTCAGCCTTACAAGACTGCAACAAGTGGACTTGTTAGGCAACTCGGATTTGGGAGGGAACCTATCAAGCATTCTACCCCAACACTTGGCTCCCCTTCACACCCTTATCTTTCAACCACAATAGTGGGAGGTGAAGAAAGAAAACAAAGATAAATAAAAAATAACAGAAACAAATAGCTCAACATATGCTACAACATACAAAACCAGATCTTTATTATTTCTAAAACAGATTACAATGGCTTTATTTATAGAAGACTTGAGACCACCGACTAGGAGATTTTAACTAACATTTTTTATGGTGGATCGATGATAAAAATAGAGTGCCAACTATCTAAGAATCTATGCATAACGATATTGCATCATGGTAACATTTCGATGAATGACGGTGAGATTGCTCTGTAAATGGTTGAAACTAAGCTCACAGTGGAGGTGTGGAGTTTAATGGTGGAACTGCATGTTCCCTGGAATTGATTGACGCATCAGTTATATTTGATTGCTTGCATGGAGGATCTGCACATGGAGACATAAGAGGAGAACAGTTTGAGAAGTGGGAAAAATTACTTCTTCCAACACTCCCCTTTAATTTCTACCACTAATACTTCACATCAGAATCTTTGTTTTAGTGGGCTATGTTGGCCCCTTTCCAAACATGATCCAATTTCATGCAATCTCTTAACTTTCTACTGCGAACAATTTTCTTTAAACACTTTTAACTAGTGGTCTTCAAACCTTTTTCCCTCTTCGCATTAGGGTGACAACATTACTATGCTTCCCTTGATTTCTTGAATCGTTTGCTAAGGATCTCTTCAACTTTAGACAATAGGACTTATGCTTCTGCAATTGTAGCTATGGCTACATTGGGTGACTTCTCTTCTCTGAATCACCTTGGGATTTTGTGACTTATCACTAGCCAATACAAATCTGAAGCGGTTTTGGCTTACCACGAAGCTCACACTAAGTGGTTTTTAGCTGACCATGAATCTTGCATACAAGTGGTTTCAGATGACCACAAACTTCACACATGTGTGGTTTCAAATGACCATAAACTTAGCAAACAAATGGCATTAGATAGCCACAAAACTAAATATTGCACCTTGCTTCTGCAAGATTTCCTCTTCTTTTTAGTTGCTCCTTCCTACTATCGCAATTTCCTCACATTACCCACAATTGATTTGGGTCTTCTATTTTTCAACATCAGATTTCTCCTAATCTTTATTAACCATGCATCTGAAGGAGAAACATCCAGTTCTTGGTCATTTGAACCTTGGCAATCAACCTATCACTAGGATTTCTATCAAAGATTGTGCAAACATCATTATTAAAGAGAACTCTGTATCCTTTTTCAATTAATTGACCAACACTCATTAGATTTTGTTTTAATCCAAGCACATAATAAACATCACGAATAAACCTTTTTTCTCCATTTTTAGTCAACACATTTATTACACCTTTCCCCATTACATATACTATAGTATCATTTCCCAATTTTATTTCAGATTTCACTGAATCATCCAAATTAGAAATAGTTCTCTATTTCCAGTCATGCGGTTACTACAACCACTATATAAAAACCATACATCCTTAGAGATTTTTTTTGCCACATTGCATGCTATAAATAAACTACCTGAATTATTATTAGATACATCTATATAATTTGCTTTGGGTTTCTCAAATTCTACTTGTTTCTTTCTACATTCATATGCAAAATGATCATATTTTTTACAATAATAGCATTAAATATTGGATTTATCAAACCTTGATGATTGTTCTTGAGATTGGTTTCTACCCTGTCCTCTATTACTGAAACTATGATTGGATTGATTGGTCCTTTCTCCTTGATCTATATTCATCTATCCACCTCTACCTCTTCCTCTTCCTCTGCTTGATGAACCTTGCGCTTTGAAAGCATTCTCTAAAGAGGTATTATTATTTCTATTCAATCTTGATTCATATGTCAATAAAGAACCAATTAACTCATCCACTAATACCTGTGACAAATCTTTTGATTCTTCAATTGCTACAACTATTCAGTCAAATTTACTAGGCAAACTCTTGAGAATTTTTTCAATCACTTTTTGATGTATTAATTAATCTCCATTAGATCTAATTTGATGCACAATATTCAATACTTGATTCATAAATTGCTCTCCAGACTCAGATTCTTTCATTTGCAATTTTTCAAAATTTCTCCTAAGAGATTGTAGTTTATCCACTTTCACCTTTGTATTACCTTGATAGGTTGTCTCTAGAATCTCTCATGGTTTCTTTGATCTCGTTGCTGTTGAAACCTTAGGAAAGATTGACTCATCCATTGCTTGCTAAATTAAAAACAAGGCTTTTACATCCTTTTTTCTATTATCTCTAAGATGATCTTTTTCTACTTGTTGTAATCTTTGATAAGCTGCTTCATCCCGTGGTTATGCAAAACCTTTCTCTACCAAATCCCAAATATCTTGTGAGAAAAACAAAGTCTTCATTTTAATTGTCCAAAACTCATAATTCTTACCATTGAAGATAGGAATTTGACGCTGAATTTGAGCATTATTTGTTGCCATGACTTGCTACAACAATCTCCTTTCTCTCTCAGAAAAAAATTGCACCAAAAAATAACTCAGATCTACATAAACATTTAACCTTATCTCTAATACCAATATGAAGAAATTTGTCTTTGCCTCAAAATTATTTCAACGGTAGGATTCCACCTTCTATATGCCAAACAAAGATTGTGGATCTCTCAAATAACAAGCTTATAGGTAAGATTCCCGCATGTTTGAAAAACAACTCTTCTATTTTGATGTTGAACTTAGAGAACAATTGTTTGGAGGGCAATTTGCGAGAACAACTTGGAGACATTCTTTCTCTTCAAACATTAAAATTGGGTGGAAATAGACTAAATTCATATATCCCATCCTTTCTTGCAAACATTAAGTACTTGGAGATACTAGATTTGAATAATAATAAAATGAGGGGTATCATTCCAACTTGGATAGGGTAGCTTTCAAAGCTTAAGATTTTGATCTTGAGATCAAATAGTATTGAAGGCATAATACCTTCAGAAGTTACAACACTGCTACTTCTTCAAATCTTGGATCTTTCATCCAACAAATTTTCAAGAATCATTCCAGCCATTACTTCATCTTTGCACACCATGAAAAATCAAATAGTAGCAGTCAAAATATTTAAAGTTGTTACTTTTTATTTTATGTGAATCTAGTGACAATCATTAGCAAGGGACAAAATATGGAATATGTGAGATCATTGGCACTGGTAAAATGCATTGATTTATCAAACAACAATTTAGTAGGTGGAATACCTCCAAACATGGGATTGCTCCAGGGTTTGGTTATTCTTAATATTTCAAGAAACCATATTGCAAGTGGTATCCCAAAGAGTTTGGGAAAAATGGTATAGTTGGAGTCTCTTGATCTATCACACAACCAACTATCTGGAAATATCCCTTTGGAGCTCCAATCGCTCACATTCTTGGGTTACCTAGGCTTGTCCTGCAATCATCTTTCTGGTAGGATACCACAAGGGGGACAATTATACACATTTGAGGCATCATCCTTTTCAAACAATTCAGACCTGTGTGGCCTCCAACTCAATAAAACCCGTTCTAGCCATCCCCAGAATAAATCTTGTCTTGCAAAGATAACTATTGATAAGATAGATGATGAAGAAGAAGATGATATATGATGGGAAGTTGGTATGGGAATGAGATTTGCAGTTGGGTTTTCTATTGTATTTGGAGTGTTGTGTCTTACCACAACTTGGAATAGAAAATGCTTCCAATTGATGGACTGTAATACCCCTTCCCTAATCAGACTCTTTTTGACCTAGTTGACCGTGGTTGACTTTTCAATGGCTTACGTGGATGGTTGATATATTATGATTGTGATTTTTTTATCTAGGTATTATTATTTGGAGTGTGATTTAGTGGATGTGATTATGTATTATTGCTTATTAAGGAGTAGATTATGATATGGACTTTATCTTTGAATGAGTAGATGTTAATTTTGCTTATGCATTGTATTTTATAAATGATGAAATGTTAATTTTATTTGTGTTACTAATGATGGACTAACACATTTACTTCATGTGTGAGTTGCACTATGTATCTGTCCTTATGTTTGTGTGGAGTTTGTATGGGGTGCGAGGAGATGATTTTTCGTCACTCACTTCGGTGAGACACGAAAAGTCACGATTCTCCCTCACTGGTGTGGTTATTGTGTTTGTATATATGTGTGTGTGTGTGTGTGTGTGTGTGTGTGTGTGTGTGTGTGTGTGTGTGTGTGTGTGTGTGTGTGTGTGTGTGTGGTTTGGTGATGCAAGAATTGCAGGTACAAGGTATCGACTCCACTTGGCTGCACAGGTCTGAGCGTACCTAATTAAACTGATGGAAGTGGAGGAGATGGTTTTAAGGCCCTAAATGTCATCCCTAGCCTTGCTCGATTGTGAGCATTATCAGTCATTTGTCAAAAAAGTAATATTGTCAGTCATTTGTCAGTCGGATGGTTTTAAATTTGAGTAAGAAAGTTAATTTGAATTTTATGAAAAGTAATATTTTCATAAATAAAGTATTGTCCCCTAAAAGATATTTTTGGGTGAAAATTTCTTTTTATTTGGGAAAATTTTCCAAAAGAGGAGTTCTTTTTCATCCTTAAATTTTTTTTCTGGAAGTTCTCGTATTTTGGGAGGATTGGGTGCTCTCCTCCAATTTTTCTTCCAAGAAAGCATTTGAAGGTTGGATTTCTGAAACCTTTGTTTGTCCATTTTTGTCTTTCTGAGCATGTGTGACTGAAGTTGTTTTCTTCTTTCCCTCTCCGTTTGGGAAGAAATAATGGATGGAGAAATCTGGTTATCAATTTCATTTTAGTGAGCATATATGCAACTTATTTCCTTCTTTTGTGAATTTGGAAATGGGGGTTTCAATTTCCCCAATTTTGGGAGCAGAGGAAATGGGGGTTTTGTTGTTTATATCTAGCTTTGTGTTGTGAGTTTATTCTAAGAATTTCTGGTTTGGAATGCCCAAATAAAAACTAAGATTGTAAATGTTAGTAGTCACCAGGAAGGAAATTTAATTTTATTAAACTTTATTTGTCTTGTTTTATTATGATTAAACTTATTAATATATATATATATATATTAGTTTTAAAATTTTTTGGGGCTTTTGGTGCCCTGTGGGCAACCCCACCCATGGGCTGTGGGTGTGCCACAACACTCCACAACCATTGGTGCCCATTGGGAACCCATGTTGTGTGTGTCATGGGCACTCCACAACCATGGGCACCCACGTTGTGGGTGTTATGGCACTCCATAGCGGTGGGGGCCATGAAGAACCCATGGGCTATGGGTGACATGACACATCCATAGACTCCCTCCTCCCCGCCTCCCTACTCCCCATTTTGTGGGGCCCATTAGTAGTTAAAGAAAAAAATTATATATATGTATATACATATTCCTGTAAATATACTTATAATGATATATATGTAATTGTTTATTATTTTTGGAATTATTAAATGATGTTAGTGAATATGAAATTGGAGAGATGTATTGTTTTTGAAAAATTACTGAGAAATTGGTTTAAACGAAATTTAGAAATTATAGTCAAACTTAATCAACATGGATTAGATAGATAAACAAATTTTTATTTTGAAATAATTGATGGTGTTTGTTTATTTGGCTTCGTAGATAAGTCATCGTGCAAATTGATTGGTATATGTGAAATTAGACCTTTTCATGCATGTGTGGGTGTGGATTTTTAAATCAAGTCATTGTGGA
Source organism: Cryptomeria japonica (assembly GCF_030272615.1). NCBI lineage: Eukaryota > Viridiplantae > Streptophyta > Pinopsida > Cupressales > Cupressaceae > Cryptomeria > Cryptomeria japonica. The sequence goes on from NC_081408.1 coordinate 40,262,313, forward strand.
AGTCATTTTGGTATATGTTGACTTAGACCCTTTTCATGTGTTTTTTTCCCTATTGTAGATTTTCTTGTCATGGAGGGATCAATTAATTGAAAGAGCTCCAATTAGATAAAAATAGTTTTTAATTATATTTTGAATGGTCTTTATGCTTCCTTAATATGGATATGTTTACTGTGCAAGTGAACCTTTTTGGGTATTTAGTCTAATTGGAGGATTTTGGTGTTTGATTTCAAAAGAGTCATGCTCGTATTTATGTTGGTATGTTGTTGAATGTGAGTTGATCATGCAAGTTAACTGGTTAAGTTTTGATTTTACCTGTACTTGCTTTATTCTTGTTGTGGTCTTGTATTGTGAATAGACCAGTTGTCCATTTCAAACCTCTAGTTGGTTTAACCTTGGTAGAAGATTTGTATAACCAAGTTGTTTCTTCAGTTTGTTTTGAACTCTCTATGTTGGTTGTCTTTTATATTTTGCCTGGGAGTTCTTTAGAGGTTTTGAAGTGTCATAAGGAAGAGTGAATTCTGAGTGGGGGTCAGGGCCCAATGTGGCTGCCATGATAACCCCTTGGAAGTTGAGTAATAAGTGATAACTTAATAAATAAATTGGGGTTGGTTTTTAAAACATTAATCAAGATTAATTGTGCCTCTCTCATGGTTGAGTTCTTGTATAGACCCAGGATGTAGTGAAAAGGCCTAGAATGGCAAACCAACCACCTTGTCTTCACGAAAGGTTTGTTGGGTCTGCATGAGTCATGGATGGGGGTTAGGGGTTAGGGAGAGGCTACCATAATAACCCAGGATGGGGGTCGGGGCCTATGGAGGCCTGTCGGGATAACCCATACCAGCTATGTGATGACACTCTTCCCTTATGTTCACTAGTGTGTAGTCTTGTGTTGGCTTTACTTGGAGCATTCTTGTGGGAGTCATATCTATATGCTTATGTCTTATGTGAGTACCCAGTGTACATGTTAGACCATGTGATTCCTTATTATGGTTTGCTTGAGGGCCTTATTAATATCTCCTAGCATGGAGGGGTGGTCCCTTTATGGGCCACATGGTCGGGTGGTAGTGCCACTTTCCATCAGGTATTGTGTCCGTGCCTTTCTTGTGAGAGATTAGCTTCGCAGGTGCTCCAGATGTATCTCTTGGATTTACTCCATTCCATTGTATCGATTGGTTCCTCTTTGTTCTTCTTGGATTGTATTTGTATCTCTTTGACCTTATGTGGTCGGTTGTATCATTTGGTTATTTATATGCCTTCTTGGCAAGCTGTAATTTTATGTAACCATTATGTATTTTTATGAGACTTGGTGTTTTAAGTGGAATTGTAATATTATATTATCCTTGCAATGTAATTGAATGTATTATCATGGATGAAGCATAAAAATGTAATTTTGTTTAAATTACATAAATATTAATTTAATTTTAGAAATATTTATATTAATATAAATATTGTGAAATATAAATTAGTAAATTTAACTTAAAATAATATAATTAAATGCATCCATACCTTTTGTTTGGATATTCATTTTTTAACCACTACAGATACATAGAAGAATCATTACAGATACATATATGATGCTCCATAGGAGAATCATTACAGATACAAACCACAATTAAAACTTTGATTGAAGGATATCATACATGAGAAAATTGGCCATCTTAGTGATGCTAGAACAGTCACATTTTCCTGCATCCTATACATCAACTTAAACTATAAAATGTACTAAATACATAGATTATAATCCTTTTCCATTTTATGATATTTATTCCTACATTTTGGATGACATCAGTAGTGAGGCTGTTTGAGTAGAAAAGTTGGAAACTAGGACATCCTCATCGAAGTCAATCTCCGAGAAAGCAAGGAGTGCAAAAGACTAATCCATAATTCCATCAAACGTAACACCAACAATGTGTTTGAGGGAATAGATAATAGATAGTCAAAAGGAAATCCCATTCAATTATGTAGTTTTTAAAACATTAATTCACCCCATCTCACAAGCCATTTAGAACCATCTAAACTTCCATCTCATTGTTAGTGTTGGAATATTAATTTGACTCAAATGACATGAGAAGACTTATAGTTTGAAGAGTCAAAAATAAAATTTGCATAAAGTTGTTGATTGTAATTTGTAGGAGTTAGAAATAGAAATTCTATAAAGAATAATCTATATGAAATAGATAATTAGAGTTGTGTATGAATATGCATTTATATCTTCCATTTTAACTGGCATTCAATGTGTCAAAGGCTTTTTTTATATATTGAAGTAGAATTATAATATTTTATATATAGAAATATCCAAAGTTGATCCTTGATCAAGAAGTTTATGCAATTTCATTGAGTAAAATAAATTTTTTTATCTATTTTGAATAATTTATATGTATTTTTAAAAAAAATTCAATTGATATTAAAATTGTTTTATTCTTAATTTGTTCAATTAGTTGGATGGCCTATACTAATCTAGCTTATAGAAATTTTAACTACCAAGTTCAGTCCAACATGGATTCTTAAATTTTGTTTGTACATGCTAGGATAAAGGTCATGTAACTATTAGACAGTTCAAATAATTGAAAGACAACTGGGGGGGGGGGGGGCGCTGAATCAGTTGTCAAAGATTACCAGAAGCATTAGCAATCTAAAACAAGAATAACAAAACCCAAAATAATAATACCGGAATAGCAATTAATCGAATTAAGTAAAAACAATAATCATAGAATAAAAACCATCCACACAACACCAAGATTTGTACGTGGAAAACCTGGTAAAGGGAAAAACCACGGTGGGAAGCCTACCCACAATCAGATAATACTTCTGCAGTAAGTATGTGAATTTACAATGAAGGGGCCTACACTTGCAGAAAGGCCAACAACCAAGAGCACACCGCTCATCACAAAAAGGAGCCTCACTGACTACATACAGATCCAGACTACAATCCAGAGAAGTGTTGAATTGCAAAAGATAGTATCTCCTATGCCTGAGTACAATTCCGGTTAAGCTCAATACCAAAGGACTAAATCCTCTTCCATAAACCCAATTAGATCTCCAATGATTGACAAACTCCTCTGCTTGAGTGATATTAAATTATTCGCACATTTCATTCCTTGACCATCGCCTCTTACATTAACCATGATGATTTACAATGAGACCTTACATCTTATTTATACAAACCCTCGACTATAAACAATCAGGTCAACCACCAAACAATAAACCAATTACATAATTACAAACCATGTCGGCCTTAGACCAAAACAAATAATAGCCACACATAAGATATCTCAAAAAAACAATAATAGGTCCTATCCGCACGTTACATCAATGTCGATCCATAGCCTAGATCAACTGGGACCAAGTATAGGTCCACATGCTTTTGCAATGATCTCCAAATGCCAAGTCTTGAACATGATCACCAACAAAATCCTGAAACTCCATCAGAAGCTGCACCCACACCAATTATGCAATGCATCAAAGATCTCCACCAAATGCTCTGTCAGTCAAAGCCTCGTCGGAACCAGAAAATAATCTTCATAGCAAGCAGAATAGAATCCAATCACCACACCAAAACCAACTAACCAAATATGAGTATAAGCATTATGAACAAGTCAATCCTATCACCAGATTATACCAGAGTCAACCGGATCATGCTGGATCCAAGTTAACTAGAAACCACTCAACCTACCAGGACTAGAAGGGTGTCGGTAAAGTATCCAAACGACTAGTGTTGACATCAATAACAAAACATCAATGAAACAAATAATCAATTCCACCAAATGTCCAACAATCTCCCCCTTTGGCATTGATGGCAACACTAGATGTGAAAAACATCTAAGTACGAAGAAATCCCAAACAAGTCTCCCCCTATGGAAGACACCCAACAATATCTCTCCCCCTTTGAGATCAATGCCATAAATTTGATAGAAATATCAAAGAAAAACATAAGCCTCTGTATCTCAAAGCTGACTACTCCCCTTGAGCAGTAGCATCCCACATTAGTGCTAGAATGAATAGTATCTTTGATAATGCATATCGGACTGATGCCAAACCGCATCAATCAAGTCTCTTCCGAAGGGGCAGAAACCCCCAATATGTCTCTTAGGTACTCAAATAATTCCTTGGATAGAGGTTTAGTGAAAATATCTGCAATCTATTCTTTAGTGTTCACATAAACCAATTTAACTTCATTTGCTTCCACCTTCTCCTTCAAAAAGTTATACTTGATAGATATGTGTTTTTTCTTAGAATGAAATACCATATTATTTGATACATCAATAGCAACAGAGTTATCATAGTGAATAACTACCGGTGCATCATAATCCACATGTATATCCTTCAACATTTACTTCATCCATAAAACTTGTGTACAATTAGTAGTAGTAGCAACATACTTAGCTTCAGCAGTAGATAAAGAAGTACATGACTGTTTCTTGCTGATCCATGAAACCAACTTCTTTCTAAGAAAGAAAGATCCACCATAAGTACTTTTCCGGTCATAAACATCTCTAGCCTAATCAACATCGATATATGCACATAAAGTAAAGTTATCATCCTTAGGGTACCATAAGCCATATTCTGATGTACCTTGTAAGTATCTAAAAATCCTTTTCATCGTCATCTCATGATTTTCTCTAGGATCACTCTGAAATCTTGAAATAATACAAACAACATTCATAATGTCAGGCCTAGTCTGAGTCAAATAAAGTAGACCTCTAATCATAGATTTGCATCTTGTAGGATTTATTGGTGCAGAAACATCTTTTCTTATCTATTTCTCACTTGTAACCATAGGTGTACTTACCAGTTTAGAATTTCCCATACCAAATTTCTTCAACAATTCCTTAGCATATTTAGTTTGATAGATAAAAATGCCTTTGTCAATCTGAGTAATCTACAAACCTAAGAAAAATTTCATCTCACCAATCATAGACATCTCAAATTCTTTCTTCATGTTCTTAGAAAATTTTATGCATAATTTATCTTCACCTCCAAAAATAATGTCATCAACAAATACTTCAACAATCAGTATATCATCATCAGTGATTTTATAATATAAATTACTGTCAGCACTGCCCTTAGTATAATCAAGCTTCAAAAGATATTTATCCAACCTTGCATACCAAGCTCTAGGTGCTTGTTTCAATCCATATAAATCTTTCTTTAACCTGCAAACCATATCAGTACCATCTAATAGTGAAAAACCATCAGGTTTCTCAATATAAACTTCTTCATCAAGATCCCCATTATAGAATGCATATTTAACATCCATCTGATAAACTTTGTAGTTTCTATAAGCAAAATAGGCAAGAAATAATCTTCCAGCTTCAATCCTAGCTACTGGTGCAAAATTTTCTCCATAATCAATTCCTTCCTTTTGAGAATATCCTTTACAAACCAATCTAGCTTTATTCCTTATAACTTGACCATCCTCATTCAATTTATTCCTATAAACCCATTTAGTTCCAATAACATTTTTATTTTTAGGACGGGGAACCAAAGTAAATGTGTTATTTTTCTCAATCCGATCTAATTCTTCTTCCATAGCTTTTAACCAAAATTCATCTTTACATGCCTCAATTATTGACACCGGTTCAACTTGTGAAATTAAACATACCTCATTATTTTCTAGTCTTCTTCTTGTCATCACACCATTGTTTTTATCCCTAATGATTTGATCTTCAGAATGATTCAATCTCACATACCTAGGAGTCTTCTGATACTTTGTTCCTCTTCCCTGTTCTTCAGCTACTGTAGAATTCTCTGATGTTGCCAGAGTAACTAGTTCAACTCTTTGTTTTGGTAAAGGTGCTACCCGTTCAGATATAATCATCTCCATCGCTGGTTCCTTCTCATAAATTCTGATTTGGCTTTTGCTCAGCTCATCTACTTTGACATTAGCACTCTCCACTATTCTCTAAAATCTCTTTTTATAATATCTGTATGCTTTACTTTCATTATAATAACCAAGAAATATGGCTTCATCACTTCTAGGATAAAATTTCCAATAGTATCATCTCTCCTGATATAACATTTACTACCAAAAATTCTGAAATACTTAACTGTAGGTGAATCGCCAAACCATAATTTGTAAGGTGTCTTACTGGTTTCTCCTTTGATATGTACTTTGTTCAATGTATAAACCATTGTACTAACTGCTTCTCTCCAATAGATATGAGGTAGATTAACTTCCATCGTTAGTGTTCTAGCAACATCCAAGATAGTTCCATTTTTCCTTTCGACAACTCCATTCTGCTGAGGTGTCTGAGGAGCAGAAGATTGTCTTCTTATACCATGCTTGTTACAAAAGTTATTAAACTCACCGGATGTGAATTCTCTACCATGATTTGATCTCAAACATTTAATCTTCAACCTTGTCTCAATGCCCACTTTAGCCTTAAAGATTTTAAACTTTTCAAATGCTTCAGATTTTTCTCTCAAAAAAGTAACCCACACCATTCTAGAATAATCATCAATGATTAGCATGAAATATCTATCACCATGAAAACTTTTAACTCTAGTAGGGCCACATAAATCAGTATGAATAAGATCAAGAACATCATTTGATTTATCTCGTATACTCCTAAAAGAGGTTGTGACTTGTTTACCCATTTGACATTATTTACATACCGGATTATAGGGCTTCATAATCTTAGGTATATCTCTAATAGCCTTAGTTGAACTGATCTTTACAATGCAATCAAAATTCACATCACACAACCTATTATGCCATAGCCAACTCTCATCAATCTGTGTAATCAAATATGTCTTCTCACTAGAGTTCAAATGAAATATGTTACCTTTTTTCTATGTATCGGTTGCAATCTCTAAGCCAAATCTGTTAATAATTTTGCATTTTCCATCCTTTAACTGTAATTGAAATCCCTTATCTACCAATTGTCCTACACTCAAAAGATTATGCTTCAAACCTTCAACATAATAAACATTGTCAGTATTGTTCTTACCATCTAATGATATAGTTTCTTTTCCCTTGATCATACATGCCTTGTCGTCTCCAAAACTAACTAGTCCACCATCAAATTCTTGCAAAGACAAAAACTTCCCTTTATCTCCAGTCATATAATGTGAACAACAATTGTCAATTACCTAGTCATCCTTGTCCTCAATTTTAGCAGGAAGTGCCTTCTCCTCAGGTACATTCTCTTCCAGTGCTGGATCATCTTCTTTGATAGCCAAGAATACCCATTCTTTCCCATTTCTGGATCCACTAGTAGAGTCTTCTACTGCTTCATCATCTAAATCAGTAATGCCTTCCTCGTCTACTATGTAGCATGATTTATCTCTATTTTTCTTGAATATATACTTGTTCTGATATCCAGGATTAGACTTAAATGATCTCTTAACTCTTTCTTCAAATCTTGAATTCCTTTAAGGACATCTAGATGGAAAATGACCAATCTTATTACATGCAAAACATTTAAAAGATGCTTTTCCTTCATACTTACTTCCTACCAGTCCTTTCGACACTCTTCTAGAAAATAGTGCTTCAAGTTTCTCAAAATCATCATCTTCTCTCTTCATATCTTCTAATTCTTTTTCATATAAAGCTTTCCAGTCTTGCTTACTGGTTGTAGATGTAGATGCATGAAAACCAGGTTCAGTCTTCACAATGCCAGAAGGTCCAAATTCCTCAAGCTCACAAGAAGATAGTTTCCCAACCAAAGTATCTATGTTGACATATGTATTAGCCATTGTTCTCAACTCATTGATAGTAGTAGCCTTCGTTTTGTAAGCCAGTGGTAGGGATATCAGGACTTTAGAAACAATTTTACCTTCACTCAGAGTTCCACCACAACATTGAATTCCCATAACAATCTCATCTACCCTTTCCATGAATGCAGTAATTCTTTCATCTTCTTCCATATTCAGGTTTTCATATCTCACCCGGTAACCATCAAGTTTAGCAATCTTCACTATAGGGTCACCTTTATTAAGAGTATGGAACTTATCCCATATAGCCTTTCCAAATGATTTGTCTATTAATCCCATTATTTGCTGATCAGAAAGTGCACACAAGAGGGCTTCTGTTTCTCTACAATCATTCTCAATCTCCTTGTCCAGGTTTGCCGGAGGAGGACTGCCAGATCCTAGATTATAGGGTGTGACACCATTCTGTGTGATCTCCCAAATCTCCTTGCCAAGACAGCTCAGATGAGTCTCCATCCGAATCTTCCATATTGTATAGTTTGTTCCTTCAAGCCGTGGTATATCCCTTCGAAAGATAGCTCCAAAAGAACTGGACGAACTTGAACTATTAGTCACCATAGGATCTTCCTCAAGCGGTTAAGCTTTCTATAGAGAGGGCCAAAGCTCTGATACCAATTGTTCGACACTCCAGATAACCGGAAGACAACTGAGAGGGGTGGTGGTGGTGAATTAGTTGTCACAAATTACTGGAAGCATTAGAAATCTAAAATAACAATACCAGAACCCTAAATAATAATATTGGAATAGCAGTTAATCCAATTAAGCATAAACAATAAACACAAAATAAACACCATCCACACAACACCAAGATTTGTACGTGGAAAACCTGGTTAAGGGAAAAACCATGATGGGAAGCCTACCCACAGTCAAATAATACTTTTGTAGTAAGTATGTGAATTTACAATGAAGAGGCTTGCACTTGCAGGAAGGCCAACAACCTAGAGCACACTGCTCATCACAAAAGGAGCCTCACTAACTACATATAGATCAAGACTACAATCCGAAGATGTGTTGAACTACAATAGATAACATCTCCTATGACTTAGTACAGTTCTGGTTAAGCTCAATACCAGAGGACTAAATCCTCTTCCATAAACCCAATTTGATCTCCAATGATCAACCAACTCCTCTGCCTGAGTGATATTACATTATTCACACATTACATTCCTTGACCATGACCTCTTACATTAACCATGATGATTTACAATGAGATCTTACATCTTATTTAAACAAACCCTCGACCATAAACAATCAGGTCAGCAACCAGACAATAAACCAATTACATAATTACAAACCATGTCGGCCTTAGAACAAATAAATAATATTCACACATAAGATATCCCAAAAATTCAACAATAGGTCCTATCTGCAGGTTACATCAATGCCAGTCCATAACCTAGATCAACCGGGACCAAGTATAGGTCCATATGCTTTAGCAATGATCTCCAAACACCAAGTCTTGAACATGATCACCAACAACATCCTGAAAATCCATCAGAAGCTGCACCCACACCAATTATGTAATGCATCAAAGATCTCCACCAAATGCTCTGCCAGTGAAAGCCTCGCTAGAACCAGAAACCAATCTTCATAGCAAGTAGAATAGCATCCAATCACAAGACCAAAACCAACTGACCAAATATGAGTATAAGCATTATGAACAAGTCAATTCTATCACCAAATTATACCGGAGTCAATCGGATCATGCCGGATCCAAGTTAACCAGAAACCACTCATCCTACCGAGACCAAAAGGGTGTCGGTAAAGCATCTAAACAATTAGTATTGACATCAATGAAAAAACATCAATGCAACACATAATCAATTCCACCAAATGGCCAACAGTAACATGAAAGATGGTATTTCAAGATGTGGATTTGTCCAACTGCAACCTGTGGATATGAGGTGTCAATTCTCTTGAGTATCTCAATCTTTCTCATAATCACTTGCAGGAATTCTACCTCATTCCTTAATGGGAAGTCAAATGTATAGTCTAGATTTACATATAATTTACAAAGTCATCTTTAGGTCATCTTTCGCTTCTTCCTAATAGCATGTGGCTATTGGGCATGTTAGAGAATCAACTCAATGTATCCTTATCTTCAATATATGTCTCTCTATCAAAATTATCACAATAGTACCATTCCACCTTCTCCATGCAAAATACCTATTATGGATCTTTCAAATAACAATCTTACAAGTAAGATTTCTCCTAATTTCAAAATAGCTCTTCCATTGAGATGCTGAAATTAGAGAAAAATTATTTGGAGGGCAAGTTTACACCGTAGTTTAGAGACATGCTTTCTCTTCAAACATTAAAATTGGGTGGAAATGCGCTAAATTCGTATTTCCCATCCTTTCTCACAAACTGTAAGTAGTTGGAGATATTGGGTTTGAGCAATAAAAAGATGAGAGGGATCTATCAATTTTTTAAGCTACACTATCTCCTCTAAGCCAACTAATTAACAAAATAAAATAGCAAAGAGCATACAATAACAACAATAATTCTGATTGAGTGCAAGCTGTTGGAAGTATGTAGACTTTGAAGGAAGATTGAGATATACGATACTTATCTACAATTCATTTATTCTGACACATCAAAATAGTGATGCATTTATATGTTGATTAATTGATTTAGACTATAAAAAAGATCAACAATGATGTATATCATATTTTATTTGATGAAGTTGTGTTAAGTTGGTGTGAATAGGTCTTCTCTAAAGATTGTGGACATAATACAAAAGTTTACTTGTAGATTGATAACCTTGTGGAATATAAAACTGATTCATATATCTAAAGACCTATAATGGTCATTCTGTAAGAATTTAAATTTATGCTGCCAATATTGCAATATTTTAGATTTGAAGTCAGTTATTCATTTATTTATAACATCCTTATGGTTGGTGCCTTGATGATGTTGAGTTGGTTCTTAGATTACTAGTTTGTGATTGTAAGAGTTAATGCTCTCGAGCAAGGGATTTGGTGATTTCTTAGGTTTTGTACCCTTAAATAGTTGTACATATTTTATTTGTGATGTTGGATTAGGACTCTAGATCCTAACACCATTCCTCACCTTGGTTTTTCACCCATCTTGGGTTTTGCATGTACATCAAGTGTTGAAGTTTTAATGTGCGATTTCTCTCTCCTATCATTTCTATTTTCATACTTATTAGTTTATCAAAGTTATTTTAATTGATTAAGGATAATTTTTTTAGATCTTCTACTAATTCACCTCCCTCTCAATAGAATAATTATGTTATATAGAGAGTAAGAAAGGGAGAGGAGTGAGGAGATAGAGAAGAAGATAGGGATAGAGATGGAAGAAAAAAAATAGAGAGACAAAGATAGAAAATTAAAGAGATATAGACATAAAATTATAGGAAAAGGGAGAGGGAGATAAATATGGAGATATAGGGAGAAATAATTAGAGGAAAAGATATAGAAGAAGAGGGGAGGGAGAGATGAAGATATGTGTAGGGAGATATACAAACATAAGGATGTAGAGATAGACAAATAAAATAGAGAGAGAGAGAGAGAGAACAATTTTGATAGAGGGAGAGATAAAAAGGGAGAGACAATAAATCAAAAGAGAGGGAGATAGAGATATATGCTTGAGAGAAATGGAGAGAGGTAGTGGTAGAGATATAGATAGGAGGATAGGAAGGAAGTGAGATAGTGATAAATGGGGAGAGATAGAGATAGGAGGAGATATGAGGGAGCACACAAGAGAGAAGAGATGGAGAGAGAAGAAGAGGGGGTGAGAGGGAGAGAGATATATTGAGAGGGAAAGAGAGAAGAAGGGGGTGAAGAGAGGTAGAGGTAGAGGGATAGATGGTGATATAAAGAGATATAAAGGGTTAGTGAAGAGAGAGATATATATATAGAGAGAGATATGGGGATATATGTAGAGAAATATATGGATAGAAAGAGATAAAGAGAGGAGAGAGAGCGAGTTTAAGAGAAATAGAGATAGAGGTATTATGTAGGATAGATAGAGGGAGAGATGGATAGATTAAAAGAGGTAGATATAATGATATATAGATATAAAGGGTGAGGGAGATATAGAGGGGTGAGAGTGAGAGAGAAAGAAGGTGATAGAGTAATGCAGAGAGGGATAAAGGGGGGGAAATTTAAAGAGATAGAGATAGAGAAGGAGAAATGAGGAGTGTTTATTTGTGAGAGATAGAGAGAAGTGAAGAGTGAGATGAGAGAGAAATGGAGAGTGAAATGAGAGAGAAGTAGAAGATATAGAAAGAGGAAGTGCTAGAGGGAGATGGAGAGATGGAGAAATGGAAGAAGAGAGGAAGAGGGAGATGTGGATATGAATAGATAGCAATATAAACATATGAGATGTGATACAGTAGGAGAGAGAGAGAGAGAGAGAGAGAGAGAGAGAGAGAGAGAGAGAGAGAGAGAGAGAGAGAGAGAGAGAGAGAGAGAGAGAGAGAGAGAGAGAGAGAGAGAGAGATGAGTGTGAGTGAGTGGGAGTGAGAGACATACGAGATAGAGATAGAAAGGGAGAGAGATATATAGATAGATAGAGGCAGATAATAAAGAGGGGATAGAAGCAAGTAAAGAGATATAAATAAAAATAAAATTTTAAAAGATTATTATTCTATAAATTATAAAATTTTAATAAGAAAAATAATTATAAACTAAATTATCCTAATGCCTTTTCATTATTATTTGTAATTGTTTTTGATGAATATGTGCATTAGTATCTATTAATATAAAAATATAATACAAATATCCACAAAAAAAGGGTAGAGGGACACAAAGTCATTTCATAAGAAGACATCTAAATTAAAAATTAATATAAGATAAACTAAATGCAAAGTCAAAATATATCAAATATAAATATCAATAAAATAATAATTTAAAAATCAATAATAAAAAATTAGAACTATTTTTTTAATTTATTAAAATAAAAATATTAATAAAACATGCATCTAAAAAATATAATTTATACAATATTAACATAATTGAAAGATAAAATCAATATTAATAAATATAAATATATTATAAAATTGAGTGTACATATAGTTTAAATATTAAATCAATTAAATTTTAAAAATTATAATTATAGTGCAAATAAAATATTAAAACTAAAATAAATTATATGAATATTGTTAAAACTAAAATTTTAACTTTTATATTAAAAATTTACCAAGTAACATTAAACCTAAAAAGTTAAAGGTAAAATCAAATCTATTAAAAAAAGATATCAATTGATAATGTATTTATTTATTTTATTTTATTTATATATAAAAATAATAATAATTAATATCATTATTTAAAAAGCTAATTATATTTATTAAAAACTTACCATTGATTATTTATTTATATATTTTAAAAAATAAAAAATAATATTAAAATTTCTATATAAAATATCTTAAAATTTCTTTTTTATATATTATAATATAATAATTATTAAAATAAATTATAATTAAAATTGTAAAAATATAAACATATAATTTATTATTATTGTTGGGAAAATGGTGTCTCAACCTTGCATTTACATGAGGTTATTATTTATAGTAAGTTTTCATTTGAAACACGAAATGGTGTGAAATTCTCTTTGAAGCTTTTGGTTGGCTAGATAAGCATTCCGGTAAAGTTACGTCACAATATCATAGCTAGTTTTGAATATATTAAATTTTTTCATTTTGGAGGGGTCCAATGAAAGGTTTAAATTTGATTTTGAGGACTTTAGAGGCCCCAAAATTCCTTGAAAAATGGGCATAAATGACATAGCGGTTTGCGAGGCAATAGAGCACTTCGCGAGCTTTTCGATGCTTCAAACAATTCGTCAATAGGACACTATTCTCAAGTTGTGGCCTCCAGAAGTTTGTAGTCTTGAAATAGGAAATATAAAATACATCGAACACATAAATGAGCTGTAAAAAGGGAGGGACATGTCATAGGGCATCTAGAACGGAGATAAGGTTGGGTACACCTTATTGGGTGGTTTTAGCCCATGGTTTTGTAATATCATTTGATGGTTTCTTGTATTGTATCTCCTATATATGAGGTACATGAGATAGAGGTTGTGTGTAAGAGTCTTATGGCTACTGAGTTACCTCTGAATCTCTGATTAGTGGTACTCTTACGAAGAGATTTCTTTGCAAGTATATTGTAATCTATCTTAATTGCCGAATAATATATTGGGCAGATTTTGGAGTGTTGGGTTTTTCTGCCGAAAGGGTATTCCCCACGTAAATCATTGTGTTATGGTTTGAGTGTTATTATATCTATTTCTATTTTTTGTAACTATTGTGACGATTTGTAAAATTTTTTTCCTTACCCTCCTTTCGAGGTTAGTGTAGGAAGTTGTTCCAATATTTAACTTCCTTACAAGTGGTATCAAAGCTTGATCACCTTTGGTTTCAATTGTGGGTTGTTGGGTTTTTTGAAATAATCCAGATTTGAGTGGGAGCTTGTGCAAAAGACACTTTTTGATTTTGTTGCAATAATTTTTAGATGGTAAGTTTGTCAGGGAAAATAGAGGTGGAGAAATTTAATGGAATAAATTTTGAGATGTGAAAACTAAAGATGGAAGATCTGCTAATAGATTGAGATCTATGGGATGTTGTTGATGCAAATGTCCAAAGGCCATCAGATCCTACTATGACGGCTCAGTATGATGTTATGAACCAAAAAGCTGAGGGTGAGATCAGACTATGCCTGACACACTCTGTTATGATCAATGTCCACAAAGAAAACACTGCAAAGAAACTACATGATAAGCTTGGTGAAATGTATCAATTGAAATCTTTATTAAATCAAAGTTTATTGAGTAGGAAATTGTATTCCTTGAAGATGGAAGAGGGTGGATGAGTTGTAGACCACCTGGAAGCATTGAATATGTTGGTGGCTCAATTAGTATCTATCAATGTTAAGATGAATGAAGAGGAGAAATGCCAGATCTAGCTTTGTTCTTTACCTGATTCATGGGATACTCTTGTTATGGCTATCGGTACTACTTCTATTGTTCTGAAGTCTGAAGATGTGTTGGGTACCCTACTTGGTGAAGAAATGCAAAGGAATGTATCCCACAATCCAAAGGAAGCCTTAATTATTCATGAAAGACCTAAGGAGAAAGGCAAGAAGAATGAGAAGCACGATAAGTCCAAATCGAGAGGGAGATCGAAATCTCCTAGAAAGTCCAAAGTCATTTGTTGGAATTATGGTAGCAAGGTCACATCCTAAGGACTACAAAGAAGAAAAGAAGAAGAAAAAGAAGAAGATTGATTCTGATTCTGAGTCCGAGAAGGAAGATGATGCATTTATTGCAGCTTTGGTGACTCATGCAGGTAATGATGCTCAGTTAATTGACTTAGGTGCATATTTTCATATGACTACTAATAGAGATTTTTTTTTTGAATAAGAAGAATTTAATGGAGGTAAGGTATACTTGGGTGATGATTCACATTTAGACATTGTTGGTTGAGGTAAAGTCAGAATTGGGTTTTCTGATGGTAGAATAAAAAGTATTAATGGTGTGTTGCATATCCCTAGTTTAAAATGAAATCTGTTATCTGTGAGCAAATTGATAGATGTGAGTGTGTAGGTAGTATTTTTTGAAGCATGATGTAAGATGATTAAGGGTGCTATGGTAATTGCTAGAGGTGTTAGGTTCATCACTTTGTATAAGCTAGATACGTGCACTGTTGAGTGTAATAGCACTTCTGTAAAAAGTAAATCTGTGGAAGATTTGAGGTTTTCACCTTCAACAGATGGAAATGGATTTTGGGTACCTAAGGGTGCTCTTTCTTCTGAAGAAAAGTTACTTGCAGAGAAGACTACGTTATGGCACCATAGGCTTGACCACATTGGAAAAAAGGGTCTAAGGACCTTGAAAAATAAAAACCTTTTTGAAGGTTTGAATGATTGTAATCTTGAATTTGATTTATGTGAGCATTGCATTTATGGAAAACAAACCCGTGTTCAGTTTTACTTGAGTTCTCATAAAACTTGTGGTGTTTTAGATCTTATTGATTCTAATGTGTTTGGTCCTGTACATGTTCCTTCGATTGGAAAATCCACATATTATGTTTCATTTATTGATGATTTTAGTATAAGGACATGGGTATATTTTCTAAAGAGTAAATATGAATTTTTCAGTCAATTTAAAGAGTTTAAAGCAATGGTTGAGTTGCAGACTGGAAAGAAAATTAAAAGTTTAAGGACTGATAACGGCGATGAATTTTGCCCTAATTATTTTGATAGATTATGTAAAGACTATGGTAGTAACAAACAAAAGACAACTTTGTATTCTCCACAACTAAATGGAGTTGCAGAAAAGTGAATAGGACATTAATGGAGAAGGCTAGGAGTATGTTGAGTGGTGTTGGTCTAGAACAAAAGTTTAGGGCTGAAGCTATTGCCACCACTTGCTACCTGATTAACAGGTCTCCCACATTAGCTCTTGTTGATAAAATGCCTATGGAAGCATGGTCGGGTCACAAGCCTTCATTGAGACATCTTAGATTTTTTGGTTGTGAGGCATATGCATATGTGCCAAAGGAGAAGTAGAAAAAGTTGGAGAACAAGGCCACGAAATGTATCTTCATTGGGTATAGTTATGGTCTGAAAGGATACAAGCTTTGGGACCATGTTGCACAAAAGGTAATTCATAGTATAAGTGTTATTTTTAGAAAAATTAAGTTTCCTTCTATTACCTTGCAACCAAAATAGACTAAAAAGGAAGATGTGATTTGATTTCCTTCTACACCTAAAAGAGTTGAAGCGAGACCCCTAGATAGGCAAGAAGTTAAGGAGAGATCATCTAGCTTTGAATCTTCAGAAGAGGAGGAAGAACCTCCAACTCAGCTTGTTCAATGGTCTACAAGACATAGACAACCACCTAAAAGGTATTCACTTGATGATTGGAGATGTATTTTTGCTTTGAATACTAATGTGGATGATCCTAAATCTATAGAAGAGGCATTAGGTATGAATGATGCAGAATCCTGGAAGATTGCTATGGAAGAATAAATGAAAGCTTTAAAAAAGAATGATATATGGGATCTTGTACCATTGCCTGAAGGATAGAAGTCTGTTGGTTGCAAATGGGTGTTCAAGAGAAATATTGGTTCAGATGGGAGTATTGAGAAGTATAAAGTGAGGTTGGTTGCAAAAGGCTACTCTCAGGTTGAGGGGGTTGATTATGGTGAGATATTTTCTCCTGTTTCAAAAATGACATCCATTAGATTTTTCCATTCTATTGTTGCTGCTTATGATTTAGAAGTTTAGCAAATGGATGTGAAAGCTGCTTTCCTTCATGGTGATTTGGAGGAGGATATCTATATAACATAGCTGGAGCACTATGTGGTGAAAGGTAAAAGTAATTTGGTGTGTAAATTAAAGAAATCCATGTATGGCCTCAAACAAAGTCCTTAGATGTGGTACCAAAAATTTGATATATATGTGTTGAGTTTGGGATTTGAGCATTCTAAATTAGATCATTGTGTTTGTTATAAAGCCGATGGTGATCATTTCCTATACATTGCATTGTATGTTGATGATATGTTATTCATTAGCAAAGGGAAAGGTATGATTTGAGAACTAAAGTCTTAGCTTGCTACTAAATTTGAAATGAAAGATCTTGGTGCAGCAAAACACATTCTTGGGATGGAAATTAGAAGATATAGAGTGAATAGAAAGCTATGTCTAGGGTAGAGTAAGTATATGAATTCAGTGTTATAGAGGTTCAACATGCAGGATTGTAGACTATTGTGTGTTCCTTTTACAGTTGGAACAAAATTATTTGCTATAAATTGTCCTACATTCCCATCAAAGATGGAAGACATGAACAAATTGCCTTACCAAAGTGTATTTGGAAGTTTGATGTATGCTATGGTTTGTACTAGACTAGAAATTTCCCAAGCAGTGGGAATTCTATCCAAATATATGTCTAATCCTAGTAGAGTTCATTGGGATGTAGTCAAAGGAGTCTTCAGATATTTGAAGGGTACCTCAGAGTATTCTTTGTGTTATCATGGTAATTCAGTTGGAGATGTGATTTCCCTTGATATTAATGGTTATGTGGATTCAAATTGGGTAGGTGATATTGATAGCAGGAGTTCCACCAATGCTTATGTCTTTATTTTGTTTGGTGGTGTAATTAGTTGGATGAGCAAGCAACAAGCTATGGTTTCTTTGTCCACTATTCAATAAGAGTATATGGTAACTACTCATGCTTGTAAAGATGCCATCTGGCTTAAGAGACCATGTTCAAACATTAGAATAAAACAAGGAGCTGTGATAGTTCATTGTGACAATCAGAGTGCAATCTGCCTAGCTAAGAACTCGACAATTCATGCCCGAACCAAGCACATTGATGTTCAGTATCATTTTGTCAGAAATATGGTCGAAGATGGTAGGGTGAAGTTGGTTAAGGTAGAAACTTTGATGAATGTTGCAAATTATTTAACTAAAGCTTTGAGCACAGAGGAGTTCAGATGGTGCTCAGAGTCTATCGACTTCATGGCCCCTAGTAAATGATTCATTGTGCTGATACTCCCTTTGTTCTTGCAAGGTGTTCGACAAGTGGGAGATTTGTTGGTAAAATTTTGTCTCAACCTTACATTTACATGAGGTTAATATTTATAGTAATTTTTTATTTGAAGCATGAAATGGTGCAAAATTCTCCCCAAAGCTGTTGGTTGGCTGGATAAGCATTCTAGCAAAGTTACGTCGCAAGATCACAACTAGTTTTTAAGATATTTAATTTTTGATTTTGGAGGGGTCCAATGAAAGGTTTAAATTTGATTATGAGGAATTTAGAGCCCTCAAAATTCCTTTAAAAGTGGGTGTAAATGACATAACGTTTTATTAGGTAATAGAGTACTTCATGATCTTTTTGATGCTTCAAACGATTCATCAATAGGACACATGGTTCTCAAGTTATGGCCTCCAGAAGTTTGTACTCCTGAAATAGGAAATATTAAATACATCGGACACATAAATAAGTTGTAAAAAGGGAGAGACATGTCATAGGGTATCTAGAAGGGAGATAAGGTCGACTACACCTTATTGGGTGGTTTTAGTCCATGGTTTTGTAATACCATTTGACGGTTTCTTGTATTGTATCTCCTATAAATGAGGTGAGTGAGATAGAGGTTGTGTGTAAGGGTCTTATGGCTATTGAGTTATCTCTAAATCTCTAATTAGTGGTATTCCTGCAAAGATGTTTCTCTACAAGTATATTGTAATCTATTTTGATTGTTGAATAATATATTGGGCAACTTTTAGAGTGCGGGGTTTCTCCTGAAAGGGTTTTTTGCACGTAAATCACTATGTTATGGTTTGAATGTTATTATATCTATTTCTATTTTTTGTAACTATTGTGATGATTTGTAAAAGTTTTGCATTACCCTCCTCTCAAGGTTAGTGTAGGAAGTTGTTTCACTACTTAAATTTCTTACAATTATAAAGTTATAAATATATTAATGTACTTAAATTTCTTACAATTATAAAGTTATAAATATATTATATTTATTATTCTAATAATGTAGATCTTAAAAAATAGTAAAAATTAATATGTAGAAAATTCAAAAGAAAGAAATTAAAATAAATTATTTTAAAATTAAATAATTAAAACTTTACAAAATAATGTTTGGAATTTCACACTTTTTAAATTCAATCCGAAATAAATGTACATTAAATGAATAATAAACTATTATCTTAGTGGCAATGAGTCATGTAAAGTCCTAATCAGGAATAACATCATGATGGCAGTACCCAAGCAGGCCAAGGCATGGAAGAATCTCCCCTTTAGTGACCTTGTTGCTGGGAATTTCCTGGTATCTGTCCCAAGCTCCTTGGTGTTCAAAACCACTTGGAAGGTGTGGGAGTATGTAAGAGCATATATCTCTAACTATAGAGTCAACAAAAATCTCTCTGTCAATGGTGAGAGGTCCATCTGGTGGAACTTGTTTCATAAAGGGAAACCCCTCACTCTTGTTCAAGGGTTCTCGACTAAGAACATGGCTAACAAAGGAATTAAGTGCTTTAAGGACCTCATCAATAGCGAACGACTGATCCCTTGGGATGAGTTATCCTGGACCTCCTTGCCTACATATAATTAGAGAACATACTCCATTTTAAGAGAGGCTTGTAATGTGTTACAACTCCCCAAGAGTTGCCCAGTGGATAATGATAGATTCCTCACTTTTACTTGGATGTATGGCACCTTGCTTATTAATGTTAAGGAAAAAAATGTTTATAATTATTTAATTGCAAGTAACTCCATAATTTTTCACATTAATGATGTTTGACATACTGATTGGATTGATAACAAACAAAAGCACATTTTTGAAAATCTATGGAGTAGCAAAGTTGCTCCTAAGAAGAAATGGTTTAAATGGCTATTGATTATTAGTAGGCTTCCCTGTAGAAATGACCAAAATTATTTTGATATATGTAATTTGTGTAAGGTGACTAAGAATATCCAACATATATTTTTTGACTGTGTCATTGCTAGGGAGATATGGCTTTTATTTGGTATTTCCATTAATGAAAATGTTAATATTGTGAAAATTATTACTGGTTCTATGCAAGGATTGAAAAAAGATTGTAAAGAATTTGTTTTGGTTTATTCTTACCTGTGAAATTTTATGGTACATATGGATTATTATAAATGAAGATGAGTTCTAGGGCAGGGATATAAAGATTACTGAGTGTTTTCGTAGACTTACTTTACATTATGTTGAATCACAGGTTACACTAGTAATGAGACTAGCCATGAAGAAGTTTGAAAGATTCCTGGATGATGGTCATACCATGGTATTCATCTCAGAACTCTCAAATTGTTTCATGTGGTGTAGGGAGAATTTAGAAAGGACCCCCTTTGTCAATGCCCTTGCAACCTATGTAGCAGAAATCAATGAAGGGATGAGGGCTGAGAGAAAATTCATGGCTCAACTTGTCACACATTGAGCAGATATATTATATGCATAGAAGGTTTACTTGGTTGGACTTCTTGGATTGATAACTAGTTAGCTGATTGTTCCCCACTTTTTGGATGTATATGGAGTATTTTGTTCTCAATTCTTATACTCAAACATGCTCTTTAGTCTATATATTTAATATAATGTCCAAAGTTGAAATTTTATAGTTACACCTGTGGTCTTGGCATGACCTGACAGTTTCAATATTTTTTTTAACTATTTATCCTTTATATTGAATATATATATAAACTATTCACAATCTCAAGAAAAGGATAAAGTTAAATGAGAAATATTCACCTAGATGCAATGAAGGCTAAGTGGACCATTCATTATGGAGAGCACAATTTATAATGCTACAATATTTTTGGAATAGGTTTTGTGTCCACTTCACCATTATTGACAAAATTCTTTTTTTTTCAAAGACATGATTTATCACTAGATGTAGATGGATTATCTTTGTTATCTTTATAAATCTTCACAAGACCCTTAGAAATGTGATATTTTGTCATGTTTATTCTCTTTTTAATGATTTTATCAAATGTGCTAGCACATTGAACTTGTAAGTAAAATGCCATTTATGCCAACAAGAGATGGGTTCGTATGGATTACTACTCATGAAAAATGGGTCAATAAGTTTTGTAGACGTCCAAAATTAATTAACTTAAATATTTGATTAATTTTATCCTTTCTACGTAATTAATCAATTTAATTATGTTCCCCTTTATTCTTCTCAGAATAAGTTAAATTTGATTTAATTAGTCGTGTCACTATAGCCCAATAATTGGTTTATTAAATAAATTGATTATCCCCTATTCTTCTAAAGTTTCTAAAACTAATTAATTCTTCTAAACTCCCTTTTAGTTAATTAACAATAATTACTTAACTTAGTCATGTGATTCCTACAAATCACTTTCCCTAATTCTTCATTAGCCTAATTAATTCTTCATGAATCCCTCATAATCATGTTTAGCATTATTCTTCAATTTTTTAAATCCTCCACTCATTCTCTCTCCTCTTGTCAAATCCTCTTACAAATCCCACTTTTCTCCTAATCTCTCATTATCCCACCTAATCACCTTCCTAATCATTTGCTAGTTGCTAATCCCCATGATTAGCCACCAAGTCAACCAATAGCCATAAATGACTAAATCCACTTGTCCCTTCCACACCTTCCAACATTAAATGCACCTAATTGGGTCATTTCAAGAAATTCAAAATCTCACATTCTCCTATGCCTCTCACCTTCCCAAGGAATTTTAAATTCCTTTTCTCATTTCCCTTCCCCATGCACTCCATTATTTGGGAATTTTGAATTCTCCATCCATCTCCCAAGGAATTTTTTATTCCTTTTTATTCTCCCAATGTACTTGGGGATCTCTTCCCTATATTCCTTGTGGTGTGTGGAGACAAGAAATGCCTTTATGGAAAATCTCTTGGTCTCCACACCTAGTGTCCATTTCTCCTCTCTCAAGTCTATAAATTGGGGTCTCCTCCCCTTCATTTGACATCTCCAATTTGTGCAATCTCATTCTGGCCTTTTAGTTTTAGAAATCATACTCCAAGCACCCCCACTATAGGCAAATTATCACTTAGCATCCATGGCATTCATATCCATCACTTAACCATCTATCACTCAATCCCTTTTTATCTTTGTTTTACAATCTTGGAGAGAAACCCACAATCCTTCCATAGGACCAAACCAATCAAGTGATGAAGGGGCACATTCTTCTCTTCACCAAATGTCTAATCCGAGGAGCAAGAGATCACATTGTGAAGGTATAAAGGTTTTTTGTGCATTGGATTGGGTTTCATGCTTTATTATGGTTTAATATAACCTTCTTATAATAACCTTGTTTTCACTTGGTTCATTTTGGCACACCCAGTGGGACCCATGTCCCTTAAAGCTAATCATTTTTGTGATTTTAGCATGCAGGTTGACGCTTTGACATATTTGCCTGCCCTTCTATGTTTCTGCCTTGGTTGCTTCAACGTTTCTGCTAGGGATCAATGTCTTTGTTTTAAATTTGAAATTTATCCTGCTTTTTTGAAGGTTTTAGCTTGTTCAACGTATGTGCTTGTCATTCAACATTTCCACATAGTTTCTTTAGACACCTAGTTTTGAGCTTAGATTTGATTTTCCTATTTTCTCCATAAGTTAAAAAGAACAAAAATAATTTTTTATTATCTATCCTTAGGTAAATCAGTTAGAATTTTTAGGTTTTTAGCGTATCAACGCCTGCGCACATGCATCAGCATCTATGTTCTTCTGGGCACCTGCACTAAAGGAAAGCCCGCCTAGATTTTCAATTTTTCAAGTTTCAAATCTTTTGAATTTTGGTTAGATAGTTGGTGTAGTCACATAAATCTATAGATTTTAATTAAATGAATATTTTCTATTTATTTGATTAAAAATCCACTAGCCATCAGTTAATTAAATTAACATTTAATTAATTCATCTTCAAACATTCTCCTTTTAATTAAATAAATTATTCAATTTATTTTAATTAATTCATTAAACCAAATTCACAAACAATTAAATGAATAAATCCTATTTATTCAATTTAATCCCCTTTCCTCTTTTAAATAAATTAAATAAAACATTTATTTAAATCATTAAATCCCCCCCACTTGCATTTTCCTAAAAATGCAACTTGCACCTATTTATTGAAATAAATGAATTTTACTTTAATAAAAATCCTATTTTCTCTCACCCACCAAACCCACTTGCAATCCTAACCCCCTTCTAGATTCTTCTAACCCCTTCCTAATTAGCCTAATCCATCCCCTAAATATTGTCACATTCCTAAGAAACTTGGAGTCACTTCTCAAAGACTCCAAAGTCTTTGAAAAGCATTAATTGCTTTGTGTGTTCAATAATTTAACCTCTAAAGTCTTCCAAACCACTAATAGCTCTTACATGACCATTTATGGTTAAATCCACTTGCACCCATGGTTAGGGACTTTGACCCCTAACTCAACCCTCATGTAACATGTGTCTCCTCAAGCATTTATTACTTTGACCATGATTATCCTCACTAACCCTTGCACAAGAGTTTACCCCTTGGATAAAAGCTTTATCCAATGGATAACTCTAACTCAACCATAACCCTACCTCCCAAGTTAACCCTCAGGTCATGTCAAGCATTAAATGCTTCTTCCCTCTCCCCTCAACCCCTCTCATGTTGAAACTTGTCATCCTGGGATTGGGTTGAAAGTCTCACATGGATCATAAACCATTCAATCCTGACC
This sequence comes from Cryptomeria japonica, assembly GCF_030272615.1. Taxonomy (NCBI): domain Eukaryota; kingdom Viridiplantae; phylum Streptophyta; class Pinopsida; order Cupressales; family Cupressaceae; genus Cryptomeria; species Cryptomeria japonica. The sequence continues at coordinate 40,286,227 of NC_081408.1, forward strand.
CCTATTGAGATTACTCAATCTCAACCATCCATTGCTCCATTTTACCTATAAATAGAGCTCACATTCCTCATTTTCAAAAACCTCAAGCATTTAGCATTCTTAGCCATAATCCTGAAAACTTGTATGCATTTACATTATAGTGAGTTTTAGAGAAAGAGAATTTAGCATAAATAACATACATTTTCATTTTGGACTAAAATAAATCTTAGTTCATTTCATAGCATGTCTAATTAGTTTATTTTACATTTGCATATCATAGCTAAAACATTTCAATCTTGAATCTCCATAAGGCATCCATAGTGCAAAAAGTTGCTGAGAGCTACACTAATTTGGAACCTGGAGAGGAGAGGAACAAGGGAGGAGGAGCTACAAGCATGGTAGAAGGCAGTTGGAGATGTCTTCTTGCATTTATATTCATAGTTAAATGCTTTACTTTGTTTTTAGTGTCTCTGTTGGTATGCCTGCTTAGACTAGTTTTTGGTTGATTAACACTAACATTTATCTTTGTTTCTTGTGTTTCTTATGTGTTATACGACCATAGGTTTTAGTCTAACATAACCCCATTTTGTAGAGCATCATTTGGTGAACCCGACGTGAATCGAAGAACAACTTTTTGAAACTACTAACTTGTTTGACTATTTTAATTGACACATAGGTCGCACTTTGGTGCTTTTGTTCGCGCTTTAGCACTATTGAAATTTGGTCTTTAGCCGCTATTGTCTCAAATTCAGCGCTATTGTCCCTAGTATAGAGCTTTTGACTATTAAGTAGCATGTTTGTCTCTGTTTTAGCACTGTTGACTTGCTGTATGAATAAAATCTTTTAGCGCTTTTGTCCTTACTTTCACACTTTTGTGTTAAGTAGCACTTCTATTTTCATACAGAGTTGCACTATTGTAACAGAGCGTTGTAAAAAAATGCTTTGTAACCAAAAACCCAAAATTTTTAGGCTTGTGGAAACCCCCCAGACATGTGCATTTTTCTAACTTATTCTCTTTTGTGTAGGTTTTGACTAACCCCTACAATATAAATTTTAGTGATTTTTAGCTTATTGCTAACTTTGTCTTTCAAGTTGGGATAAAATAAACTCACTTTCTTTTTGGTTAAAAATAAACTACACTTTGATTTGGGCTTTTAAAATTCACCACATCTTTCATTTGGAGCTCTAAAAAGAACATCATTGTTACAAGCTAAAAAGAACCACAAAAACTCAAACAAAAACAATTTTATTTCTTGCAAGTTAGGAAAGAAACTTTGTTTTGGTGCTGAAAATCAACAAAGCAACTTTATTTCTTGCAAGTTAGGATTCATTTTCTTTTGGTGCTTAAAATCAACAAATTCATTCCTTGCATCAATTCAAGTTAAAAATCACAATCCACACTTGGGTTTTGGGCAAATAAAAAGAACAATCAACTTGTTTTGTTTTTCAAAGCGATTTACTTCAAGGAAACGTGCTCTTCATTAAGTTGACCAGGATTTCATTTTTCCTAGTTTACTCAACACATTGCCTTTGAAGGATAAAAAGAACACCATGGCTGTTGGAGCAACATCTCCAAATAGTTAGATCACCATTGCAATGACAAGTTAAAAAGAACAAGTGTATTTTATATTTAGCACACTTGTGCAAAAGAGTTTGTCAAGTGGTCCTACTTCTAACACACACTATCCTCTCCCTTGGCTTTCGTGGTCCTAGGTGCAAGAGAAAAGTGTTAGTAACACTCAAATTTTATCTTTTTAAGAGAGGCCTGCCAAGAGACACATCACTCTTGGGAATGACCTCGCCCAGTAAATCTTTTGAGCCGCTATAGAAATCAGGTGTGTGCGAAAGCTGTAGCCTTGGGTATAGCTGTTCCTACTATGTAACTTGCCGAAAGGACAAATGGGCCCCACCACAAGTTACAAGGCTCTTAAGTGAGTCACCGCAGAATGAACTTATGTCCAAAGACATTGAAAATTACTAAACACCTTTATGTAGTAGCCCACCCGTTCTATTGATTGAGGATATTTGTGAGAAGTTCAGTGCAAGAGCATAGAAGGTTTTGCTCCCAAGATACTCACCATACATATTTCCTTGAGTAGAAACATAGCTTTTTGAAAGGTTACTTGTAGCCTGATAAAAGTGGTGACTCCCCCATCATAGGGATCATCTATTTGTTATACTCGTGCAAGACTTAGTATATGACATCCTTACCTGCCACGACATGATTCATAAGGTATGTAGTACCAAAGTTGAAGAAATATCAAGATGTGGGCTGAAATTATCGCAACTGACCATTTGACCTTAGGGATAAAGTGTGTTTGAAGTGTCTTCACTTTGTGTCAGACCAGTACAAATTGAGCCAACTTTAGGCTTTGGAAAACACCTAAAATACATTTGAAAGAAAGGGTCATAAAAGTTCAAGGATTGGGTTGATCTAGACCCATACTTATTTGTGCCTTTTGAGGCAACATTCTTGTGTTTGTGTGCTTGCTTTGTTTTCTTGTCAAAGAAAAAAAAAAAAAAAACCCAATTCCAAAACAAGTATTCATCAAACACAAAATTTTCAACATATTTTCATGAATACCAACAAAAATTTCAAAACAAATGCAACAACAAGAGTATCAAACTATATGACCATTCTTCACATTTTGAGAAAGAAGAATCTTCAGCAACATATCAACTTGAAGAAAAGACCATTGAGCTCAAAGGCTTTTATCAAAAGGAGGAGATTCTTCTATCTTAATAGACAAATCTTTGTCTCTCATAGAACCTTCTTACGTCATATGCATCTATACATTCAAGGAAAATCAAATGAGTTTGATCAAGAGTCATTAAACCGCTGGGCTTTTACTCAATACAGAGCTTTGAGTTATCACAAGAACAAGGGAGGCAAGATCAATCTTGCCTTCGTTCTAGACATTTGTGTGTAGGGGAAAAAGCGAGACTAGGTTAATCATGCCCTAATCCTACCTTTTGACACACATTACGGAATACGAAAGAGCCTAGAGATATCGCACAATTGGCTACTTCTTTTTGTGAAAGAGAGAGCCACGGGATATCTATTAGGATTTCTATTCCCTTGTTGAAATTGTAAGATCAAGTAATGCAAGTTCAAACCCTAATCTCAAAATGCAAGTATGAACTAATAACAAGATTGCAGAATTGAGATTAAACAATGAACAGCTGTAAGTACAAGGATGAAATAAGAATGCAGATATGTACCCGGAGTCAAAATCGGACTGAAAATGTTCGGGACGGGGGTGCGGGCGCCACTGTCCGGAAAACTGCACCGGAAACCACTGTTCTGCACTCTGAAACACTGTCTGGAAACTGTCTGTAAACTGTCTGTCCGGAGGACCAGGGCACCCAGCGCCTCTGTCCCAGGGACCAGGGTACCCAGCACCTCTGTCCCAGGGACCAAGGCGCCCAGTGCCCCTGTCCTGGCAGGACCAGGGCACCCAGCGCCCCTGTCCCAGTCTTCTGCTCTGCAATTTCACACAGAGTGTTGTCCCAACTTTCTCTCTCCGGATCTGTATCCCGCAGCGTCGTCCGAATCTCGAAACCTGCAATAATATCTAAAAAGGGGGAGGGGCGGCTATATAGGGTTTTGCCTTAGTCAAACCCCCGCTTCGGTGATTTCCACCTCCACGAATAGCCAAGTTGTTTTGTAAAATGTATTGTGTGTGCAGACCTAGTGTGTGTGCAAGGTCCAAAATGCAAGAAAGCAAACTAGAGCAACCTAGAAAGTAAACCCTAATTGCTTGTAAATGATAATGTAAATGCTCTAAATCAAGATGCAATGTGATCTAAAGCATGAATAAATTATGTACCAAAGCTTATGCAAAGACATGAAAACAATACGAAATCATACCCAACCCTCAAGGGAGGAGTACAAGCCAATCTTCAGTCGGTAATCTCCTATTGTTCTTCAATGTCTTCCAAGCCCTAAGTGGATGAATGAATTTGATAGATGCTTGATAGAATGATGTTGAATGTTGTTGAAGTCCTCAAAGATCTGCTCTTTCACTGCATATGAAGTTCCTGAAAACAAAAATCCCCCCCCTCAAAATGAGGAAAGAGAGCTTTTATGTATGAAACCCTAGGTCATAAATTCGTATTTTGGCCGACCTAGAGATTGAATATCCCGCCAATTTCTTGGGGTTAAACTTTATTTTATGATTGGATCGCGCTCCTAAAATTTTAGGAAAAATGTCCAGGACCATGTGCACCGGGCGCCACGGTCCCGGCAACTTTTCACCAAATTTTCAGGGCCGTCGGATATGATGATTTTAGAGAGAATCCCGAAGTTACAGGTGATTTCGAGATGTTTTGACCCCGAAACCAAGCCCCCAAGTTCGGAATAGGACTTAATTAGGGTTTTTGATTAAGTGGTGTATTGGAGGAATAAAATGCGAAGGGCGCGCTTTAGTGAAAGGGCCCAACTTTATGATGTAGAGAATGATGAAATAGGAACCTTAGACCTAATTAATTTGATTAATTAAGTGCTTAAGGAGAAATGCAATGCAGAATGTAAAATGCACTAAGGCGGGTGCTAAACTAGGTGTGAAATTGTACCACCCTAGCGAGTGCGTAAAATTTACGACGCTACATTTAGCCCCCACTTTAGCGGTCATATGAGTACTATGTGCATATGCAAGCTAAAGTACAGAAAAGTAAACATCATTTGAAAAAAGGATATATCCATAAGTTGTCGGACGAAGCCCCCAGCGGTATCTGCAATACACAGTTAGGAACCGCACCCTACAAAACAAACGTTAGATCACAAAATCACCTAATGCTTACTAGGGAAAGTGATGAAATCTATGAGTAGCTATATGCCCCCCCCTATTTCAACTTTCTTATTAGGGAGGTGAAACAGGGTAGCATGTTTACTTGTGACAAATTGTGTAAGAGAGTATTGATGAGGGGTGTTCACTAAATAGGCTTCATCAGAGCACTTTTTGGAACATCCCGAGAGTAGGGGAAGGAAAGTACGATTCCAACACAACAAACGGCTCGAAAATCGCATCTCCCAAACTAAAGTTATGATAAGATGAATGACAGAGGAAAAATTAGGGTTAATCAAAAAGTAAGAACAAGCAAACGAGAGTATATACCTCGAAAGTGACACTTGTATTCGTCACTTTGTCAATTTCAGGATACTATTCAGTGTAGCGGAGCCCACCTAGCCATCACCATGCCTTCACGACGACCGGAGCGTCCCACGAGGATCGAGATCCTGCGCCAGGCCGTGATCGACGACGAGCCACTGGACGAGGTGAGTTGACTGAACGTTTGACTTTTGATTTTTCACATGTTTGACTTTTCCGTGATCGTATGCGGGCCTTGAAGGCTGACCGGGTCCCACCCAGGGCGCCCTGGTCCCCCCAGGGCGCCATGGTCCCTGACAGGGGCGCCATGGTCCCTGCAGGGCGCCATGGTCCCCGCAGGGCGCCATGGTCCCCAATCAGGGCCTGGCAAGAGGTTCCGGGGCTAGCATACGATGTGCAACGGTTTGCATTTGTGATTTTGATGATCGAGTACTGATTATCGTCATGTTTTCGTGTTGCAGGGTCTCCCGTACATGAGAGAGCACACAGCGGGACATATTCTTCGCACTTTGCGAGATCAGATTCCACGGCTGACTCAGTCAGAGAGAGACACACTATCGATTGTAGGATTGTGGTACATGATTTTGATGTCGGCCATTCGATTTCATCCTGCAATGCTGATGGCCTTGATGGAGCGATGGGATCCTGACACATGCACCTTTCACCTTCCAGTAGGAGAGCTGACGGTCACACTCGAGGATGTGTACCGTATATTTCGTCTTCCTATCAGAGGAGTGACAGTTACATACGCGACCGATCGGTCAGCGGAGGATCATCAGAGAGAGCAGGTGTATTGCATAGGGAGAGTCATGCCGAGCGAGACGAGAGGTCGCATCATGGTCAGCTGGCTCTTACATCCTACAGGGGAGGTACCACTTCTGAGACGCCTTATGATAGCCATCATAGCACTAGCCATCTGCCCTAATGGGCGAGGGACACACATGCATGGGGGCCTCACATGGTGTATCAGAGCGATGGAGAGACACAGGAGAGTGTATGCTTGGGGTCGAAGTATGCTTGCGCATCTCTATCACGACCTTGGGGAGTATGTATTCGGACAGGGTTGTAGTTTGATGACATGCACACTTCTACAGGTGTGGATTTTAGAGCACTTCACATGCACCAGGCCCGTCAGCTTTCCACTGAGTACAGCGAGCGAGCGACCTAGGGTGTTCGCTTATCCACTTACCAGAGAGTGGAGATTTGGCGATTTGTTGTATTGGAGAGTGATTATTGACAGACTGACATCCGAGGTGATAGTGTGGAGACCTTACCTACTGATGCACAGATGGGATGGTATGGAGAGACAGTTAGCATGTCTACAGAGGAACCGCCTACTGCGAGGACGATATGCACACATCATAGTCCCTTTCTACTTTGACCGAGTATGGAGGCAGTTCGGACTAGAGCAGTGTGTTCTAGCCGATGTGCCCATCTATACTCGACACTCACGGGTCCTTCCCAGACCTAGAGCAGTAGCGAGACCGACAGTAGATGATATTGAGACGACAGACTTAGAGGGATCTGATCAGGATGTAGTCACTGACTATTCTACAGAGCCTGGAGCGCAGCGTAGATATGTGTCATGGTTCATGAGATCATATCCAGGTCCTATCTTTCCACCAGATCATCTGACAGGCTATCCAGGCCCATGGAGACATGGAGACCGAGATGAGGATGAGGGATCCAGGTCAGAGGAGCCAGAGGAGGGAGAGGATCATGAGGAGGCGGAAGATCCTAATCCACCTACAGGCGATCATCCCAGTGACGAGGAGGAGGAGGATGAGGATGCAGATAGAGAGGAGGATGAGGAGGATGCAGGTGATGATGCGGATGAGGACGAGGATGATGATGATGAGGAGAACGAGGAGGAGGAGGATAGAGATGATGAGGAGGAGTCGGATGCAGCTCCCCACCATTCAGGAGACGATACCATAGCTCTGGATCCACCCCCTATTCTCCAACAGGGGGAACAGGAGGCGATACGGAGACCTGTCACCAGTACCGTCCAGCCTACACCCATCGTGGATAGAGTATATGAGCGAGGGGAACCTAGCGGTTCTCAGTCACAGATACTACCATATCATGATCCCTACTGGCGTGAGGGAGATCCAGGTATAGTAGGTTTATATTGATAAATTAATGTTTTGATGATAAAGAATGGTACTAACACAAAAATCTGTTCTACTGCCACAACTAATGTGCAGGAATGGCATTCCTTGATTCAGCAGGCAATGACAAACATTTCCATGATAGCACAGATCCCCAGTTCCTCACAGATTGCCTATAGGCCTCAGGGGAACACGGGTCGGCATGAGGATTTGTTTTTCCCATTCCGAGTACAGGTAGATATATGGAGGGAGAGAGAGAGAGTCCTATCAGAGGACCTCCAGCAGGCGCGGTAGAGAGAGAGAGTCCTATCAGAGGACCTCCAGCAGGCACGGCAGAGAGAGAGAGTCCTATCAGAGGACCTCCAGCAGGTGCGGCGAGATCTAGTAGCGGCCCAGACCGAGGCTACCACCTATCGTGCGATCCTTATGGATAGGGATCGTAGGAGTTCCTCTCAGAGTCACTCATGATCTGTATCGCGCTACACACCCATGGGTCCACCTCCACGGCCAGATCAGGAGGGAGCATCTAGTCGACACTCTCCAGCCACTAGCCCTAGGGATAGGAGATGATTGTATGATGTAGGAGAGGTCACATTTTGGATATACAGTGACCTATGTTTGTATATGATTCACACATATATATGTATATATACATGCTTCTCTTTTGTCTCAAATGTGTTATCTTTAATGCCTAAAACAATGTATATTTTGTTTTGATTAAATCTAATACATTTGGTAAATGTACATGTATGTTCAGAATTTAATTTCCATGTGATTGATTTCTCAATGCTCCATGATTAAATTGATACATGTGTGACTTAATTAAAATATTTAATCAAGTACGACATTGATGATAAGGAAGGAATATGCATTAAGTCTAAGAATCATATAACTAATGTGATTTAATTTTGAACTTAAACACAACATGATACGATTCTACTTAACACATAAAGACATTGTATAATATGCTAGCATAATGAAAAATGTAAATCTTTTACAATTTACATAAATGAATTCAAGACAAACTATAAAGTAAGAAGACATGCTTGTCAGGAATGAAGCAATATAGATTAACATAACATTTAATTCTATTTTGCTTTAATTAAGAAATACTAACATATTATCCAATGTTGAAGAATTGAAAAAGAAGATAGATGAAAAATGAAGAATTAAACATAATATCTACGCAAGTGCATAGCATTAATAGGTTCTTTAAGAGGCGTACCGTCTACATCCACTATTTTGTAAGCACCTGATCCATAATCCTCAATAATGATATATGGTCCAAGCCAATTAGGACTAAATTTTCCCTTTTCTGCAGGTAAGGCATTCACATTGCGCTGATTCTCATAAAGGACTAAGTCACCTACTGAGAAGGAATGTTGAATAACCTTGTCATTATAGCTTCGTTGTAGAGTTTTGTGATACGCTTGAATATGCTCAAGAGCGTTTATGCGCTGTTCGTCAAGCATCTCAAGCTGTTGAATTCATTGTTCTCTATAAGAGTCATCATCTACTATACCTTTGAGAGAAACCCTAAGTGATGGAATTTCTAACTCTAAGGGCATAATAGCATCAGCACCATAAACAAGATTATAAGGAGTAGTTCCTGTAGCAATTCATACACTCGTTCGGTAGGCCCAAAGAGCATAGATCAGCTGGTTACTCCAATCCTTACCATGCTTATTCATGGTTTTACGAAGAATTTGTTCAATTATCTTATTGGATGATTCGGCTTGGCCATTTGATTGAGGATAATATGGTGTAGAAAATCGATGTCTGATATGATACTTCTCGAGGAATTTCTTCACATCCTTGTTTTTAAATGATGTCCCATTATCTGAGATAATAGTGGAAGGTATCCCAAATCGAGAAATGATGTTTTCTAGAAGAAATTGACAAATCACTTCAGCAGTAGTAGAGCGAAGAGGAATAGCTTCTACCCACTTCGTAAAGTAATCTGTTGTAGTTATAATGAAGGTGTGTCCTTGAGATGAAGGAGGAGAAATTTTTCCAATAAGATCCAAACCCCATGCGGAGAAAGGCCAAGAAGCTACTTGAGAACGAAGTTCTTGGGCAGGAGCATGAATCAGATTATCGTGTTGTTGACATTGATGACATTTTTTAACAAATGAAAAGGAATCCTTCTGCATAGTTTGCCAATAGTATCCCATACGAAGCAACCTATGAACTAGGGATTTGCCCCCAAAATGCCCCCCACAGGCACCTGAATGTGCCTCTTCAAGAGCAACAGGGATTTCCGACTTGTTAAGACAATGGAGGAGAAGACCATCATAACCCCTTCGATAAAGGACATTAGAAAGGATAATATATCTAGCAGACAGCTTGCGGATTCTAGCCCTAGTGTTCCTATTAGCGGAATCAGGAAAGGTACCATCGGTCAAATATCTTACGATATGCGAGAACCATTCATCTGAGTCTACAAAGTCACAACATGTTATCAAGCTAGAATCATCCTCAATAGCTGGAGAAATAAGATTGTGAATAACGAAGTTAAGATCAACCATAGGGTCCTCTAAAGATACTAGAGAAGCCACACATGCCATTGCATCCGCATGTCGATTATCTTTTCGAGGAACGGGTTCCATGGTATAAGAATCAAAATTTTGTAATAAAGAGATAACAAGATCTTTATATTGTGATAGTTTGTCTTGTTTTGCTTGATACACTCCTGTTACTTGTCTTATAATTAATTGCGAATCTCCATAGATATGTATGTGTTTTATATTCAGAGCCAAGGCTGCTTTTATTCCCGCTATAAGAGCCTCATACTCAGCAATGTTATTGGTACACAGGAAATTTAGACGATATGATAAAGGAATAGGTTTCTTTCTAGGAGAAATCAGAACAACCCCTACCCCCGATCCCGTATGACACTTAGAGCCATCAAAGTACAACTCCCAAGTTTCATCTTTCTCTATAGAAAGAATGAAGTCGTCAGGAAAGGATTCAGGGTTAGGGAAGGAGAAAGGTGAAGGGGCCTCAACTAAGTGATCGGTCAACGCTTGTCCTTTAATTGCTCTTTGTGAAACAAATTTAAGGTCAAATTCAGTTAACATCATAACCCACTTAGCTCGACGTCCTCATAAATCAGTTTTAGAGAAAAGATGCTTCAAAGGATCAAACTTAACCACGACATGGACTTCTGAATTTAAAAGATAATGTCTCAATTTCTGAGTCGCAAATACCAAGGCCAAGCATTGTCTTTCTATCGCAGAATATCGGGTCTCATAATCGAGTAAGGTATGACTTATGTAATAAACCGGACATTCCTTTCCATCTTTATCATGTTGTGCCAACAATGCTGCGAGAGCATGAGAGGAAGCAGCTGTATACAGAAGGAAGGGTTTAGAAGGTTCAGCAGGTTGAAGAATAGGAGGACTAGCCAAATACACTTTTAAATCTTCAAATGCTTGCTGACAATCCTCATTCCATTGAAAAGTGATATCCTTTTTAAGAAGTTGAGTAAAAGGAAAGGTACGATCCGCAAGCTGAGACACAAACCTACGAATAGCTTGAATCTTTCCTTGTAAGCTTTTAAGTTGAGACACATTTCTAGGAGGTGGCATGTTGACAATAGCATCTATTTTCTTAGTATCCACCTCAATCCCACGATGCGAAACTATGAACCCTAATAGTTTTCCACTATCCACACCAAAAACACATTTTCGGGGATTCAAGCGCATGTGATATTTACGAATTCTTTCAAAAATTTGACGAAGGATTGTAACATGATCCATGCGAAGAAAGGATTTAGCTAAAATATCATCAACATAATCCTCTAAAATCTTATGCATATAATCATGAAAGATAAGGGTCATCGCTCGTTGATAAGTTGCACCGGCATTTTTAAGTCCAAAAGGCATCATTATCCAACAAAACATACCCCAAGGAGTGGTGAAAGCATTTTTGAATTGATCTTGAGGGTTAATAAAAATTTGATTGTAACCTGAAAAACCATCCATGAAGGATAACAAGGCATGTCCTGCCGTAGAATCAACTATCATGTCAATGTTTGGAAGAGGGAAATCATCTTTCAAGGAAGCTTTATTCAAATCTCGAAAGTCAGTACACATTCTTATTTTGTTGTCTGGTTTAGCCACAGCGACAATATTTGAAATCCATGGGGAATAGTCAATAGGGCGGATAAATCCAGCCTCCAATAATTTTTCAATCTCAGCCTTAACAAGCAGAGCCACCTTAGGATTCATTTTTTGAATCTTTTGTTTCACGGGCTTAGCGTCAGGAACTAAGACAATATTATGAGTAACAATCTTAGGATCTATACCAGGCATGTCAGAATATGCCCAAGCAAAGATCTCAGGGAATTCACGCAATAGTTCTTCATATTGTTTTTGTTCTTCTTCATCCAAACATTTCCCAATTTTAATGACTTTCTCTTTATTGCAAGGATCCATCTTAACATCAGTGGTGTCACTTATGAGAAGATTACTTTGTTGAGGAGTATCCTTTAACTGAGGGAATTCTTTCACAATCTTATCGATATCAATCTCTTTTCCAAAATAGGCTTCGGTGTTCAAACAATAAGGGAGTCCCCTGTTGTGATGATAACGAGGAAGAGTGTCATAGGCTCCCAAGAACTCAGCTAAAGCATCATCGGTAGGGAAGATATCCAAAGCACAATCACCCAAAGAATCCTCGTCAATATACTCAGGGTGTTGTATTGATAGAGATGTAGAAATAGCATTAACACTAATGCATGGTCTTTTAGAAGCTTTAGTACGTTTGCAGGGATTATAGCCAAGTCCAAAGGCATAATTGTGAAAATTAGTCTCTAGAGGAACCCTTATCCCTTGTTCATTAGCACCACAACCTTTTCCATGATACCCATGCTTAGCGAAAATGCGAAAACCACGACCATAACGATCAGCCATTTCAGGAAGAGAAGGTGGTTTTTCATAAGACAAAGAATCAAACTCTTCATAATTATAGATGTGAGGAGAAGAAGTTTGAGAAGCGGCCACAAAATTATTACTCATAGATTCAGGTAAGGTTGATTGATTTTTATCTTCTTCTTTCTTTTCAACTTTATGATTTTCAGCTTCTTCCTTCTTTCCAACTTTAATTTCTCTAGAAGGAACCTTATATTCACCTACAAAGGTAGGGTTAAAATCAAGAGATCCCCAATCATCTTCTGCGAGAACCTTCTCAGGATCAAAATCCTTTTCATGTGTATTTTCAAGTCGAGAAGGATCTTCTCCAGGAGTTCCAGACTCATCCGAAGGATTTTGATCATCGGAGAGCGAAGACTCGTCGATAGGTTTCTTGTTTAAAGAGTCATCACTAGACGAGGATGGCTTAGAAGAATCTCCTTTGGAATTAGATGTTTATAGACAAGCTTGAAAATTAGTATCACCCATCAAGGTGTATGTCTTATTGTTATAAAGGAATTTAACTTGTCTATGCAATGTAGAGGGGATAGCTTGCATGCTGTGAATCCAAGGCCTCCCTAATAACAAGTTATATGTTAAATTTCTAGGCATAACATGGATAGGAGTAGGCAAAGTAACAGGTCCCACTGTGAGAGGTAAGGTGATGATACCTAATGAAGTCTTAGCCACATTGTCAAAGCCACGAATGGGATGAGAGTCAGGCTCCATAAGAGATGTATCCACTTTCATCTTATGCAATAAATTAATGCTACACACATTAAGGCCAGAGCCATTATCTACTAGTGTTCGTCTTATAGCAGTGTCTTTCCTGACAACCACAATCATCAAGGGATCATATTGTTGTTGAATTTCACTAGTAGGCAACTCATCTTGGGTAAACACAATTTGAGCTTTAGGATTCATCACAGAGTTAACAAAAGATGCTATATTACTAGATGTATTCGGTGGAGGAACATTCAAATCTTTCAAGGCATCTTGTAACATTCCATGATAAGCGGAAGAAGTTTGAATCAAATCCCAAAGGGATATCTTAGTAGGGGTAGCTTTGAGTTGTTCTATGAGATCATATTCCTTACCCATAACTTGCGAAATTTGGGGAGCTTGAGGAAGAATTGGTTGAGGATTAGGAAGAGAGACTGTAATAACAGGAGGAGGATTAGGTTGCCTATTATTTCTGGTATGATAGGTATGGGCAACCGCATGATAACTCTCTCTAGTTATTTGCTTAGCATAATTGTAACGACTTATAGGTTTTCTTCCTTGTACGGTGATGATTGGTTTATTCGGAGTACGAAAGGAATCATGATCATACCTTCCTTGGACAGTAAGGAGAGGAGTTTTAGGAATTTGAAAGGTGGGAGAAGGATAAGCACCTTGGACTTCAAAGAGAGGCTTGTTATATTCATTCAAATTTATCATGTTAACCAATTTAGAGGTCTTGTTTTTGTTTAAAGGTTTCGACAAAGCCACAAAGTCATCAAGAGCATCATCCAACAAAGCATGATCATATCGGTTAAAAGGTTTGTCTTTTGATTCAAAAGGAGACATCTCCTCATAGAGGGGATTATTGAAAACAACCATGTTACTAGATTCAGGGGAAGAGTGGATAGGAATGTATCCTTGAGAGGAACCATTCGACTTATCTTTCTCATCACACCTAAATGGCATAGTAACAAGGTTTATGAGTTTTTGGTAAAATGAAGGTTTAGCATCCTTAGGGTTCAAAAACTCATCTAAAGCTTCATCTAATTCATCTTGGCTATACTCATAATAATCATCAAAAGTATGAACATTTTGCAAATAAAAATCTGACATTTTGAAAAGATCGCATAAAATTTAAACACACAATGCAAAGAAACACACTCCTCTTCTTTTTTTTTTTCTCTTTTAATAAAATGAAATGAAAACACACTAAATCTAAATCTAGATCTAATAAATGCAATGCAAGAGGAAGCAATGATAGATTCACGTTGGGTTCACCAAAATGTGTAGGGGAAAAAGTGAGACTAGGTTAATCATGCCCTAATCCTACCTTTTGACACACATTACGGAATACGAAAGAGCCTAGAGATATCGTACAATTGGCTACTTCTTTTTGTGAAAGAGAGAGCCACGGGATATCTATTAGGATTTCTATTCCCTTGTTGAAATTGTAAGATCAAGTAATGCAAGTTCAAACCCTAATCTCAAAATGCAAGTATGAACTAATAACAAGATTGCAGAATTGAGATTAAACAATGAACAGCTGTAAGTACAAGGATGAAATAAGAATGCAGATATGTACCCGGCGTCAAAATCGGACTGAAAATGTTCGGGACGAGGGCGCGGGCGTCACTGTCCTGAAAACTGCACCAGAAACCACTGTTCTGCACTTTGAAACACTGTCTGGAAACTGTCTGTAAACTGTCTGTCCGGAGGACCAAGGCACCCAGCGCCTCTGTCCCAGGGACCAGGGCGCCCAGCACCCCTGTCTTGGCAGGACCAGGGCGCCCAGTGCCCCTGTCCCGGTCTTCTGCTCTGCAATTTCACACAGAGTGCTGTCCCAACTTTCTCTCTCCAGATCTGTATCCCGCGGCGTCGTCCGAATCTCGAAACCTGCAATAATATCTAAAAAGGGGGAGGGGCGGCTATATAGGGTTTTGCCTTAGTCAAACCCCCACTTCGGTGATTTCCACCTCCACGAATAGCCAAGTTGTTTTGTAAAATGTATTGTGTGTGCAGACCTAGTGTGTGTGCAAGGTCCAAAATGCAAGAAAGCAAACTAGAGCAACCTAGAAAGTAAACCCTAATTGCTTGTAAATGATAATGTAAATGCTCTAAATCAAGATGCAATGTTATCTAAAGCATGAATAAATGATGTACCAAAGCTTATGCAAAGACATGAAAACAATACGAAATCATACCCAACCCTCAAGGGAGGAGTACAAGCCAATCTTCAGTCGGTAATCTCCTATTGTTCTTCAATGTCTTCCAAGCCCTAAGTGGATGAATGAATTTGATAGATGCTTGATAGAATGATGTTGAATGTTGTTGAAGTCCTCAAAGATCTGCTCTTTCCCTGCATATGAAGTTCCTGAAAACAAAAATGCCCCCCCTCAAAATGAGGAAAGAGAGCTTTTATGTATGAAACCCTAGGTCGTAAATTCGTATTTTGGCCGACCTAGAGATTGAATATCCTGCCAATTTCTTGGGGTTAAGCTTTATTTTATGATTGGATCGCGCTCCTAAAATTTCGGGAAAAATGTCCGGGACCATGTGCACCGGGCGCCACGGTCCCAGCAACTTTTCACCAGATTTTCAGGGCTGTCGGATATGATGATTTTAGAGAGAATCCCGAAGTTACAGGTGATTTCGAGATGTTTTGACCCCGAAACCAAGCCCCCAAGTTCGGAATAGGACTTAATTAGGGTTTTTGATTAAGTGGTGTATTGGAGGAATAAAATGCGAAGGGCGCGCTTTAGTGAAAGGGCCCAACTTTATGATGTAGAGAATGATGAAATAGGAACCTTAGACCTAATTAATTTGATTAATTAAGTGCTTAAGGAGAAATGCAATGCAGAATGTAAAATGCACTAAGGCGGGTGCTAAACTAGGTGTGAAATTGTACCACCCTAGCGAGTGCATACAATTTACGACGCTACAATTTGTATCACATACAACTCAGCTAGGGAAGAACCACTAACCCCTGAACAAGAAGAGGAAGAGTTTGTTCCTTTTGTAACACAAAGTTTCTATTGAAGTTCATTTCATCCATTATCCCATTCACACATCATCCATCCATTTCAACTCTCAAAACATCAAGAGGTTTTTGTCCTAAGTTCTCTTTCGATATTGCTTGAATCAAACATAATACATCACATTTTAGAGTGTCTTGACATCTAGGATAAACTCATCCTAAGAGGAATTTCTACACAAGTTAAAACTAGTCTATGAGTGAATCCTCTCATTACTAGGTAGTTGCATCTGTAACGCATCTCAAATCTCTCTAAACCTTATCGCATCAAACATTGTCAACCAAACACAACAAGAAATTCAAGGAAAAACTTTGGTAATATCTACCTTTAGTGCTAGAGATCCATATGCAAATTACCCCACCAAACATAAATCTCTCATTTCATCAACAACTCATCATCATTTTCACCAAACTTGAACAATAACTTGTAAACAAAATGGCTCAAACCAGATCTAGAACTAGACAAATGGAAATTGAGGAAGAAGAGGAGGAGAATATCAATGAATTCCAAGAAGCTCTTGGAGAAAACCCAAATGATGAAAATCCAAGTACTCCTACTCCTATAGCAATAGAAAGGGCACAACACAACCCTCTCTTTAATCAACTTTTTGATGAAATACTTAGGAATAATGCTGATGCTCACTTTATAAGACTTGCTCAAGAGGGAGCCAAACTACCCTCTGATTTTGATGTTGCACAACTAAGGCAATCATCAAAATGCCAAAGTGGTAATGAGGATGAAAGAGGTCGCAATCATATTAGATACAACCTTCATCAAGGTAATCCCCCACCTCCTCCTCCTCCAAATGACATAGACATGTTGCGGCAACAAGTCAAAAATCTCGCCCAACAGCTTCATAGTAGTGTGAAAACTAACCAGTTTTCACTTAATGATATTTGTCCCTATCCCTTTGATAGGACTCTACATATGCCACCTTTTCCATGAGGGTTTGAAACACCCAAGTTCAAAAAGTATAGAGGAAAAGGAGATCCTTGTGATCATGTTAGAGAATTCCCTTCAGCTTGCCTAGAAGTGGCATACGAGGACACATACCTAATGTGACTCTTTCCCCAAAGTTTGGGAGGAACAACCACATCATGGTTTTGCCAACTACTAGGTGGCATTAGGACCTTCGAAGAACTAGTCCAGAAGTTCCTGGCACATTACTCACACAACATTATCACCATGGCTGATCTATGCAACACTAAACAAAAGCCAAGAGAACTATTTTTAGTCTTCCTACAACGATGGCGTCAAATGTCTAGTAGACATTCTCTTCAATTACCCGAACAAGAATTAGTGGAAATATTTATTTCCAACTTAAACGACGAAATGGAATTCCACCTAGACATGAAAGACACAGACTCCTTCAATGACATGATCACCAAGGGTTTAAAATGTGAGTGGGCTCTCATAAAAAATGGGCTTATTAAAATATACAACGAGCCAAAGGATGGCCCTCGCCCGCACTTCAATAGTGATAAGCCTAACTTTTGGAACAAAAACAAAAACATTGTCAATGACGGGGTTGTGGATGCTAGAACTATCAAAAGAGCACAACCTGTAGTCTGATTTGTAGGACAAAACCCCCCACCCAAGAATAAAATGGTTGTTCCAAATCAAGGACACAATGTACCTCAAGTGGAACCCAGACAACGCCAACAAAATTTCAAACCAAAACGAACATACACTCCCCTAGGGGAACCCATTGAAACAGTGTTACGTCAATTGGTTTCTTCAAATTTGGTAACCTTACCAAAAACATCAAATTACGAACCTCAGGTCAAACCTTCATGATGGAGGGATACTGAACATTGCAATTTCCATCAAGGGAAAGGGCATAAGACAAGCAATTGTCACAGATTGAAAGATCTTATTCAAGATCTCTTATTGACCGAGGTGAAATTGAAATTGAAGGACATGACCCAAAAACAACAAATAATGATCATCTCATGTTCAAAAATCCACTTCCATCACAAGATCAAAGGGATCCTTCCACTTCAGGGAGAAACATAGATACCACTGATTATACGCGAGCCACCTAAAATTACACTGTGAATCACCTATATGATGCCAGTGAAAAAATTGCAACTATTACCATAAACAATCCCAGCTCCAGTTGCAATGTTGTTACACGTCGCGGAAAGATCACCATTAAAGTAGCTCCACAAGGCACCTCTATCCCAAAGCACTATAACCTTGTGGAACAGCTAGATAAGATGCCCACACTAATATCTATCTTAGAGCTATTGCACCTATCCCCATCTCATTAAACAATATTGGATCAAGCTCTCCAAGAGGCGTCAGTTCCTGTAAATCTAAATACAGATCAGTTCCAAGCCATGGTTGGAAATCTAAGATCATCACCTTGTCTCACTTTCTCTGAAAGTTACAATACATCATTCCAGCAACCTCATAATGCCTCACTCCACATTGAAGGATTTATCAACCAACATAGGATCAAGAGATTCTTGATCGACAATGGAGCGGGCCTGAATATCTATACACTGCAATTGGTCATAGCTTTGGGATATGCAATTGAATCAGTGGATCCCCACAAAAAGATAACAATCAAAGCCTATGATGATGTAGAGCATTCATCTAAAGGAGCAGTGGTGCTACTAATTCGAGTGGGCCCAGTGGTAAAGGACATCATATGTCAAGTTTTGGACCTTGCTCTGTCGTATAATTTATTATTAGGAAGACCTTGGATACACGCCATGCAAGCCGTTCCATCCACCTACCATCAGTGTCTCAAGTTCCCTCATAATGGTGTAGAACTTACAATCCTAGGAGATGCAAATCCCTTTGCATATTGTCACAATATAAATCATCAACCAGAGATTACCATTCCCAACAACAGAGAAGTTATCCCATCCACCTCATACGTAAGTCCAACCTCTCTTTCCAGTTCAAACACCACTATACCCAAGCAAGAGAAGCTCAAGATGAAAATGGCAGAGGAAGGTCTTGGGGAGTACAATTTAAGCCAACTCTTTTGTGTTGAACAACTACCCACTTCTCCTAGAACTCATGGGAAACCTCAAAAGTGACTTCATACACCACTGGTTAAGACAACATGTACCTTGATGCCTTTCATCCTTGGAAAGAGTCAAGAAGAAGAGACCAAAGATGAGGACTTAGCAAAATGGATCTACAAAGATCCTATCACCACAAAAATCCCACAAGTTAAGCTTCCCATAGATCAATATGGCAAAGGCCTTCTCATTATGCAAAGAATGGGTTATGATGGTCAAAGTGCCTTGGGACCTTGCAAGCAACGACGACATGAACCGTTGCAGCCGGAATTAAAGCCCAAAGATAACACAAGATTAGGATTTCAAAAGGAGATCCTACCTAAGCTCAGATTCAAAGGGAAACCCAGTAAACCTCTATATCAGCCTACTACAAACATAAAGAGGTCACCTTTGATTATGTCGACAACACCACACATCATAGCAACTACCCCATTGAGGCTGAAAATCCTAGCAAAACCATCCACAACACTAGTCATCCCACTAATCAAACCAACAATCCCATCAACAGTAACAATGACATCAATCACACCAATAACAAAAGCAACTATATTAGAACCCATAGCAGTGATGACAACACTGGCAATTCCAACAGAAGCAGTAGAGTCAACAATGTTGATGCTCCACATATTAGATTCATTGATCCCTATAATCCTTCTTGTAGCAAAAATCATTCCATCTATCCAGGTACATCAGTCGATCACACCTACAGTATTTAACTCAAAAGATATCCCAGTATGGTATAAGAATCGGATCCTGGAAAGTGACTCAGAGACCGACTCACATGAATGGGAATTTGATTCAATACATCTAAATACTTTAGATGAGGAAGACATGTCACCCCCTCCACCTCACAAGGAAATCCCTGTTTACGGAGAAGCACAGATTAAAACCTCTTGGGTTCCTGAACTGGAAACATCTTCCACAGACCCTACGTCACATCCTACATCCGATTCTGACAGGGAGAGTACCATCAATGACCTTCACCACAACGTCTTAACCCTCACTGACACATCTTATGAACTTAACCTAATCGATGAAGTAATGCCCATTATACATCCCAAACTCATCGAATGGAACCAATCTAATCCCTCATGTCTTGATCATTTCCAAAATGATGAGGCAATCATTGACTTCTTGGAACTATGGGATAACATACCAAGCGGGGATCACAAAGCTGGATTCACCATACAACTTAATAGCGCAACATACTTTGGGGCAGATGTCAAACCTTTTAGCTGCAAAAATATAACAATAAAACATGGATCTTCTAGTGAAAACCACACCGTGGCACTGTTTGATCCCATAAAAGTAAAAAGAAAGAGTGTTTCCAATGATGGAAACCTCTCTGAGGCACCTGAGGATGAAAGGTTTGACATTCTCCCCTCTAGTACACAGTAGGAACGATCAACAATTCTGATCGAGGAAACTAAAGAATACAATGTAGGGACTTCTGAAACTCCTCACCACATACATCTGGCATCTCTTTTGACTCCAGAGGAACAGCCCAAGTTTGTCAAATTCTTCAAAAAAATGCCAAATCAACTTTGCATGGTCATATGCCGGCATGCCCGGTCTTGATCTTGATTTAGTCATGCATCATCTCGCTATAGCAGAAGGAGCTAAGCCCATCAAGTAGAAACTTAGCAAGATGCATCCTCAGATTGTAGTACTCGTCAAAGAAGAACTCAAGAAACTCCTGAATGTTGGTTTCATTAGACCAATTGATTATGTAGATTGGATCTCCAACATTGTACTCGTCAGCAAACCAAATGGGGGTATCCGTATCTGTACTGATTTTAGAGATCTGAACAAGGCATGTCCTAAAGATGACTTCCCCCTACCAAACATTGACATAATAGTGGACCTAATCGTAGGACGTGTCATTCTTTCTCTCATGGATGGCTTTTCCAGGTACAACCAGATAAAGATCGCACCAGAGGATCAACATAAGACAACCTTCACATGTCCATGGGGAACTTACTGCTGGAATGTAATGCCTTTCACTCTAAAGAATGCAGGAGTGACCTATCAAAGAGAAATGAAAACCATCTTTCATGCTATGATGCATACTATAATGGAAGATTATGTTGATGACTTACTGGCAAAATCACTCACAAGAGCAGGCCATCTAGCAATATTAGAGAAAATCTTTGATAGACTAGAACAATATCATGTTCGACTCAACCCAAAGAAATGTGTCTTTGGAGTAACCTTAGGGAAGCTTACAGGATACATTTCCTCCAACAAAGGTATTAAGGTTGATCCTAAAAAGGTCAAGGCAATCATGGACATGCCACCTCCCAAGAATATTAGTCAGCTAAGGACATTACAAGGGCGGCTTCAATCCATCTGAACATTCATTGCACAACTGGCAGATAAGTGTCATCCTTTTACACATCTGTTACACAAGAACATCCACTTTCAATGGGATCCTAGATGCTAGCAAGCATTCCAGATGCTTAAAGACTATCTCATGAATACACCATTGCTGATCCCACCAGATCCGATTAAGACTTTATTACTCTATATCTCAATAACAAATACAACATTAGGAGTGCTAATGGTTCAACATAATGCAGAAGGGAAAGAGTGTGCTCTCTACTATATCTCTCGCACACTGGTCGGCTATGAACTCAATTGCACACCTATTGAGAAAGCTTGCCTAGCAGTAATCTTGGCAGCAACTAAACTAAGGCACTACCTGTTAACACATAAAGTACAACTCATTGCTAAGATTGATCCACTAAAGTACTTACTTAGCAAAACAACATTGACTGGCCACTTGGCCAAATGGTTAATGATTCTAAGTGAATTTGACATTGAGTATGTGGACCGTAAGGCTATCAAAGGTCAAGTTATTGCAGATCACTTGGCCGATGCACCAATTATAGGCAATCATCCTCTCATTTCCAAATTTTGAGATGAAGAGATATTCATGGTCACAGAAGCACAACCATGGAAACTATACTTTGATAGTTTGTACACTAGGCATGGCTCGGGGGCAGGCATTTTATTTATCACACCTCAAGGTGACAGTATCCTGAAGTCTTACAGGCTAACTTTTCCATGTACAAACAACATAACAGAGTATGAGGCCTTGATTATAGGACTCAGACTAGCCATACAATGGAAACTGAAAGAGTTACAGATATATGGCGACTCCCAACTGGTCATCTGACAATTAACAAATGAATATCGGATCAAAGATGACAAACTCATGTCGTACAAACAAATGGTGGACAGTTTAAAAGCATCATTTACTACTATCACCTTTGAGCAGATACCCAAAGATCAGAATTGAGCTGTTGACGCTATGGCTACCATTGCATCTCTCCTAGATCTTCCACAAAATTCAACATGCTATGAGTTCTTAGTCAAACAACTTTTGATTCCCGCATATGATATCCCTGAAACCGAGATGATATGTCACCTTGTTGGTTCCAAATACCCATGGTATGGTGAGTTCTATACCTACCTTTGGAATCACACACTTCCTCCTAACCAATCGAATAACCAACGTAAAGCCTTCATTCACCAAACCGCTTGATATACCATTATTGCTGAAACCTTATACCGACATAGTCTTGATGGTACTCTCCTTCAATGTTTGGAAAAGGATGAGATAACAAAGGCCTTGGAAGAGGTACATGAAGGAATTTGTGGAACTCATGCAAGCGATCCTTCACTGGCCAAGAAACTCATGCACACTGGATACTATTGGCCATCCATGGAAAAAGACTCCTACTGTTTTGTCAGAAAGTGCAAGAAATGCCAAGTTCATGGAGACTTGATACATGCACTAGCATAGCAATTTTAACCAATCACAACACCATGGCCCTTTTGTCAATGGGGACTTGACCTTGTGGCTAAAATCCACCCATCTTCATCCAACGGTCATAAATTCATCATTACCGCCACCGAATACTTCACAAAGTGGATCAAAGCTATTCCACTTACCCAAGTCACCGACAAGTAGATCGCCTCATTCATCCTTAATTACATCATCTGTCGGTATGGTGTCCCATGTACATCATCACAGATAATGGTCTTCCTTTCAAAAATCAGGATGTGCGCGAGCTCTATGAGAATTTTCACATCCAACACTACTTTTCCACTCCCTATTACCCACAAGGAAATGGTCAGGCCGAAGCATCAAATAAGAAAATATTGAGAATCCTCAAGAAGACACTCAATGATGCTGGCCGTGATTGGCACGTTTAATTAAATCCAGCACTATGGGTGTATCGAACTAGCATTTGAACCCCTATAGGTGCAACTCCCTACTCACTAGTCTATGGTGCAGAAGCCATCCTACCTATTGAGGTTGAGATACCATCTCTATGAGTTTCCTTGCATAATATGATAGATGATGAAGAATACAGAGTATCATGTCTTCAAGACTTGGAACTACTTGATGAGAAATGACAAGCTGCATACAATCACATCAAAGCCTATCAACAGCGAATGAGCATAAGCTATAATCTTCGAGTTAGACCTCCTACATTTGAGGTAGGTGATCTTGTTCTTTGAGAGAATCCTCGTAACCAACCCAACCGAGAACATCAAGGAAAGTTTGCATCAAACTGGCTAGGTCCATATGTTATCACTGCTATATTTGGGTCCAGAGCATATCAGTTGGCTACTTCAGAAGGAGAACCGCTAGCAGATCCGATCAATAACATGCACCTCAAACAGTTTTATACATAAGTTGTATAGAGCATCAGGCTCCCATACATACCAGAAAAAAACAAAAAACATTCAGATAAATGTCCTGAAGAAAATACAAAAAAATCAAAATAGTAAAAAACAAAATCATGCATCCAAACGGTGAACAACCACTCCGATGGCACCTTGGGTAAGTGCAATGGTGAAAACCTGGCAAACAGGAGCCACTCGTAAAGGCTATGACTCCATTGTCTTTCAAACTTTTTGCGATCACATTCATTACACACAGACATCTATCCATCCAAACCATGGCTTGTTATTGATCTATAATCCAAGATAAGTACTTCATGCGTTTTGCATCCCGCTTTTTCATAGTCATGTCTAAACTGGGGTCAATACCCTTAATTTGTTTGATGGAAGTGGATTCTACATTATTTGTGATTCATTGAGTTCTTAATTCAAAAAATATCTTGCAAAATACCAAAAACATTGGAAAAACAAATCACAAAATACCAAAAACATTGAAAAACTGTCTCACAAAATCCAAAAAAACATCAGAAAAACAATAAAAAATATGGCAATGCTTTTGTACATACACATCTAAGAAGATACCAAACAAACATTGTGGAATACCCAAATGATGACCACTTATCACATCAACCAAGCAATCAACATCAACACGCAAACTGTCTTCACAAGGATGCATCCTTCCTTACCAAAATAAAGACATGATGACATTTTCTTTGACAAGAAAATTCTGTTTAAGCTATCAAATACTTGGTTAGATTTGTAGGTTATTTATTTATTTATATCAAGTTACTACGCTACTCTGGGATATCCACAAGTGATTAGAGTAGAGGGGATGGTTCCTAGGCATTGTTTGTGTGTCTTCTATGATTTATTCCGATGAAGTTCTGGGGCATGTACTAATGGTGTCTATGTGGGAAGTTCACTAAGCTACGTGATCTTATGTGAAATACAGTCATAGATCACTATGGCTTGCTGACTACAACGCATACCTCAACCATATGAGCATGGACCATTATCGAGGGTCCATATTCTTTATTCTTTATTTATGCTACTTGTTTGCAGGTACAATGCTCCATCCTTGGTTCCTACTGCCTCATCCAAGCTCGATATTATCATGCTCAATGATGAAAATAAAGCTCTATGGATAATCATTCCATCTCATCTATTTATATTGCATTCTATTGCATATCACCCATCCATTTAATCATTCATTATTCACATGCATGGTTTTGTATGCAAGTGTGAACAAGATTAATATGAGAAGTTTATTTTACAAATGACTTGGTCTTGGATACAATCATGACAGAGTTCTCTGATACATCATCAGTGCATCATGCAAAGTCTACACAACCTTGCATTCATCTATCATAATCACATCATCATTTCATTACATTTACTTACATTTGCATAAACCTAATTCATTATCATTTACTTGCATATAGGTTTATTAAAATCTTAAATCTTCATTAGCATGCATTTCATATCATTTAGTTTCATTTTAAAAACATATAGTTCATTATCATTTTATCATTGCACAAATCACGACATTTAGATTCATTTATCAATTTGTCATCATTTGCATTTACTACCATTATTAGCCATTACTATGCATTCATTTAGTGGCATTTAAAATCATCATTTACCATCATTTTAAACTTGTTTACCATGTATTTTTTTAGATTCCCATAGTTGCATGCATTGATGTATCTATCCATTAGTTAAGTGCATTCATTTATCCATCTAGTATATTCTTATACTCATTCATTTCATCTTACAAATAAATTTAATTTAGGATTCATTATAATACATTCATTATCCTTTTAATAGCATTAAGGTGCAGTTATTCATTACCCATGAGTTGCATTATCATCACATTATCATTTCACTTAACTATATTTTTATCAACATTTAGATCATAAACAAACAAAACCATTTGTCTCAACATTGGTTTATACATTGCACATATGCATTCATTTAGAAATCATCATATAAACATTTGTATTTTACATTTGTTTAATCATATAGCATTCACTCTAACCATCTAGATGCATTTACATAAATAATTCATACATAGCATCAAACATCACTGCATATCATTATCTCATTATCTCATCAACATAAAATACAATAACTGTCTGTATCATCATAAATATCATTTCATTATGCATACATCATCATCATGACATTACATAAGGCATTACATCAACAAATCATGCACATCAACCTGCATCCACATGTTAGCATCACATCGTAAAACATGCATATAGACATCACATAAATAAATCATCATAAAATAGGCATATAGGAATCATCTCATAAACACATACATATAGAAAATACAAGTATCCATCTAAGCATAAATCATAAGATCATTATCCCACATAAATCCATACATATCAACGTGCATATCATCACAAAATATGGGATCTCCTCATATATCATATCATATCGCTAAAAATATACATGTATCAGAGTACAATGAAGTCCAAAATAGCAGCTACCAAGAGCCATCCAAGACACAGTCCAACATGACAAATATGTAATCACATATAAATGCTCTCTTAGATGCCACTCTGACTAGATGTTGTACCACCATCACCACCTGCTCCCCCACTACCCCCCTGCACCACCTGCACTATCTCGTCGTGGAGGACCCATCACACCACCACTGCTCTGCATCCTCTCAGACCGCTCTGATCTCACCTAACGCATCTGCGAATAGCTCGTGGCTCGCTGACTAGCTAGAACCACCTACTCATATAACCCCCGCCAATACTCTATCTCATCCTGTGCCCACCAAATCTCCCTCATCACCTTCCCAGTAGGACCCTATGCTCCTACTCCAACTTGGACTCTCTCCTGCAGCTCTGCTAATCTCTCCACTGCATCATCCCTCTCCCGTAGCACCACTGTCATCTTTGACTCTCGTACAAACAACTACACATCTCTAACAGCCACCTCTACCTCTATATCCTCTAGATGAGTCTTCAACACTAGTATCATATGATCCAGCAGATCTCCTCCAGTCGCTCCCTCCTCTGTATCCATAGGTGCCTCTCTAGTGGCTCCCTCCCTTATTTCCATAAGTGCCTGTCCCTCACCTACATCCCTACCACCTAATCTCATGCCTCCCGACATAAAAGGTCCTTGTGATAGCCGCAATGGCTTCCCACCTCTCCCTCTCCGCTATAAATGTCCACCTCCCCCACCTCCACCTCCACCTCTAAATCCACCACCCCCTCCTCCTCCTCCTCCATCACCACCTCCTCCATCCCCACCACCACCATCCCCTCTCCCTCATCCACCTAGTACTCTGCCACCTCCTCTCCTCCTCCATCTCTAAGGATGGACTAGGCTCTGCTGGATCGGATATCCGAGGAATCAGATGTGCGGTGATATACTATGTATACTCCTCAGTCACCCCTGCATCTACCACCCCAGACCTCATTTGCGATGGTCTCATCTGTAATGTGAAAAAATCTGCCAGTGCCTGATCATAAGGTAACACTGGTCCTCATAAGAACCTCTCTCGGACCACCCTAGCATACTCTCCCGATCCACTAGACAATCCCTGTCGCCGCCCAAACTATCTCAGAACTCTACCAGGAAGCTGTCTCTCCATATTGTAGGCTATCCTACCAATGAGATATCATGTCATGAACACATACGATAAGGCCTCTACATCATCCTCCCATGACTCACACTTAATGTACGACCTCCAGAGCACGGTATCCAAATCATCCAGTGCCCCCCGCCACAACTCTAACTTCCCTAGGTGGGGCTGACTCATCATACCTCCATACATGTATACATATGGCTGGTCCACTGCTTAGAATCTCAGACTAACTGGTCGAGTAACAAGTAAGTGCTCCCACACCCAAATATGCAGCAAAGTGATCCCCACTCCCAATGAGCCCACCTCTCAGTATACTACCTCATGTAGCTCCCGATATAAGTGCGATAGCATGCACGGTCCCCATGCAAACCAGCTCCCCTCTGTCATCATTTGCTTGATCACCTGACCCCAACCAGTGGCAAGTCCATGCGATCATCAATCTGGACATAGCAGTCCCCCAACAATCCCTAATAGTATCGATGGTAATGGTTCGTACATCGCGGCTATGTCCTCCCATGCTACAAAACCATCATCAATGTAGACATCCTCATCAAAGAATCTCTGCACTGCCGTAGTCCTCTAAGCCCAGTCATACGTCACTAGCTCTCCTCGAATGGGAATGTGTAGGATGCGCCATACATCCTCCAGTGTAACTGTCATCTCCCCCTGCACTAAGTGAAATGTGCATGTCTCACTATGCCATCGCTCTGCCAATGCTATGATCAACCCACGATTTGTCTGAATCACGGGCATATACATAACATCGTACAGGCTAGTCGCTGCAATGCAATCCACCTTGGCCTCTATCAAACGATCACGCAGAACCTGTGTGGTGGGATTCCTTTCGCGCATCTGTAAGACGCGAAGATCCTCCTACACACATACATCAACCATCATCATCAATTGTTTTATTTCAAACTTTCTTAAGTTTAAACCTAGACTATCAACAGATACTTTGATCAATTATCTTCAGGTCTTAACAAGTAAGCAATCATGACACACCTAGACTACAACAGGCATTTATCGTAATGACTTAAGTCTCATCAAGGCTGCTATGGTTCAAAACAACTCTCACAATCACATCTCCATCCATCCATCATTGGCATTAGGAGATTCTTTTTCAAAAAACACTGGGGCATTTACCTTCTTAACAAATGCGCTACTCTACACATAATAGCGCTAATACTTTGACAACCACGCTAAATCAACTACCCAATAGCGCTAAACCAACAATAGCGCTACATCGACTATACAATAGCGCCATCTCACAACAAAAGCGCTCAATCAACTACTTATTAGCATAACAGAGCAATAGCGCTAAATTAACTATGCAATAGCACTAGACTTGCAAAAGCGCTAAAACCACTACGCAAAAGTGCTATAGGGGCACAAAAGCACTATTTTAGTTGATAGTAGCGCCAAAACATAGTTTTAGCGCTATTGTGTTGACTCAACTTTGATCAAGAAAAAACCTATCAAAATTGCGTGAAATTCAAAACATCAAATTCACATACCACTGGTCTGTAGTCGTCTGGCCACTGGAATCGACAGACTCGCTCTAGTCGATGATCTACTATAGGCACCGACATCCTGACTGCTTCTTTCTCTTCTAAAAGGTCACTATAGAAGCTCTGGAAATCGATATGGAGACAAATGTAAATGAGCCCATTTTCACCCCTTCACCCCCATATATACCCTTCATCGTAACCCTAATTTTACCCTGCTCACCGCCGTCGTCCCCGTGAACTTCCGGAGCCTCCCATTTCTTCATTTTATCTCTCTTCTATTTTTTCACCATTATTACTAAAATCTTCTCTTCTATCACCCCGCCAATTTTCATTCTTTTTCGAGAGATCGCCCAATTTTTCAAAATTTTCGGCCCATCTGTCAACGGGGCATACCACCCATAAAATTAACATTTTATGGGGCATATTTCTTCACACCTATTTTTCTTTCTTTGAAATGACGCGATAAAACACACCGTCTCAAAGAGGGGCAAATGTAGTCACATAAATCTGTCCATTTTAATTAAATGAATATTCGCTATTTATTTGATTAAAAATCCACTAGCCATCAGTTAATTAAATTAACATTTAATTAATTCATCTTCAAACATTCTCCTTTTAATTAGATAAATTATTGAATTTATTTTAATTAATTCATTAAACCAAATTCACAAACAATTAAATAAATAAATCCTATTTATTCAATTTAATCCCCTTTCCTCTTTTAAATAAAATAAATAAAACATTTATTTAAATCATTAAATCCCCCCCACTTGCATTTTCCTAAAAATGCAACTTGCACCTATTTGTTGAAATAAATGAATTTTATTTTAATAAAAATCATATTTTCTCTCATCCACCAAACCCACTTGCAATCCTAACCCCCTTCTAGATTCTTCTAACCCCTTCCTAATTAGCCTAATCCATCCCCTAAATATTGTCACATTCCTAAGCAACTTGGAGTCACTTCTCAAAGACTCCAAAGTCTTTGAAAAACATTAATTGTTTTGTGTGTTCAATAATTTAAACGCCAAAGTCTTCCAAACCACTAATGGCTCTTACATGACCATTTATGGTTAAATCCACTTGCACCCATGGTTAGGGACTTTGACCCCTAACTCAACCCTCATGTAACCCATGTGTCTCCTCAAGCATTTATTGCTTTGACCATGGTTATCCTCACTATCCCTTGCACAAGAGTTTACCCCTTGGATAAAAGCTTTATCCAATGGATAACTATAACTCAACCATAACCCTACCTCCCAAGTTAACCCTCAGGTCATGTCAAGCATTAAATGCTTCTTCCCTCTCCCCTCAACCTCTCTCATGTTGACACTTGTCATCCTGGGATTGGGTTGAAAGTCTCACATGGATCATAAACTATTCAATCCTGACCCTTGTTGAGATTACTCAATCTCAACCATCCATTGCTCCATTTTACCTATAAATAGAGCACATATTCCTCATTTTCAAAAACCTCAAGCATTTAGTATTCTTAGCCATAATCCTAAAAACTTGTATGCATTTACATTATACTAAATTTTAGAGAAATATAATTTAGCATAAATAACATACATTTTCATTTTGGACTAAAATAAATCTTAGTTCATTTCATAGCATGTCTAATTAGTTTATTTTACATTTGCATATCATAGCTAAAACATTTCAATCTTGAATCTCCATAAGGCATCCATAGTGCAAAAAAATGCTGAGAGCTACAGTAATTTGGAACTTGGAGAGGAGAGGAACAAGGGAGGAGGAGCTACAAGCATGATAGAAGGCAGTTGGAGATGTCTTCTTGCATTTATATTCATAGTTAAATGCTTTACTTTGTTTTTAGTATCTCTCTTGGTATGCGTGCTTAGACTAGTTTTTGGTTGATTAACACTAACATTTATCTTTGTTTCTTGTGTTTCTTATGTGTTATACGACCACGGGTTTTAGTCTAACATAATACCATTTTGCAGAGCATCAGTTGCGTTTATTTCTGCTTAATCAATGTATATGCAGATGCATTAACATTTGTGTTTAGAGTCGACACATTCATTGGAAACCTTTTTAGATTAAATTTACAAATTTTTAAATTCTGCATTCTTTCCCGCCTTTGTATTTGGTAGTTGGGCATAAAATCCTTCAACATCTATGTAGACGCTTTGACATTTTTGTAGATACTACAGCATCTATGCCTGTGCTGTATCCTTAGAATTTTCAAGTTACTGATCAAATTTTGAGTTTTTGCAGGATTATCTTGTTTGTCCAAGGCATAATTCCAACTACTAACCATTTTCTTGCAACACGGTTGTCCAAGATATATTTTTGCCACTAGTTTTGTTTTGTTTTATGCATTCTAGATAGAAAACTATGAACATATGGGATTAAAATGAACAAGTGTTCTTTGTCCACTAGTTTAGTTGAGTGAATTCAACATATGTGGGGGTCTTCCCTGCACCAATAAGCTCAGTTAGAGCCTTAAGTAGCTTTCTTTGAGAATCCATTGTTGGATTGGTGATCCCTCAGAAGTTACACTAGACACTAGTTTTAGTAGCCAAAATCCTACATTTGATAGTGGTGGGGATGCAGATCGTACCCCAAAGTTACTCCTCATGCATCTGCTCAAGATGAGACATAAATTCCCGATGTAATAGATCCTTGGATCTTTGGGGAAAGGGAATCTGGTATGACCGAGAAGTGAGTGTTGTGGAGTCGAGCTAGTGCTACCAGAATCTCTATTTGTCCGCCTGAGTGAGGTATTTCTTATGTGAGGGACCTAACAAGTGGTTTCCACTTTCCAACCTCAGTTGTGTTATACTCGTAAAATCAATTTGGGCTAATCTAGGCCCTCCATCACTTTCATACTCATTGTGTTGGCCATTTGGTGGAATTGATTATGTGTTGCATTGATGTTTTGTCATTGATGTCAACACGATCTGTTTGGATGCTTTACTGACACCCTTCTGGTCTCGGCAGGTTGCGTGGTTTCTGGTTAACTTGGGTCCGACATGATTTGGTAGGCTTTGGTATTATCTGGTGATGGAATTGGCTTGCTCATGATGCTTATTCTCATATTTGGTTAGTTGGTTTTGGTTTGGTGTTTGGATGTTGTCCTGCTTGCTGAGAAGCTTGGTTTCTGGCTCTGGCGAGGGTTTCACTGGCAGAGCTTTTTGTAGAGATTTTTTATGAATTGCATAAGTAGTGCTGGTGCAGCTTGTGATAAGAGTTTCAGGATGTTGTTGGTGATCATGTTCGAGACTTGGCGTTTGGAGATCATTGATGAAGCGTGTGGACCTATACTTGGTCTTGGTTGATCTAGGTTATGAATCGACATTGTTGTAACGTGTGGATAGGACCTATTGATGTATTTTTGGGATGTCTTATGTGTTGGATATTATTTGTTTGGCCTTAGGCCGACATGCTTTGTAATTATATAATTGGTTTATTGTCTGGAGGCCAACCTAATTGTTTATGGTTGAGGGTTTGTATATATAGATGTAAGATCTCATTGTAGATCATCATGGTTAATGTAAGAGGTCATGGTCAAGGAATGTAATGTCCGAATAATGTAATATCATTCAGGCGGAGGATTTTTATTGATCATTGGAGATCGAATTGGGTTTATGTATGAGGATTTAGTCCTCCAGTATTGAGCTTAACTAGAACTGCACTTTGGCATAGGAGATGCTATCTTTTGCAATTTGACACTTCTCCGGATTGTAGTATGGATTTGTATGTAGTCAGTGAGACTCTTTTTGTGTTGAGTAGTGTGCTCTAGTTTGTTGGCCTTCCTACAAGTGCAGGCCCCATCATTGTAATTCACATACTTATTGCAAAAGTATTATCTGACTTTGGGTAGGCTTCCCACTGTGGTTTTTCCCTTTACCGAGTTTTTCACGTACAAATATTGGTGTTGTGTGAATGGCTCTTATTATGTGATTATTGTTTATGGTTAATTGGATTAAATGCTATTTCAGTACTATTGTTTTGGGTTCTGACATTAATATTTAAATTGCTAATGCTTTTGGTAATATGTGACAACTGATTCAGCCCCCCTCTCAGTTGTCTTCCGGTCATCTGAAATGTCTAACAATTGGTATCAGAGCTTTGGTCCTCTCTGCAAAAATCTTAACCACTTGAGGAAGATCCTATGGCATCTAACAGTTCAAGTTCATCTAGTTCTTCTAGAGCTATCTTTAGAAGGGATATACCGAGGCTTGATGGAAAAAATTACACAATATAGAAGATTCAGATGGAGACTCATCTGAGATGTCTTGGCAATGAGATTTGGGAGATCACACAGAATGGTGTCACACCCTATAATCTGAGATCTAGCAATCCTCCTCCGACAAACCTGGACAAGGAGATTGAGAATGATTGTAGAGCAAGAGAAGACCTCTTGTATGCACTTTCCGATCAACAAATAATGGGATTAATTGACAAATCATCTAGAAAGGCTATATGGGATAAGTTGCAGACTCTTAATGAAGGTGACCCTATAGTTAATATTTCTAAACTTGGTGGTTATTGGGTAAGATATGAGAACCTGAAGATGGAAGAAGATGAAAGGATTACTGCATTCATGGAAAGGGTAAATGAGATTGCTATGTGAATTCAATGTTGTGGTGGAACTCTGAGTGAAGATGAAATTATTTCTAAAGTCTTGAGAGCCCTATCACTGGCTTACAAAATGAAGGCTACTTCTAACAATAAGTTTAGAACAATGGCTAATACATCTGTCAATAGAGATACCTTGGTTGGGAAACTATCTTCATTTGAGCTTGAGGAATTTGGACCTTCTGGAGGTGTGAATATTTAACCTTCTTTTCATGCATCTACATCTGCAACCGGTAGGCAAGATTGGAAAGATTTATATACAAAAGAGTTAGAAGATATGAAGAGAGAAGATGATGAGTTTGAGAAACTTGAAGCACTATTTTCTAGAAGAGTACTGAAAGGACCGGTAGGAAGTAAGTATGAAGGAAAAACACCTTTTAAATGTTTTGCATGTAATAAGATTGGTCATTATTGAATCTAGATGTCCTAAGAGGAATTCAAGATTTAATAAAAGAGTTAAAAGATCATTTAAGCCTAACCCTGGATATCAGAACAAGTATAGATTCAAGATAAATAGAGACAAATCATGCTACATAGTGGATGAGGAAGGCATTAC
The DNA here is from genome assembly GCF_030272615.1 of Cryptomeria japonica. Taxonomy (NCBI): domain Eukaryota; kingdom Viridiplantae; phylum Streptophyta; class Pinopsida; order Cupressales; family Cupressaceae; genus Cryptomeria; species Cryptomeria japonica. The sequence continues at coordinate 40,320,114 of NC_081408.1, forward strand.
AGATGCAGATGATGAACCGGAACAAGACTCTACTAGTGGATCCAACAATGGGAAAGAATGGGTGTTCTTGGCTATCAAGGAAGATGATTCGACACTGGATGTATAGGAAGTGAAGGCACTTGCTGCTAAAATTGAGGACAAGGATGAATGGGTAATTGAAAGTGGTTGTTCACATCATATATCTGGAGATAAAGGAAAGTTTCTGTCTTTGCAAGAATTTGATGGTGGACTGATTTGGAGATGACAAGGCATGTATGATCAAAAGGAACTATATCATTGGATGGTAAGAACAATACTGATAATGTTTATTATGTTGAAGGATTGAAGAATAATCTTTTGAGTGTGGGACAATTGGTAGACAAGGGATTTCAATTACAATTAAAGGATGGAAAATAAAAAATTATTAACAGATCTGGCTTGGAGATTGCAACCAGTACACAGACAAAAGGTAATATATTTTATTTGAACTCTGGTGAGAAAACATGTTTGATTACACAGATTCTTGAGAGTTGGTTATGGCATAAAAGGCTATGTCATGTGAATTTTGATTGCATTGTGAAGATCAGTTCAACTAAGGCAGTTAGGGATATACCTAAGATTATGAAGCCCTATAATCTGATATGTAAGGAATGTCAAATGGGTAAACAAGTTAGAACCTCTTTTAGAAGTATACAAGATAAATTAAATGATGTTCTTGATCTTATTCATACTGGTTTGTGTGGCCCTACTAGATTCAAAAATTTTCATGGCGATAGATACTTCATGCTATTCATTGATGATTATTCTAGAATGACGTGGGTTACTTTTTGAGAGAAAAATATGAAGCATTTGAAAAGTTTAAAATATTTAAAGCTAAAGTGGAAATTGAGATAGGATTGAAGATTAAATGTTTGACATTAGATCATGGTGGAGAATTCACATCCGGTGAGTTTAATAACTTTTGTGACAAGCATGGCATAAGAATACAATTTTCTGCTCCCCGGACACCTCGATAGAATGGAGTTGTGGAAAGGAAGAAAATAACTATCTTGGATGATGCTAGAACAATGATGATGGAAGCTAATCTACCTCATATCTACTAGAGAGAAGTAGTGAATATAGCGGTTTATACATTCAACATAGTACATATCAAAGGAGAAACCGGTAAGACACCTTATGAATTATGGTTTGGAAATACACATATAGTTAAGTAATTCAGAATTTTTGGTAGTAAATGTTATATCAGGAGAGATGATACTATTAGAAAATTTGATCTTAGATGTGATGAAGACATATTTCTTGGTTACTCTAATGAAAGCAAAGCATATAGATGTTATAACAAGAGATTGCAAAGAATTGTGGACAGTGCTAATGTCAAAGTAGATGAGTTGAGCAAAAGTCAAATTAGAGTTTATGAGAAGGAACCGACAGTGGAAATGATTATATCTGAATTTGTAGCACCTAAACTGGAATAGAGAGTTGAACTAGTTACTCAGGCAACATCAATGAATTCTACAACAACTGAAGAATAGGGAAGATGATCAGAGAGTCAAAAGACTCCTAGGTATGTGAGACTGAATCATTCTGAAGATCAAATCATTGGGGATAAGAACAATGGAGTGATGAAAAGAAGAAGACTGGCAACTAATGAGATATGTTTAATTTCACAAGTTCATCCAGTATTAGTAATTGAGGCATGTAAAGATGAACATTGGTTAAAAGCTATGGAAGAAGAATTATATCAGATTGAGAAAAATAACACATGGACTTTGGTTCCGCGGCCTAAAAATAAAAATGTCATTGGAACTAAATGAGTTATTAGGAATAAATTGAATGAGGATGGTAAAGTCATAAGGAATAAAGCTAGATTTTTTTGTAAAGGATATTCTCAGAAGAAAGGAATTGATTATGGAGAGACCTTTGCACTAGTAGCTAGGATTGAAGCTATAAGATTATTTCTTGCCTATGTTGCTTATAATAACTACAAAGTTTATCAGATGGATGTTAAATGTGCATTATTGAATGTAGATCTTGATGAGGAAGTTTATATTGAGCAACTTGATAGTTTTTCACTATTAGACGATACTAAATTGGTTTGCAGGTTAAGGAAAGCCTTATATGGACTGAAACAAGCACCTAGAGCCTGATATGCAAGTTTGGATAAATATATTTTGAAGCTTGGTTTTACTAAGGGCAGTGATGATAGTAATTTATATCATAAAATCATTGATGTTGATATACTGATTGTTGAAGTATTTATTGATGATATTATTTTTGGAGGTGAAGATAAACTATGCTTAGAATTTTCTAAGAATATGGAGAAAGAAGTTGAGATGTCTATGATTGGTGAGATGAAATTTTTCTTAGGTTTGCAGATTACTCAGACTGACAAAGGCATTTTTATCTGTCAAAATAAATATGCTAAGAAATTATTGAAGAAATTTGGCATGGGAGATTCTAAACCGGTAAGTACACCTATGGTTACAAGTGAGAAATTGATAAGAAAAGATGTTTTTGCACCATTAAATCCTACAAGATACAAATCTATGAATGGAGGTCTGCTTTATTTGACTTAGACTAGACCTGACATTATGAATGTTGTTTGTATTGTTTCAATATTTTAGAGTGATCCTAGAGAAAATTATGAGATGGCGGTAAAAAAGATTTTTAGATACTTGCAAGGTACATCAGAATATGACTTATGGTACTCTAAGGATGATAACTTCACTTTATGTGCATATAAAGATGTTGATTGGGCTAGAGATGTTGATGATCGGAAAAGTACTTTCGGTGGAGATTTCTTTCTTGGAAAGTTGGTTTCATGGATCAGTAAGAAATAGTCATGTACTTCTCTATCTACTACTGAAGATGAGTATGTTGCTACTACTACTAACTGTACACAAGTTTTATGGATGAAGCAAATGTTGAAGGATATAAAGTTGGATTGTGATGCACCGATAGTTATTCCCTGTGATAACTCTGCGACTATTGATATATCAAAGAATCTGGTATTTCATTCCAAGAAAAAGAACATATCTATCGAGTATAACTTTCTAAAGGAGAAGGTGGAAGAAAATGAAGTTAAACTAGTTTATGTGAACACTAAAGAGAAGATTGTAGATATTTTCACTAAACCTTTATCCAATGAGTCATTTGAGTACCTGAGAGATAGATTGGGGGTTTTTGCCCCTCCGATAGAGACTTGATTAATGCGGTTTGGCATCAGTCCTACATTCATTAAACGGAATACTATTCATTCAGGCACTGATGTGGGATGCTACTACTGAGGGGGAGTAGTCAGCTTTGAGATTCAGAGGTTTATACTTTTGCTTTGATATTTTTGTCAGATTTTTGGCATTGATGTCAAAGGGGGAGTGATATTGATGTGAAAAAGTTAAAGAGAAATTTAGAGCTTTACAGAGATATTATTCAAATGGAGGGAGATATTGATATTCAAAACTATCTATGGAGATTGTTGGTTGTCTTCCACAGGGGGAGACTTGTTTGGCATTTCTTGGTACTTAGATGTTTTTCACATTAGTGTTGCCATCAATGCCAAAGGGGGAGATTGTTGGCCATTTGGTTGAATTGATTATGTGTTGCATTGATGTCAACACTAGATGTTTGGATGCTTTACGGACACCCTTTTGGTCCTGACAGGTTGAGTGGTTTCTGGTTAACTTGGATCCGACATGATCCGGTAGACTCTAATATTATCTGGTGATGGAATTGGCTTGCTCATGATGATTATACTCATATTTGGTTAGTTGGTTTTGGTTTGGTGTTTGGATGTTTCTTGCTTGCTGAGAAGCTTGGTTTCTAGTGTCGGTGAGGGTTTCACTGACAAATCTTTGATGAATTGCTTAACTGATGTTGGTGCAGCTTCTGATAAGACTTTTAGGATACTGTTGGTGATCATGTTCAAGACTTGGCATTTAGAGATCATTGCTGAAGCATGTGGACCTATACTTGGTCCCGGTTGATCTAGGTTATGAACCGACATTGTTGTAACGTGTGGATATGACCTCTTGATGTATTTTCATGTTGTATTATATGTTGGATATTATTTATTTGGCCTTAGGCCAACATGGTTTGTAATTATATAATTGGTTTATTTTCTGGTGGACAACCTAATTGTTTATGGTTGAGGGTTTGTATATATAGATGTAAGATCTCATTGTAGATCATCATGGTTAATGTAAGAGGTCATGGTCAAGGAATTTAATGTGCGAATAATGTAATTGTGTAGGGGAAAAAGCGAGACTAGGTTAATCATGCCCTAATCCTACCTTTTGACACACATTGCGGAATACGAAAGAGCCTAGAGATATCGCACAATTGGCTACTTCTTTTGGTGAAAGAGAGAGCCATGGGATATCTATTAGGATTTCTATTCCCTTGTTGAAATTGAAAGCTAAAGTGATACAAGTTCAAACCCTAACCTCAAAATGCAAGTATGAACTAATAACAAGATTGTAGAATTGAGATTAAACAATGAACAACTGTAAATACAAGGATGAAATAAGAATGCAGATGTGTACCCGGAGTCAAAATCGGACTGAAAATGTTCGGGATGGGGGCGCGGGTGCGACTGTCCTGAAAACTGCACCGGAAACTGCTGTTTTGCACTCTGAAACACTGTCGGGAAGCTTGTTTGAAACTTTCTGTCCGGAGGACCAGGGCGCCCAGCGCCTCTGTCCCAGGGACCAGGGCACCCAGCGCCCCTGTCCTGGTAGGACCAGGGTGCCCAGCGCCCCTGTCCCAGTCTTCTACTCTGCAATTTCACACAGAGTGCTGTCTCGACCTTCTCTCTCCGGATCTGTATCCCGCGGCGTCGTCCGAATCCCGAAACCTGCAATGATATCTGAAAAAGGGGGAGGGGCGGCTATATAGGGTTTTTCCTTAGTCAAAACCCCCGCTTTGGTGATTTCCACCTCCACGAATAGCCAAGTTGTTTTGTAAAATGTATTGTGTGTGTAGACCCAGTGTGTGTGCAAGGTCCTAAAATGCAAGAAAGCAAACTAGAGCAACCTAGAAAGTAAACCCTAATTGCTTGTAAATGATAATGTAAATGCTCTAAATCAAGATGCAATGTGATCTAAAGCATGAATAAATGATGTATCAAAGCTTATGCAAAGACATGAAAATAATACGAAATCATACCCAACCCTCAAGGGAGGAGTACAAGCCAATCTTCAGTCGGTAATCTCCTATTGTTCTTCAATGTCTTCCAAGCCCTAAGCGGATGAATGAATTTGATAGATGCTTGATAGAATGATGTTGAATGTTATTGAAGTCCTCAAAGATCTACTCTTTCGCTACATATGAAGTTCCTGAAAACAAAATCCCATCCCTTCAAATGAAGAAAGAGAGCTCTTATGTAGGAAACCCTAGATCATAAATTTGTATTTTGGCCGACCTAGAGATCGAATATCCCGCCAATTTCTTGGGGTTAAGCTTTATTTTATGATTGGATCGTGCTCCCAAAATTTCAGGAAAAATGTTCGGGACCATGTGCACTCCGGGCGCCACGGTCCCGACAACTTTTCACCAAATTTTTAGGGCCGTCGGATATGATGATTTTAGAGAGAATCCCGAAGTTACAGGTGGTTTCGAGATGTTTTGACCCCGAAACCAAGCCCCCAAGTTTGAAATAGGACTTAATTAGGGTTTTTGATTAAGTGGTGTATTGGAGGAATAAAATGCGAAGGGCGCGCTTTAGTGAAAAGGGCCCAATTTTATAATGTAGAGAATGATAAAATAAGACCTTAGACCTAATTAATTTGATTAATTAAGTGCTTAAGAAGCAATGCAATGTAGAATGCAAAATGCACTAAGGCGGGTGCTAAACTAGGTGTGAAATTGTACCACCCTAGCGAGTGCGTACAATTTACGACGCTACATTTAGCCCCCACTTTAGTGGTCATATGAGTACTACGTACATATGCAAGCTAAAGTACAGAAAAGTAAACATCATTTGAAAAAGGATATATCCATAAGTTGTCAAACGAAGCCCCCAGCGGTATCTGCAGTACACAGTTAGGAACCACACCCTACAAAACACACGTTAGATCACAAAATCACCTAATGCTTACTAAGGAAGGTGATGAAATCTGTGAGTATCTATATGCCCCCCCCTGTTTCGACTTGCTTATTAGGGACGTGAAACAGGGTAGCATGTTTACTTGCGACAAATTGTGTAATAGAGTATTGATGAGGGGTGTTCGCTAAATAGGATTCATCAGAGCACTTTTTGGAACATCCCGAGAGTAGGGGAATGAAAATACGATTCCAACGCAACAAACGGCTCAAAAATCGCATCTCCCAAACTCAAGTTATGATCAAATGAATGATAGAGGAAAATTAGGGTTTCAAAAAGTAGAGATAAACAAACGAGAGTATATACTTCGAAAGTGACACTTGTATTCGTCACTTTGTCGATTTCAGAATACTATTCAGTGCAACGGAGCCCAACTAGCCATCATCATGCCTTCATGACGACTGGAGCGTCCCACGAGGATCGAGATCTTGCGCCAAGCCGTGATCGACGACGAGCCACTGGACGAGGTGAGTTGACTGAATGTTGACTTTTGATTTTTTTGCATTTTTGACTTTTTCGTGATCGTATACGGGCCTTGAAGGCTGACCGGTGCCCACCTAGGGCGCCATGGTCCCTGTGGGGCGCCCTGGTCCCCTCAGGGCGCCATGGTCCCTGACAGGGGCGCCATGGTCCCTTCAGGGCGCCATGGTCCCTGACAGGGCGCCATGGTCCCCTCAAGGCGCCATGGTCCCTGACAGGGCGCCATGGTCCCCAGTCAGGGCCTGGCGAGGGGTTTCAGGGCTAGCATACAATGTGCAACAGTTTGCATTTGCGATTTTGATGATTGAGTACTGATTACGGTCATGTTTTCGTGTTGCAGGGTCTTCCGTACATGAGAGAGCATACAGCGGGACATATTCTTCGCACTTTGCGAGATCAGATTCTATGGCTGACTCAGTCAGAGAGAGACACACTATCGATAGTGGGATTGTGGTACGTGATTCTCATGTTGGCCATTCGATTTCATCCTGTGATGCTGATGGCACTGATGGAGCGATGGGATCCTGACACATGCACTTTTCACCTTCCAGTAGGAGAGCTGACGGTCACACTTGAGGATGTGTACCGTATACTTCATCTTCCTATCAGAGGAGCGATAGTTACATACGCGACCGATCGGTCAGCGGAGGATCATCAGAGAGAGCAGATGTATTGCATAGGGAGAGTCATGCCGAGCGAGACTAGAGGTCGCATCATGGTCAGCTGGCTCTTACATCCTACAGGGGAGGTACCACTTCTGAGACGCCTTATGATAGCCATCATAGCACTAGCCGTCTGCCCTAATGGACAAGGGACACACATGCATGGGGGCCTCACATGGTGTATCAGAGCGATGGAGAGACATAGGAGAGTGTATGCTTGGGGTCGGAGTATGCTTGCACATCTCTATCACGACCTTGAGGAGTATGTATTTGGACAGGGTTGTAGCTTGATGACATGCACACTTCTGCAGGTGTGGATTTTAGAGCACTTCACATGCACCAGGCCCGTCGGCTTTCCACTGAGTACAGCGAGCGAGCGACCTAGGGTGTTCGCTTATCCACTTACCAGCGAGTGGAGATTTGGAGATTTGTTGTATTGGAGAGTGATTTTTGACAGACTGACAGCCGAGATGATAGTGTGGAGACCTTACCTACTGATGCATAGATCGGATGGTATGGAGAGACAGTTAGCATGCCTACAGAGGAACCGCCTACTGCGAGGATGATATGCACACATCATAGTCCCCTTCTACTTTGATCGAGTACGGAGGCAGTTCGGACTAGAGCAGTGTGTTCCAGCCGATGTGCCCATCTATACTCGACACTCACGGGTCCTTCCCAGACCGAGAGCAGTAGCGAGACCGACGGTAGATGACATTGAGATGACAGACTTAGAGGGATCTGATCAGGATGTAGTCACTGACTATTCTGCAGAGCCTGGAGCACAGCGTAGATATGTTTCATGGTTCATGAGATCATATCCAGGTCCTATCTTTCCACCAGATCATCCGACAGGCTATCCAGGCCCATGGAGACATGGAGACCGAGATGAGGATGAGGGATCCAGGTCAGAGGAGCCAGAGGAGGGAGAGGGTCATGAGGAGGCGGGAGATCCTGATCCACCTACAGGCGATCAGCCCATTGACGAGGAGGAGGAGGAGGAGGATGTAGATAGAGAGGAGGACGAGGAGGATGTAGGTGATGATGCGGATGAGGACGAGGATGAGGATGACGAGGAGGACGATGAGGAGGATGATGAGGAGGATGATAGAGATGATGAGGAGGAGTCGGATGAAGCTCCCCACCATTCAGGAGATGATACCATAGCTCTGGATCCACCTCTTATTCCCCAACAGGGGGAACATGAGGCGATACGGAGACCTATTCCTAGTATCGTCTAGCCTACACCCATTGTGGATAGATTATTCAAGCGAGGGGAGCCTAGCAGTTCCCAGTCACAGATGCTACCATATCATGATCCCTATTGGCACGAGGGAGATCCAGGTATAGTAGGTTTATATTGATTAATTAATGCTTTGATGATATAGAATGGTACTAACAAAAATCTGTTCTACTACCACAGCTAATGTGCAGGAATGGCATTCCCTGATTCAGCAGGCAATGATAGATATTTCCATGATAGCACAAATCCCCAGTTCCTCACAGATTGCCTATAGGCCTCAGGGGAACGTGGGTCGACATGAGGATTTGTTTTTCCCATTCCGAGTACAGGTAGATATATGGAGGGAGAAAGAGAGAGTCCTATTAGAGGACCTCTAGCAGGCGCGACAGAGAGAGAGAGCCCTATCAGAGGACTTCCAGCAGGCGCGGCGAGATCTAGCAATGGCTCAGACTGAGGCTACCACCTATCGTGCGATCCTTATGGATAGGGATCGTAGGAGTTCCTCTCGGAGTCACTCACGATCTGTATCGCGCTACACACCCATGGGTCCACCTTCACAGCCAGACCAGGAGGGAGCATCCAGTCGACACTCTCCAGCCACTAGCCCTAGGGATAGGAGATGATTTTATGATGTAAAAGAGAGGTCACATTTTTGATATATAGTGACCTATATTTGTATACGATCCACACATATATATATGTATATATACATGCTTCTCTTTTGTCTCAAATGTGTTATCTTTAATGCTTAAAACAATGTATATTTTGTTTTGATTAAATCTAATACATTTGGTAGATGTACATGTATGTTCAGAATTTAATTTCCATGTGATTGATTTCTCAATGCTCCATGATTAAATTGATACATGTGTGACTTAATTAAAATATTTAATCAAGTACTACATTGATGATAAGGAAGAAATATGTATTAAGTCTAAGAATCATATAACTAATGTGATTTAACTTTGAACTTAAACATGACATGATACGATTCTACTTAACACACATAAAGACACTGTATAATATGCTAGCATAACGGAAATGTAAATCTTTTACAATTTACATAAATGATTTCAAGACAAACTATAAAGTAAGAAGACACGCTTGTCAGGAACGAAGCAATATAGATTAAACATCATAACATTTAATTCTTTTTTGCTTTCATTAAGAAATACTAACATATTATCCAATGTTGAAGAATTGAAAAGAAGATAGATGAGAAACGAAGAATTAAGCATAATATCTACGCAAGTGCATAGCATTGATAGGCTCTTTAAGAGGTGTACCGTCTACATCCGCTATTTTGTAAGCACCTGATCCATAATCCTCAATAACGATATATGGTCCAAGCCAATTAGGACTAAATTTTCCCTTTTCTGTAGGTAAGGCATTCACATTGCGCTGATTCTCATAAAGGACTAAGTCACCTACTGAGAAGGAACGTTGAATGACCTTATCATTATAGCTTCATTGTAGGGTTTTGTGATACGCTTGAATATGCTCAAGAGCGTTTATATGCTGTTCATCAAGCATCTCAAGCTGTTGAAGTCATTGTTCTCTATAAGAGTCATCATCTACTATACCTTTGAGAGAAACCCTAAGTGATAGAATCTCTAATTCTAAGGGCATAATAGCGTTAGCACCATAAACAAGATTATAAGGAGTAGTTCCCGTAGCAATTCGTACACTCATTCGATAGGCCCAAAGAGCATAGATTAGCTGGTTATTCCAATCCTTACCATGCTTATTCATAGTTTTACGAAGAATTTGTTCGATTATCTTGTTGGATGATTCGGCTTGACCATTTGACTGAGGATAATATGGTGTAGAAAATCGATGTTTGATATGATACTTCTCGAGGAATTTCTTCACATCCTTGTTCTTAAACGATGTCCCATTATCTGAGATAATAGTAGAAGGTATCCCAAATCGAGAAATAATGTTTTCTAGAAGAAATTGACAAATCACTTCAGCAGTAGTAGAGCGAAGGGGAATAGCTTCTACCCACTTCGTAAAGTAATCTGTTGCGGTTATAATGAAGGTGTGTCCTTGAGATGAAGGAGGAGAGATTTTTCCAATAAGATCCAAACCCCATGCGGAGAAAGGCCAAGAAGCTACTTGAGAACGAAGTTCTTGGGCAGGAGCATGAATCAGATTATTGTGTTGTTGGCATTGATGACATTTCTTAACAAATGAAAAGGAATCCTTCTGCATAGTTTGCCAATAGTATCCCATACGAAGCAACCTATGAGCCAGGGAGTTGCCCCCAAAATGCCCCCCGCAGGCACCCAAATGTGCCTCTTCAAGAGCAACGGGGATTTCCGTTTTGTTAAGACAACGAAGGAGAAGACCATCATAACCCCTTCGATAAAGGACATTAGAAAGAATGATATATCTAGCAGACAACTTGCGGATTCTAGCCCTAGTGTTCCTATTAGTGAAATCAGGAAAGGTACCATCGGTCAAATATCTTACAATATGTGAGAACCATTCATCTGAGTCTACAAAGTCACAACATGTTACCAAGCTAGAATCGTCTTCAATAGCTGGAGAAATAAGGTTGTGAATAACAAAATTAAGATCAACCATAGGGTCCTCTAAAGATACTAGAGAAGCCACACATGCCATTGCGTCTGCATGTCGATTATCTTTTCGAGGAACAGGTTCCATGGTATAAGAATCAAAATTTTGTAATAAAGAGATAGCAAGGTCTTTATATTGTGACAATTTGTCTTGTTTTGCTTGATACATTCCTGTTACTTGTCTTGTAATCAATTGCGAATCCCCATAGATATGTATGTGTTTTATATTCAGAGCCAAGTCTGCTTTGATTCCCGCTATAAGAGCCTCATACTCAGCAATGTTATTGGTACACAGGAAATTTAGACGATATGATACGGGAATAGGTTTCTTTGTAGGAGAAATCAGAACAACACTTGCCCCCGATCCCGTACGACACTTAGAGCCATCAAAGTATAACTCCCAAGTTTCATCTTTCTCTATAGAAAGAATGAAGTCATCAGGAAAGGACTCAGGGTTAGGGAAGGAGAAAGGCGAAGGGGCCTCAACTAAGTGATCGGTCAATGCTTGTCCTTTAATTTCTCTTTGTGAAACAAATTTAAGGTCAAATTCAGTTAACATCATAACCCACTTAGCTAGACGTCCTGATAAATCAGTTTTAGAGAAAAGATGCTTCAAAGGATCAAACTTAACCATGACATGGACTTCTGAATTTAAAAGATAATGTCTCAATTTCTGAGTCGCAAATACCAAGGCCAAGCATTGTCTTTCTATCGCAGAATATCGGGTCTCATAATAGAGTAAGGTACGACTTATGTAATAAACCGAACATTCCTTTCCATCTTTATCATGTTGTGCCAACAATGCTGCGAGAGCATGAGAAGAAGCAGCTGTATACAGAAGGAAGGGTTTAGAAGGTTCGGCAAGTTGAAGAATAGGAGGACTAGCCAAATACACTTTTAAATCTTCAAATGCTTGTTGACAATCCTCATTCCATTGAAAAGTGATATCCTTTTTAAGAAGTTGAGTAAAAGGAAAGGTACGATCCGCAAGTTGAGACACAAACCTACGAATAGCTTGAATCTTTCCTTGTAAGCTTTTAAGTTGAGAGACATTTCGAGGAGGTGGCATGTTAACAATAGCATCTATTTTCTTAGTGTCCACCTCAATCCCACGATGCGAAATTATGAATCCTAATAGTTTTCCACTATCCACACCAAAAACACATTTTCGGGGATTCAAGCGCATGTGATATTTACGAATTCTTTCAAAGATTTGACGGAGGATTTTAACATGATCCATGCGAAGAAAGGATTTAGCTAAGATATCATCAACATAATCCTCTAAAATCTTATGCATATAATCATGAAAGATAAGGGTCATCGCTCATTGATAAGTTGCACTAGCGTTTTTAAGTCCAAAAGGCATCATTATCCAACAAAACGTACCCCAAGGAGTGGTGAAAGCGGTCTTGAATTGATCTTGAGAGTTTATGAAAATTTGATTGTAGCCTGAAAAACCATCCATGAAGGATAACAAGGCATGTCCTACCGTAGAATCAACTATCATGTCAATGTTTGGAAGAGGGAAATCATCTTTTAAAGAAGCCTTATTTAAATCCCGAAAGTTGGTACACATTCTTATTTTGTTGTCTGGTTTAGCCACATCGACAATATTTGAAATCCATGGGGAATAATCAATAGGGCAGATAAATCCAGCCTCCAATAATTTTTCAATCTCAGCCTTAACAAGCAGAGCTACCTTAGGATTCATTTTTCGAATCTTTTGTTTCATGGGCTTAGCATCAGGGACTAAGACAATATTATGAGTAACAATCTTAGGATCTATACCAGGCATGTCAGAATATGTCCAAGCAAAGATCTCAGGGAATTCATGCAACAGTTCTTCATATTGTTTTTGTTCCTCTTCATCCAAACATTTTCCAATTTTAATAACTTTCTCTTTGTTGCAAGGATCCACCTTAACATCGGTGGTGTCACTTATGAGAAGATTACTTTGTTGAGGAGTATCCTTTAACTGAGGGAATTCTTTCACAATCTTATCGTTATCAATCTCTTTTCCAAAATAGGCTTCAGTGTTCAAACAATAAGGGAGTCCCCTATTGTGATGATAACGAGGAAGAGTGTCATAGGCTCCCAAGAACTCAGCTAAAGCATCGTTGGTAGGGAAAATATCCAAAGCACAATCCCCCGAAGAATCCTCATCAATATACTCAGGGTGTTGTATTGATAAAGATGTAGAGATAGCATTAACACTAATGCATGGTCTTTTAGAAGCTTTAGTACGTCTGCAAGGATTATAGCCAAGTCCAAAGGCATAACGTTGAAAATTAGTCTCTAGAGGAACCCTTATCCCTTGTTCATTAGCACCACAACCTTTTCCATGATACCCATGCTTAGCAAAAATGCGAAAACCACGACCATAACGATCAGCCATTTCAGGAAGAGAAGGTGGTTTTTCATAAGACAAAGAATCAAAATCTTCAGAATTATAGATGTGAGGAGAAGAAGTTTGAGAAGCGGCCACAAAATTATTACTCATAGATTCAGGTAAGGTTGATTGATTTTTAGTTTCTTCTTTCTTTTCAACTTTGTGATTTTCAACTTCTTCCTTCTTTTCAACTTTAATTTCTCTAGAAGGAACCTTATATTCACCTACAAAGGTAGGGTTAAAATCAAGAGATCCCCAATCATCTTCTGCGAGAACCTTCTTAGGATCAAAATCCTTTTTATGTGTAGTTTCAAGTCGAGAAGGATCTTCTTCAGGAGCTCTAGACTCATCCAAAGAATTTTGATCATCGGAGAGCGAAGACTCAGCGATAGGTTTTTTGTTTAAAGAGTCATCACTAGACGAGGATGGCTTAGAAGAATCTCCTTTAGAATTAGATGTTTGTAGACAAGCTTGAAAATTAGTATCTCCTATCAAAGTATATGTCTTATTGTTATAAATGAATTTAACTTGTCTATGCAATGTAGAGGGGACAGCTTGCATGCTGTGAATCCAAGGCCTCCCTAATAACAAGTTGTATGTTAAATTTCCCGACATAACATGGATAGGAGTAGGCAAAGTAACAGGTCCCACTGTGAGAGGTAAGGTGATGATACCCAATGAAGTCTTAGCCACATTGTCAAAGCCACGAATGGGACGAGAGTCAGGCTCAATAAGAGATGTATCCACATTCATCTTATGCAATAGATTAATGCTGCATACATTAAGGCCAGAGCCATTATCTACTAGTGTTTGTCTTATAGCAGTGTCTTTCATGACAACCACAATCATCAAGGGATCATATTGTTGTTGAATTTCACTAGTAGGCAACTCATCTTGGGTAAACACAATTTGAGCTTTAGGATTCATCACAGAGTTAACAAAAGATGCTATATTACTAGATGTATTCGGTGGAGGAACATTTAAATCTTTCAAAGCATCTTGTAACATTCCATGATGAGCGGACGAAGTTTGAATCAAATCCCAAAGGGATATCTTAGCAGGGGTAGCTTTAAGTTGTTCTATGAGATCATATTCCTTACCCATAATTTGCGAAATACGGGGAGCTTGAGGAAGAATTGGTTGAGGATTAGGAAGGGAGACTAGAATAACAGGAGGAGGATTAGGTTGCCTATTATTTCTGGTATGATAAGTATGGGCAACCGCATGATAACTCTCTCTAGTTATTTGCTTAGCATAATTGTAAGGACTTATAGGTTTTCTTCCTTGTACGGTGATGATTGGTTTATTCGGGGTACGAAAGGAATCATGATCATACCTTCCTTGGACAGTAAGGAGAGGTGATTTAGGAATTTGAAAGGTGGGAGAAGGATAAGCACCTTGGACTTCAAAGAGAGGCTTGTTATATTCATTCAAATTTATCATGTTAACCAATTTAGAGGTCTTGTTTTTGTTTATAGGTTTCGACAAAGCCACAAAGTCATCAAGAGCATCATCCAACAAAGCATGATCATATCGGTTAAAAGGTTTGTCTTTTGATTCAAAAGGAGACATCTCCTCATACAGGGGATTATTGAAAACAACTATGTTACTAGATTCAGGGGAAGAGTGGATAGGAATGTATCCTTGAGAGGAATCATCTGACTTATCTTTCTCATCACACCTAAATGGCATAGTAACAAGGTTTATGAGTTTTTGGTAAAAAGAAGGTTTAGCATCCTTAGGGTTTAAAAACTCATCTAAAGCTTCATCTAATTCATCTTGGCTATACTCATAATAATCATCAAAAGCATGAACATTTTGCAAATAAAAATCTGACATTTTGAAAAGATTGCATAAAATTTAAACACACAATGCAAAGAAACACACTTTTTTTTTTTTCTTTTTCTCTTTTAATGAAAATGAAATGAAAATACACTAAATCTAGATCTAGATCTAACAAATGCAATGCAAGAGGAAGCAATGATAGATTCACGTCGGGTTCACCAAAATGTGTAGGGGAAAAAGCGAGACTAGGTTAATCATGCCCTAATCCTACCTTTTGACACACATTGCGGAATACGAAAGAGCCTAGAGATATCACACAATTGGCTACTTCTTTTGGTGAAAGAGAGAGCCATGGGATATCTATTAGGATTTCTATTCCCTTGTTGAAATTGAAAGCTAAAGTGATACAAGTTCAAACCCTAACCTCAAAATGCAAGTATGAACTAATAACAAGATTGCAGAATTGAGATTAAACAATGAACAACTGTAAATACAAGGATGAAATAAGAATGCAGATGTGTACCCAGAGTCAAAATCAGACTGAAAATGTTCGGGACGGGGGCGCGGGCGCCACTGTCCTGAAAACTGCACCGGAAACTGTTGTTTTGCACTCTGAAACACTGTTGGGAAGCTTGTTTGAAACTGTCTGTCCGGAGGACCAGGGTGCCCAGTGCCTCTGTCCCAGGGACCAGGGCGCCCAGCACCCCTGTCGTGGCAGGACCAGGGTGCCCAGCACCCCTGTCCCAGTCTTCTGCTCTGCAATTTCACACAGAGTGCTGTCTCGACCTTCTCTCTCCGGATCTGTATCCCGCGGCGTCGTCCGAATCCTAAAACCTGCAATGATATCTGAAAAAGGGGGAGGGGCGGCTATATAGGGTTTTGCCTTAGTCAAACCCCCGCTTCGGTGATTTCTGCCTCCACGAATAGCCAAGTTGTTTTGTAAAATGTATTGTGTGTGCAGACCCAGTGTGTGTGCAAGGTCCTAAAATGCAAGAAAGCAAACTAGAGCAACCTAGAAAGTAAACCCTAATTGCTTGTAAATGATAAGGTAAATGCTCTAAATCAAGATGCAATGTGATCTAAAGCATGAATAAATGATGTATCAAAGCTTATGCAAAGACATGAAACCCTAGATCGTAAATTCATATTTTGGCCGACCTAGAGATCGAATATCCCGCCAATTTCTTGGGGTTAAGCTTTATTTTATGATTGGATCGTGCTCCCAAAATTTTGGGAAAAATGTCCGGGACCATGTGCACTCCAGGCGCCACGGTCCCGACAACTTTTCACCAAATTTTCAGGGCCATCGGATATGATGATTTTAGAGAGAATCCCAAAGTTATAGGTGATTTTGAGATGTTTTGACCCCGAAACCAAGCCCCCAAGTTTGAAATAGGACTTAATTAGGGTTTTTGATTAAGTGGTGTATTGGAGGAATAAAATGCGAAGGGCGCGCTTTAGTGAAAAGGGCCCAGCTTTATAAATGTAGAGAATGATAAAATAAGACCTTAGACCTAATTAATTTGATTAATTAAGTGCTTAAGAAGAAATGCAATGCAGAATGCAAAATGCACTAAGGCGGGTGCTAAACTAGGTGTGAAATTGTACCACCCTAGCGAGTGCGTACAATTTACGACGCTACAGTAATATCATTCAAGAAGAGGAGTTGATCAATCATTGGAGATTGAATTGGGCTTATGTATGAGGATTTAGTCCTCTGATATTGAGCTTAACGAGAACTATACTCTGGCATAGGAGATGTTATCTTTCACAATTCAACACTTCTTCGGATTGTAGTCTAGATTTGTATGTAGTTAGTGAGACTCCTTTTGTGATGAGCAGTGTGCTCTAGGTTTTGGGCCTTCCTGCAAGTGTAGGCCTATTCATTGTAATTCACATACTTACTACAGAAGTATTATCTGACTCTGGGTAGGCTTCCCACCATGGTTTTTCCCTTTACCGAGTTTTCCACGTACAAATATTAGTGTTGTGTGAATGGCTCTTATTCTGTGATTATTGTTTATGCTCAATTGGATTAACTTCTATTCCAGTATTATTGTTTTGGGTTCCAGTATTAATGTTTAAAATGCTAATGTTTTGGTAATCTATGACAACTGATTCACCCCCCCTCAGTTGTCTTCCGGTTATCTGAACTGCCTAGCACATTGTTGAGTGGTACATTTGGCCAATGTGTTTACTATGCTTGATGTTTTCTTTCCAAGAGTAGATTGACAAACAACTTACCCCATTTTTCACATTTGACAAACATTCCAAACCCAAATTTTCTCATTTGCATAACACAAAGTCCAAAATCTAGTCTATCTCATTTTCACCTCATGTTCCATAAGCCTAAGTTGTACAAGCATCCCAAGAAGTCTATCCATCATCAAGTCAAGAAGAAGAAACCCACTTAAGCACAACTTGTTAGATGTTGGAAGTTTTGGTATGCGAACCACAAACTCTTGCTCAAATATAAGACCTTCTTGCACTGATATGACGATTATACCCATGGTCATGGCAACACGTTTCATGCTAGTGATGAACTAAAGGTTTTTTCCTTGCACCAAGGATGAGGCTTATCTTTCAATACCAACTATTGTCAAAATTAGGGTGGTCACATCCCTTCATACAACTTTTCATCTAAACCTATCACTTATTGAGTCATTTCCTTGTCGAGAATAATCTAATAACCACTTTCTTCTAGTCATCACTATCACCCTTCTTTTATCTTTTCATCACCAAACTTTTCTAAGGACTTAGCACATCAATTAATCCAACAATCAAACCTTAATCAAATCAATCTTTAATCAATCATCCAAATCAAATCAACCTCACTCTAAAGTTTTGTGCCTTGTAAAGTTTTATTTAGACCCCATCCTTAATCAATTAATAATTTGTCTTTAGTAAAGACCCCAATCCCATGTCTTTATTTTTCTTAGGATCATTATTCAATCCTTAGTAGAAAAAGACTTTTTGATCATCATTTTAAGGTCTAAATTTCACCCAACTTGGTTGTCACCGTATTTGTGGTTTTCATCATCAATATCCTTCACCTGAAATCCCTGTTCAAGGACTAGGGTGTGATCTTAATCATCTTTTTCCTTATCCAAAGACCCAATCAATCATCCAATTAAATCTAAAGTAAATAAAAAATCCAAAAAACTATGCTAAGTCCTTTCATCAAGCTTCTTCTTCCAAAATCTTTTCTAAAGGTTATTGTTGTATGGTCACAACTCGATCTCAAAAGAAGAAGATGGCCAAACAATAATATGGTATGCCAGACATTAGTATCCTATATCAAGACCTTGTACAAGATCCTAGACAAGGGAAAAAATCACAACCTGACAATCAAGATCCACAACCACAAGTGGACCCTAACATGGTTGATCAAGACGACCTCCCCTCGAAAATGCAAACATTCCTAGAGGATTCATACAATCCAGAAATGATGGATAAATTCATCCGACACAATCCTAGTGGTCTCTTAAGGACCCTCATTGAAAATGGAGCTCACCTTCCCCCTGATTTTGATAGATCCATTTTTATCAACAATAGTAGAGATATTTTGCTACTAGTCACCTCACTGCCCCTTTTCCTCATCCTCAATCCATAGCACCTACGGTATCCATCTCCATGATTCCTCTCCAACCTTCTTCTTTTCTAGCATCTATGCCATTATCTAACGTGATCAAATATGTTCTTCAACATGCTTCTATCCCATCTTCTTCCACATGCCCACATGTCTCTGTTCCTCAATCTTCTATTCCCCTCAACAATGCCACTAATTTCATCAATGCTTATCTCTCTCATGCTACCACAATCCATGGGTCATGACCAATCATCACCTCTCAAGTCCCCCATCACATTGGTCATCACATCTCAAATCCTTGTTTCTTTGTCTTAACAATCTATTAGTGGTGGTGGTGTGTCATCCATGAATCACTAGATTCCCGGGGTAGACATAGTCCATCGTGTCCAAGATCCACAACATGATTTCATCACTTGGAAATTAAGGACATGAAGAACATCATAAAAAACATGAAGGAAGGGACTAACAAAAGAAAACCTCATTCATATGAGGAATTTTGTCCCTACCCTTATGACCCATCAATGTCAGTCGTGTTGTTCTCAAATTTTGATTTCCCTGTCTCCTCTATAAGAAAGTTAGAGCCTTTGTTGAATATGGAGAGAACAATAAGAAAATAGAAATCCAAAATAACATATAACAAGGTTTATACAAAACCTTCTACACTTTAAGCTTATCCTAAGCTTAGGTGGGTATACCTCTTGTGAATACTTTCACAATTATAATATAAGATCCATAGTAAACCAGTGTTAGAAATTTGTAAACCTTATCACCTCAACAATACTGAAACATAAAAGAAAACATGTGTTCATTTTCAGTCTTGACCCCAAGAAAGATAGAAAACTCCACTAATAATATTAGTGCCTTATCCGAGCTACATAGTCACCCAAACTAGACAAGAATTCTAAATCAGGACATTCACATACATCTCATCACTTCGGCTTCACCAACCTAATACATGCCTAACATATATATAAGTTTTTCCTTTATGCTAGAACTAGTTATCAAATTCAAGCAGAAACTATTGATTTACTAATAGAAAGATTTTGCGTATATTTAATTCCCCTCCTTGAGAGAAAAACCTAAAACATGCCTGTAAGATTGCTTTGCAAACCTTATTCAATCAAATAACCCTAGATTATTTAAAAGAAACCAATAAATAAATGAATGTACACAAGAAGACAATAGAAATATAGGCTCAAAATGCTTTGATCTGTATATTAATATTCATTTTCAAAATCATACACAACTCAAGGTGATTTCTGAAAAAACCAGAAAACCTTAGATATATTTCGGCAGAGTTTCTTTACAAATTCTTGTGATGATTTTCTTAGAAGTCCTGATATCCATTTATAGATACATGGATGCAACAAGCTACAGACCTTCGAAGAATATTTATCCTAACAACCCTTTCCTTCCAAAAATTACATTTCTTAAAACTAAAGAAACCTAACAACTACAGAAGCCAGCGGGAAAAAAGGCCAACTGCCTTTCTCAAAGCTTTTACAAAATTGAGGAATTGCATCTTTAACTTCTTCTG
Source organism: Cryptomeria japonica (assembly GCF_030272615.1). NCBI lineage: Eukaryota > Viridiplantae > Streptophyta > Pinopsida > Cupressales > Cupressaceae > Cryptomeria > Cryptomeria japonica. The sequence goes on from NC_081408.1 coordinate 40,340,460, forward strand.
AACCAACTACCATCGAACAAAGTTGTTGGAAATGCTAACTACTTCCAATTTCCTCGGGATCACCAACTGTCTGGATGTCGGTTGACTCTTTCTACACCTTTGCTTCTTTTGCCACATATTTTGCCTCCCATTCTCTGAATGTGTTGTCATCAGGCCATGGAAAGTTAATAATTTTCTTTCTTAATTTATTAGCCCTTTTCCATGTGTTCCTCAGCTGGTTAATCTCTATTTCCAAAAAACCATAATGAGACTTCATTTTCTCAATTTCTTCAATTGTCTGAATAAACAAAGAGGTGTCATCTGAATTGATAACATCATTTATTCTTTGGGATAACTTAAGGCCTAATTCGCCAAGCTAAACCTCTTTATCTTTTAATTTATTTGCACTAACAAAACCTCCTGGGAAAAGTTCAAACTTTTGGTCCGTGTACTCCTTCCTATATAAATTTGCTTTCCTCTCCAAATTGGCTCTTGCTTATACTAACCCAAGCATGATTTTTACTAACTCATAAGAAGACTTAACTGTGGCATCTGCATTAGTTCCCTCCTGGGACATGCACATGAGCTCTAAGTTTAACTCCTTAGCCATCCATTTATTTAAAATTGCCTCTAAGGCATCCTTATCCTCCTTTATAACATTCAACATGCTCAAAATTCTCTGCATGTATATATACACTATGGAAGCTCCCATTGTGTTAGCAAATTTCAAAATGGTGCCTCTGACCTTCTCTTCATACTTGCCTGCAAAAACAACTCGAGCTTGTTTCAAATTCTCTATATCATCCTGAAGAGTCTCAGATGACTGAAAACTAGATATCCCAGGGGAAGGGGGAAATTCAATGATTGGAATGGTGGGTGGAGATGTTGTTGGAGTAGAGGCAATCATCAAAGTGGATGACTCACCTTTCTGCTGTTGCCCTTCAATCTGGCTTTTTAACTTTGCAATTATATTATCCTTGTGGGATAATTCCACTTTAGCCTCATTGTATGCCTTTAAAATCATTTCCATCTTCACATGGATGTCAGCCTTCTCCTTTTCTTCTCTCTCAGCTACTGCCATGTTGAACTTTTCTGACTCCAAAGTTGTATTGGCTACTTCCACTAGCCCTATGTCCTTCACTCTTTTTACAATCATCCCCTCTGAGTAGCTGTACTCTGAGGGGCCTTTTATTTTCTTGCTTTCTTCTCTTCTTAGTGACCATATGGCCAATGCAACATGATCCTTGCTGAAGGTCACCCCTTCTAAGGGCTTTGTCTCCTTTTCAACATCATCAAGGATTAATGTGTCAGCTATATCCCACTCAGGGAGAATTAACACTCCAGCCTTTGCTATCATTTCTCTCCCCTACTCGGGGGTAATGGCTTCAAATTCAGTTATCATTTCTTTCTTGACCTCTTCTTCAACTGCAGATGTGTCCTTAACTGGATACTCCATCTTTCTCTTCTCACATCTTTTCTTGAAGTGTTCCATGTTTGTTCTCCAAACAAACTACATGAAAGATCCTGTTTTGACAAAATTGCTATCGGCCAAAAACTCCTCACTGGCTTGTTTGATGACACGGTCGAGTTCTTTAACCCCAAATTCTTCCGCAGTCAAGTCCATCTTGGCACTTGCTGGTTCCTTTGGCATACCTTCTTGCAATTCTTGATAGGTGCATGCTATTTCCCCAAGACTGCCTAGCTGCAATAATTGTTCTGCGACTGCATGTTCATCTCCCACATGAATTGGGGATTGGGATGGAGAGTATAAAGTTTCACCTATTTGTATATCTTTTCCTACTCTTTGCCTCTTGGGTGAATCTTGGATTTCTACCACATCGATTAAAGGCCTTTTTCCTTTTAATGAGGAGGGCTCATCTCTTGTTGGCATCAACGCATTATATGTTGATCTCTTGTGCATTACATAATCTCTTGGGGGCACTAAATTTGCAAATGTAAGCCTGGCTAAAAAAAGTTTAACCTTCTCAAGGTCACCTTTCAAAATAGCTTCCCTCTTTTGCTTTAAAATCTGCATTAGGTCCTCAAAATAGAGTATCCAAAATTTGACCTTCTCCTCAAAAGGGGTAAAACTGGCCAAAGGATCATAACTACTGTCAAACTGGTGGATGAAGTCAATGGCCTTCTTGTATGCAATCCACTTTTCTTTCCTCAGTTCCTGTTCATCTAAGTTAAATTCATTCGTGATCAAATCTTTAGGAAAGTGGAATTGGTGAGCCCTCCCTGCACATCTGACTCTTTTTCTGAACATGTCATTGAAAAACCCTTCTGGATCAGCAAATCTTACTACCGCAGTAGACAACCTGTATGGTTGAAGGAACTTATAAAAATGTAACCATCCTCCCTTGGTAATTAGAAATTGGTGAGTCAGGTTTACAGTTGGGAAAATAGTTCCCTTGCCTTTGTTTGTCAATTCTGCTTCCTGCAGACCTCCTATCTATCTTAACACCATTGCAATTCCAATCTTCAAGGGGACCTGGTAAGGGAGTAGATATGGAGATCCTCTAAACCCATAAACTCTAAAAATAGTAGAAACAAGGTATAAGTAAATATCACCCCAGTTATGCACACTTTTGATGTCCTCAACAAATTCTTTTGGCCTAAGGAACTCAAGAAGAACTTTGGGAATCCTAGGGTTTTCAGAACACAATAGGATCCTAAGCCTGGATGCAAAACATCTGTCAAATTTCAAGTAGCTAGCATCCTCTCTATCCCAAGATAGGATAGTGCTCCATAATTGTACTAGCATTTCTTCTATCCTTCTCTTTTAATAAGTCCATCTCATTGGCAAAGTAGTATGCACCCTTGAATAAGAACATGTGCATTAGGAGAGAATACCATCCAAAAGGCCTGACTACCTTAGCATTTTTTATTCCTATCAAACCCTCATGAATAGCATCAGTAAGGTAGGGAGAAAAGTCAAATGTTATGGCCAAGGATGGGTTAAGGATTTGTGCCATCATAAGCATGTAATGTGTGGGCATGGTTTTTTCTGCATCTTCTCCAAAAATCTGGCATAGAGACTAGTACATTCCCTTAGCCCTTAAAGTAAAAAAGTTCAGGGAGAAGGGCTCCATGGTGCTTGGGCCTACCACTGTTAAACCTCCTATCTTTGTAAAGAACTCCTTTAACTGACCACTTCTAAGATGATCCCTTTGTGTCTCATAAACCTTAGCCAATATCTCAAAATTGATAGGCTCTAAATAATTGGAGACTTCATTGAGTTTGAAAACCTTTCTAAACACATCATCATTTATTTCAATCAAAGCCCCTCCATTCACATTTCTAATAACTTTGGCCACAGGGTCATAATTGGATGCAATATGGGTCAAGAGGTCCACATCCATAAAAACCCAAGCACTATCAGTTTCCCTGCATCTAGCTCCCACAAACTATTGTTTGGTGCGGGAGAATGCCTTTGACCAAAAGCAACCTTGAAGAGTCCTAATCCTGACATCCCTATCTGTGCATCCCTTAACCAGTTTCCCTTGTCATATAGAGTCAATTGCTCTAGGAAGTCATCGCAGATGGCTCTTTCTTGGTAATCGACCTTCCTTCTGAATTCTCTCCATGGAGCCATTTTAAGGAATATTAATTTCTTCAATTAATTAACCCTTTATCCCCTTTGAAAACTCAGAAACCTAGCACACCAAGTAGTTGACAATTACAGAGCAGGATTTCAAGAAACTTACCCGTGATTTGAGAAAATTCGCCTTGTGCTCTGGGTCTTGTTCGAGAATTTTGAATGCACATAGAAAAACTTGGCCTTACAAGAGATTTATTGCAGCAACTAAGGATTTGATGAGAGATTACTTTAGTGGCGAATATTCACCAATGGCAAATTTTTCACGTCGGCCATGTCGAAAATGGCAAATATTTTGTACCGACTGGGGGTGGCCATGTCGCTAGAACATTATCAATTTCTATCAAAGTCATGGCCTGATCGCCATGTGTTTTATGCAATTAAATGTTTCTATGTGATGATTTTGCCAATACAATATATGGTGGACACACGGTAAATTTAATTGTTTCGCCTACACTCTCCGAGGTTGCCTTAATAGATGACCTTAATTCACCTATAGGCATACGAAGATTTGATAGCCAGGGGGACCCAATTTGCCTAACATCTTGCCGACGCATGTCTCCATTCACCATAAATTTCGCCAACTATGTTGTATTCGCCTATTATTTGGATGACCTATAATCACCTCATAAATTACATGTCATATTTGGATGACCTATAATTGCCTCGAAAATTACATAAGTCATGTTATAGTTACGCGGGATTTGCCAAATATTTGTATACCATATAAAACTCCCGCGGAATTTGCCATATAAGGATTGGTATAAATACATGCAAAGATCAGATCTATCTCAACACAATCTGGTGAGTTCTAGGCTTTGAATTTTGATCAATAGCGAAGTTTCAGACCAAGGAAAATCATTGTTGTTGACTGCATTGGCGACTGCTAGTGACCTAAAGCCTAAAGGTGAGTGATCATATTTTTTAAGTGGTATATTATTCATTATAGTCTATTATTGCTTCTTCAACAAATTGATATTTTTTTGGCAGCCTTTATTTCATTGGAGATGTCGAATAGGAAGAGGGGTAGGAAACCTGAATGTGGGGAAGGCCAGGAGAGGCCAACAAAAAGCAGAACATTGTCTTCGTACTTTGGAATTGGAAAAGATTGTGGTGAAAATTAGGAAGGTACATCATCACAAGTACAAGTACAAAATTCGCCACCTGCACCTCATGTTGAAGATGATGGCGAACCTGATATCTCAGATCAGGATGATCTTGAAGAAGATTATCTGGTAGATACCCAAGTTAGCCGAAATGATATAATCGACTTGGGTGATAATGCCATTGATGATAATGCACGGAAGGGGAAAAGAAAAGCCATATCAAAAAAGGGTGAACCACAATAAAAAAAAGGATCAGGAGTGGGATATGTCAGTGAGGAATTTTTAAATTAATTGGGCATCAAAGTATCCATTCATTGAACCAGTGGAGAATCCAATTGAAGGCGGGCCTCCAATAGAATGCAAGTGTAAGATTTGCACTTGGAAACATAACAAGGAAATTAGGTTGTAGCTAAAATTTGACACCATAGAAAAGCATATGGGTAAAGTTTATGAAAAACAAATGGTAGACGGGGTTGAAAAATCAGTGATAAGATGGAAAACAAAGGAGGAATGTAAGCATGTGAGGAATGCCGAAGAGTATTATTTTCATGAGAAAATACAGACGAAGCCTGCTGAAGTTAAAGGTTCCATTGAAGTTGTTTTTAGAAAAGCAATGCAAATAGAACAACTGGGAAAAGTTGTTCAGTTAAGCGTTGTTTTTTATATTTTGAGCAGAGGGCCTACTATGACAGATTTCCCATCAATTAGTGGTTTATTACACTTTTTGAAAGTTCCTAACTATCCTAATAGATACTGGTCAGTAAACCGTGGATGGGAATGGGCAAGTTGTCTTGCTGAGGTTGAAAAAGAAGATGTAAAGGAAAAAATAAGAGAGTCAAACTTTATTGCATTTTCTTTAGATGAAGTTACGACAGTAGACAATACTTCATTGGTATGTATGCATGTTTATACTGTAGAGAATCATACCCGCCAACCTCATCTACTATCTGTTGCTAAAATGAAGGAGAGTGCGACAACAAAATTTTTTATTTCAACTAGTAAAGAGAAGTTTAATTGAATATGGAGGTATGTATGACATGACGGTAGCCAAAAAATTGGTTTGTGTTGGAGCAGATGGAGCTTCAGTAATGCAAGGTCACAGGAACGGTCTTTGTACAAATATTGAAACTTCATTTGCACTGTATATTACTGCAATTCACTGCATGGCTCACATAATGAATCTAGCTTTTGGAATTGTGAGCAAGTTTCCTTCAGTTAAAAAAATTGAAAATTTAATCAGAGAGCTCTACTCACACTTCTGTTGAAGTCCCAAGTGATTTATGGAATTTCAACACTTTGCTGATGGAACAACTGATGGGAACAAGATTCTCAAGGATAATGTTACCAGATGGATCTCTTTGGATGGTCCAGCACATCCAGTGTTTTAAGAATATCCATCCTTGATTGTACTATTTCACACAACTCGCGACGAATCAGATCAACCAAAATTACCAGAACTTCTTCGCAGGTTAAGTAATTTAGAGACACTCTTAACTTTAGCAGCTCTTTTGCCCATGCTAAAGGAAATGAGGAATATTATGAAGGTTGCCCAAAAAAGAGCTCTATATATTGCAGAATATGCTACGCTGTGTAAGATGACATGTATGACCCTCAACAATCTCTATCGAAATCAACCAACACTATCTGATGAAAAATTTGTTAAGTGGTAGACACTCACAGATTTGAACAATCCTGATAACTTTTTACAAATTGGTGCAAATGGGGAGGTATGTGCCAATGTATGGGGAGTTGAGATACCAATGCAATTCTACGCCATGGTCAACCTCGAGGAACCAAGAAAGTGCCCTAGGAAGCAACTAGCAAGAGTTACAACGGAAGATTTTAACAAGATCATTGACACTATAACTACTTCTGTGAAGAAAATTGCGTATGATCTTTCCTCACAAATTAGAAGCAGATTTCCTCCTGACAACCTACTCAAAGTCATGTCTATCATGTTTCCTCATTATTGGAGCCTCAACAGTGCAGCCGATTTTTGAAGTAAGGTACTAACTTTGATAAAACAATTTTGCATATCCAGAGAATTGAATGAAGTAACTATAAATGGAATATTAGATGAAACTCATCTTTGAGAGAAATCATCTCATTTTGCATACAATATGAGAGAACAATATGCCAAAATGGAGAACCCGCACGAAGAGGGATCAGTAACAAGGCTTTGGAAAACTATAGCTGAGAACAAAATGTTGCGTTATTCAATGCCAAAATATGTGAAGCTTGCTGATTTATGTCTTACCATGATATTGGGTTCAGTGGAAGATGAGAGAGTTTTCAGTGCTTTGGGGTTCCTAAAATCAAAGCTAAGAAACAAACTAGACAAAAATTTGGAAAATTCCTTGAGGCTCTATACATCTAGGTATGATGTCCACACTTTTCCTTACGATAGGGCACTGCAAATCTGGAGGTCCAAATGTGAAAGAAGAGGTTTGGGAACACTTCAAACCAAAGTGCCAATGGGACTATTGCCCCATGTACTGGACCTACTGGTAGCATTGAGATGCAGTTCAGCAAATGTATGCAGACTCAGAGTGAAGAAACTCAAACCATAGACAAGAATCAAGAAAGCTTTGAATTTGATGAGGATGAATGGCAATTGTAAGAGATTGGTATTTATTAATCTTATTATTGTATCTCATCATTCATATTACAAAAGCATATTACATTTTGCAATTAGAATTTAATATTGATTTGTAATTGTATTTTTCAACTTTCTATTTCCAGATTTAAAATAGCATAATAAAAAAAAAAAAACCATAATGTAATAGCATAATAAAATAAAAAAACCATAATGTTTTTATTGATACAAAGATGTTTATTGTTTATTTATACATGTTTGAGTCTCAAATCTATGTGATACAATTCATCCAATAGTAATACACATGTCGAGAACTTAGATTTTCATTAATTCTTTCAAAATATAGCCATATGATATAATTCATTCAATAGTAATACACCAATCTGTGTGATACTCCATGCAAATTGCAAAAGTGAATACAGAGTTTCAGAACCCTTTGCAAATGACCCTAAATTCCCTTTTATAGAAACAAGAGAGCAATAGCAGCTCCTGTGTGATTCTCCAATGTCCATGCAAAAGTGAATACAAAGTTTCAGAACCCTTTGCAAATGACCTTGAATTCCCTTTTATAGAAACAAGGGAGCAACAACAGCTTCAGGTTGAATTGCAAGTTTGCAACATGTGAAGACTGAACATCAAAATCACAAACTCAACATAGATTTATATTGTCATCACAGGTCGTATTAGCAATTTAACACCTGCTACATGTATGATGTCTCCTGTTCAAAAAATAGAGTTCAAAATTAAATATTAATTCACGCCATGACAAATTAAACATAGATAATAGCAGTGCCTTAAACCTACTAATTAGAAATAGAGAAATGCATAAATGTTAAAGCAAAGGAGAATTTGAGAATACAAATTTACTGGCTAAAGTTTTGCACTTTGCATCATAGATTCATAGGCTAGATTAGCAAAATAGCAATAGCGAGTGCTATTTTTTTCCTATTCATAAAATAGATTCATAGGCTGGATTAGCAAAATAGCAAACAGAAAAAACATAAAACCTTGAAATTAAGAGTAAAAGAAGAAAATTGTACAATACATACTATGATTCTTAAGAATTTTGTGCCAATTTTTGTAGGGTGCTCCACTCTTCGTTTGATGAAAGGTCAATATTATGTAAACTATGGAAAGTCAACTCCAACTTCGTCAACATTCCATATTTAGAAGATTTACTTGACATCACTATTTCATCCAATACCGAATTTAGAGTTGTAAATGGTTGGATGAATTCTAGAACGCTTTGGGGAGTTGTGTCCTTTGGAAGCAAGTCTAAATTAGACTTCATTTTTATCTCCATGATTTTTTTGTAAGCTTCTTCTCCAATGAATTTATTTGACGTGTCAACAGGCTTAGGCAAACCAAGTTTAATCAGATTATTTTTCTTTTCTTGCAACTTCAATATCTTTTTTCCACAACTTTCCATAACTTTTGTTGTTTCCCTTAGCTTTTGGCATTTTTGAATGATAGATGATGTCTTAACTATGGCATCAATGCGGCTCTTAATTCCTTGGATACCAAGTAGCTGTCACTGGAACTGTAGACTACTTTCAAAATCTTTTTTGCCATATCCTCTTTTGAATAAACATGTGTGCTCTTCTCATAGTGCCCTTTGATTTTTATATAAATTAGTCTCATACTTTCAGTCAATTGAAACCATTCACACAACTTGTCACTCCTCTGCATTATTTGTCGCCAAATGTTTTTTTGTATATACTTCGTTGCATTTTTCATATTATCTTTCAATCTATCCTCCAATGTTTTTATTTTATCATTTGCATTGTGAAGGTCTTCTTTCATTTGTGCACATTTTTTTCTTTCTTCCTCTACTAATTCCTCTTGCAAATGTTTTTCTTTTTCCTTCCCATGATCCAATAGGTCCTGTAATTTTCTCATTTCGGCAGCAGCAGACTCATAACTTTTGTATAATTTTTGAAAACTTGCTTTTTCCTCAACAATTGTTTTTACTGCTTTTAGCTAGTTTTTCTGTTAGGTCCTTCAATTTTGCATCCATCTTCTCCTGCTCTGCAATTTCTACTACAGAGCTCAAATTTTTTATCCTTTTCTATAAATCATTGCACTTGCTATCTGCTACTTTCCTCCTTGATTTTTTCATTTTCCAGGTCTGCTTGTAACTTTTCTATTTGTTTCTCCATTTTATTTTTATCTCTCTCCACCTTTAGCAGTGAAGTGTAGACCACTTTGTTAGTCCTTTTTGACACACTAATTTTGTCCACAGTATGGACTTTGGAAAAATCCATTTGGAGGGTGCTAACTTGAAATTGAGAGGGATCTATTTGACTGTGGTGGGTTTTTATCTTTAGATGGGGTCGGGGGCATAAGAACCATGAACTCCATCATATCTTTCTATGGGTCATATGTTGGAAATACCCTGTTCCTTGCAGGTTGTTCATTTACAACTTGAGACATGGAAACCCTATGAAATGCTTTCTTTTTTTCTTTATTTTCTTTTGTTGTGTGTTCATATTTTTCATAGTAATCACGAAATTGAAAATCTGGGCTTGCTGAAGCAATTGAATGTTTGAAAGGTGACATAGGAATACCATAGGCTCCAGTTCCACTTATTCCTGTGGTTTTAACTAATGCTTGACTAGGATTACCAACAACAGTTCCTGATCCTATCCCACTCTCACTGACACTTTCATGTGTAGTTTTCATAATCTTTTGAGGTGTGTGATCTGAAGTTACAAATGATTGATTTTTAGTGTGAGTGGCACTTGATATAGGATTCTCAATAGTATGAGATTTATTATCTACCACTAGTGGCCTCTTGTGAGAGATTTTTTGTTTTTGCCCTTGTCCAACACCAAGACAACTAGTATCAGTAGTAGCACCTATGCCAACCCCACCAATCATAGTGGAACTTGACTAAACAATAATAGGAATACTATCCCTAGATTCCCCACCACTGGTAGTGGCACTTGATTCACCACCAATGAGAATACCATGATGTGGTGGTGGTTGTGGATTTGAACCAGAAATAAATGTAGGTGGACCCTGGGGGTAATGAGTAGTACCTATCCCTGATGAATCTGAAGAATCAAGTGCAATGATTAGTTTAACATGACCTTTTGATTTTGACTACGATGGAAGTTGTACCTGAAGTGGATACCAAATGCCCCTTTTCTATATTTTTCTTTCATGGACTCATTAACTCCACCTAATATTTTCGGGACTGTAGTAGTTGTTGCCGTTGGAGGGGGCTCAACCTCATGCTCATCATCATCTTCAGTCATGCCATGCTCCATATTCCATAATTTCCTAAACTTTGCATCCTCGTTGATGCTCTCAAATTCTGCACTTGTCTTTGGTTCACCGAGATTCCTCCTCATAGTCGAAAAATCATTTATTTTGGTTTGAGTCCAATTATTCTCTTTACATTCATGCAAAATTTATTTGGGAATAGTTTTCTTAGATGGATTAGCAGATTTTAGGTAGAAATTGTAGGACCTCATATTTTGGATTTCTTGGCCCTCCTCTTTTGTCCTCTGTGTGTGCAAGGCCATAATTTGTGATAAAATTTCTTCTGTTGAAATGTTATTGTTAGTAGCAATTCTCTCCATCTCTTTTTTAACCTCATCCTAAGAGTCCATGTTTCTAAGCTTTTCTAGCAATGGTTTACTTTCATGTTGACATAATGCTGAAGAGTTCCCATTTTTCTTAAGCCTTTCTTGAACTACACCGATTGGATCATACTGCCAGAGACCCTCATCACCAAAGTTAAAAACTGTCAAAAAATCATGTGCCACATTGAATGCTTTTCTCTCAAATGTGAACCCTCCACATGAGAAAGGCAAGGAAGGAAATATGCTCTTCTTTTGCTGACTGTGGAAGTGCCTATCTATGCTCTCCAATTGCTGTACATACTCTAATGCAAATATCCTCTCTGTCACATGTATTGGAAGTCTGTATGGTTTTACTGCCAATCCATAAAACCTTAACATAGTGAATTCTTCCATGAAGAACTAGTCAGCCAATTCTATTTGACTTCTGAGTTGAATGGAATCTCTACAAGACACAGGCAACCTAGGCATTGGAGTGCTTGTAATTTCATTATACATTGGTGCCAAAAAGAAGTCTACAAAATGGTTGTAGTTCTTTCTGTTATCATGCATCCTTATCTTTGGTGTCCAATCATATATTGGACACTTTGTTCTCTTCCCAGTTTTCTCATCAATCTTATAGCTCACAATTTGAAGCTTGTTGGTCTTGAATACTGCACTATACTTGGATAGAAGGAGATAGCATAAGTAGAATGAGAACCTAAATGTCTTACAGGATCCTTTTTTGATCATTAGTAATTGTTTTTGCATGGATTTTACATTGTGCTCAATAAAATTATATCTTACTGGCTAACCTGCACAATGGATATTATAAATCATTTCAAGAAGGCTTGCACCCACTTCCCTATCATTTTCCAATCCCAAGAAAAATGACAACAAGGAAATAGTATCCCCAACCCATGGAACAAAAATGTTAGAATCATAAGGAGGCTTATGATTCTGATCCAACATAATACTAGTACCACTCTTTATTAGAGCTTTGATAAATGAATCTCTGCAACTTGGATCGAGACTCTCATAATTCCCTGCCAGCTTTTCAAGGTCAATTTGGACGTTTGAGTTTTGGGCTTCAAATATTAGGTTCAACAAACAAGCAAATTCTCCCTCGTTTATGGATAGAATTTCCTCTTTTGTATTTTTATTGCCAATTGCTTTTTAATCTTCATCATAATTTTTGGCCCAGACCATGACAAAATCAGGGCAAGGGAATACTTCAGGTAACACCATGCTTCCCAATCCAACATCCCCCGATGCGATTTTATTTGTTTTTTGTTTTAACATTGGGTTGAAAATAGTAAATTTTTCCCTGGATGTATCTGCCACCTTACTAGACAATGCACATCTAATATCTATGATATGCTATTCACCATGGATAGCAGGGTCATAAATATCATGGTATTCATCAGTGAAACTTGGTGTTTTAACCTGTTCGGTTAGGTACATTTTGTTTTTCACTTGGCTTCTTGTTGAACTACTGCTTCCCGTTTTCCCCGTCATTATTTTGTTAATAATTTAAAATAATGATAGATAAAAACCTAAAAATGCTAACCCTCAAATTGGACCACGAGATTACCAAAAGCAAAAAAGGCAGGATGTAGGTGTTCTAGATTTTACCCAGAATTTTTATTTCACTAGATTGGCGCAGACAGTCTCTGTTGCAAATTGCATTCCTCAATCTAGTAGTTGTTTCTGAATCTCCCTCGATTTATAGGTTTGTCCATGAAATGAAAGACGATTATGATTTATGAGTCTCTTATTTTGAAAACTTTGAAAAGTAGAAAGTAAAAACCTAAAGGGCAAAATATCTAGAATCATGTTGTAATTTTATTAATTACTATTAATAATTATTCGATGTCAAAGGAAAAAACATTTATTACTTCAGTATAAATTCCGAGGACATTAAGAATCATTTTGTAATTTTATTAATTATTATTAATAACTACTCGACGCCGAAGGACAAAACATTCACTACTTCAGTATAAATTCTGAGGATATTAAATGTAATATGTTCAATTTCGAGCGAAGTTCTCCCAAATGTGTTCACTTGCCACATTTGGGCCGAAATCCACCCTAAGCCGTTGATCTTTGCTCATCCAACGGATGAGGGACTAGGGTACTTGTTGTGACTTTACGGGTCTATTTTTTAAGTCTGTTCAATAATTTTAAACTTCCACCTGAAAAAGTGCTTTATAGACTTAATTATATTTAATTAAATTTAAAACCTTTCAATTTCAGGCAAAGTTCTCCCAAATGTGTTCACTTCCCACATTCAGGCCAAAATCCACCCTAAGTCATTGATATTTGCTCATCCAACGGATGATGGTTTTTGTTGTCACTTGTCGTGGGTCCCATGACTTCTGCTAGTTTTCGGGCACGTCACCATACTCATGTCACTTTTCTGGGCAAAGTTATCAAAAAGTTGTTCACTTCCCACATTCACCCCAAAATCCACCCTAAGCCGTTGATCTTTGTTCATCCAATGGTCGATGGTAACTATTTTCAGATGTAGCGGGTCCCACAACTTCTGCCATTTTTTTGGCACGTCACCATACTCGTGTCACTTTTCAGGTTTGATTTTTAAGTCTATTTAATCATTTTAAACCTTCGCCCGAAAAAAAAGCTTTATAGACTTAATTATATTTAATTAAATTTAAAATGTCCAATTCCAGGCGAAGTTCTCAGAAAGGTGTTCACTTCCCACATTCAGGCCGAAATCCACCCTAAGTCGTTGATCTTTGTTCATCCAACTATCGATGGTACCTGTTTTTAGATGTAGTAGGTCCCATGACTTCTGCTATTTTTCTGGCACGTCACCATACTCGTGTCACTTTTCCAGGCAAAGTTCTGAGAAAGCTCTTCACTTCCCATATTTGCCCCGAAATCCACCCTAAGCCATTGATCTTTGTTCATCCAATGATCGATGGTACCTATTTTCAGATGTAGTGGGTCCCACGACTTCTGCCATTTTTTTGGCATGCCACCATACTCGTGTCACTTTTGATTTTTAAGTCTATTTTATCATGTTAAACCTCCACCTGCAAAAAAGCTTTATAGACTTAATTATATTTAATTAAATTTAAAATGTCCAATTCTGGGCAAAGTTCTCAAAAAGGTGTTCACTTTCCACATTCGGGCCGAAATCCACCCTAAGCTATTGATCTTTGTTCATCCAATGGTCGATGGTACCTGTTTTTAGATGAAGTGGGTCCCACGACTTATGCCATTTTTCTGGCACGTCACCATACTCGTGTCACTTTTCGCGTCTATTTTTAAAGTCTATTTAATCATTTTAAAATTCCACCTAGAAAAGAGATTTATAGTCTATAGACTATAGACTTAATTATATTTAATTAAATTTAAAATGTTCAATTCCGGGCGAAGTTCTCACAAATGTGTTCACTACCCACATTTGGGCCAAAATCCACTCTAAGCCATTGATCTTTGCTCATCCGACAGACGATGATACCTATTGAGAACTTGATTGTTGTCAGATGTCGTTGGTCCCATAATAAGAGACATTTAAATTTTAAAGATGTGCAATACTTTGAGATAACTATTAAATATAATGTTAATATTATTTGTAATTAAAGATGTGCAATAGTTTGAGATAACTATTAAATATAATGTTAATATTATTTGTAAAAATTTGAAATTCAAAAATAGTATAAAACATGAAACTTAGTTTGAAGAATAAAACAAATAACTAAATAAATAAATAAAATTTGATATACAATTTGAAAGGTAAAAGTTTAATATAAAAAAGAAAATATTCAATATTAAATCTAAAATATTAATTTAAAGTTTAACAAAATTCTTTGAAAATATGTTTACGATATATAATTTTAAAAAATAGTTTAAAAATATATATAAAAGTTCAACATAAATTTAGTGTATTAATTTAAAAAATGTGCAGTCCTCAACCTGTTAAGGCAAGCAAATTTGGAAAGTACAAATGCCAAGGTGGCGATTAATTATTGTAGAAGGAGTTGTCTGCGGCATGTCGCACGAACGGAGGAAGGGGAGGATGACAGGAAATCTTTTTTTTGATCTCATGGTATTAATGTCTTATCATGCACATTCATTACCCAACCTATAAGATGGAGGAATAATTTATTACCTTTTGATCTGTGTACCAGTTTTTGCTTTGAAGCAGAACAAATCTGTAGTTTGTAGAATCGTAGCTTCTATAAGACATTTTTTGCAGGAAGTTCTTTTGAAATTGTAGGTGACCATGGAGCCCAATTTCACACTTCGAACAAACAAGAAGTTGGTGCCCTTTTTGGGCAAAGTATCTGATAAACGAATGCAAGGACTGTTTAGGTTTAAGGAGGAGAAGTTGTGGGTGGCAGCTCGACTGATGCTTGCAGAGGAGGTGGCACATATCAGTCACCGGTATCGAACTAACATGGAGGTTTACTCTCTGACTCTGGCATGGACCTATGAATTTGAACCGGAGGTGGAAAAGGTAAAACTCACATTGGTCAAATTGATTGATGGGGATTTTTTTATTAACCTGGATTTAATCTTGGAGTGGGTGGTGTCGGGAGTTGGCATTCGAATTAAGGAAGGGGATGAATAGGACAAATTACTTCCTTTTATTCATGGCCCAGAGGATGAAATCAAATACCAATGCTGTGAACGTGCTTGAGTGGGGTGGGAAGCGATGAAACTCTTTGTGAAATTAACCAGGGTGGATGAAGTCTTGAAGGCTTTGCATGTGGTGGCCAGGATGGAGTTTGGTAGGGAATTGAGAGATAGGGCTGAAGAAGGAAGGGCCATACATCTATTGGCAAGCTTGGAGGGCGACCCCAACTTCGGGTGCCTAAACTGCATTCTAAAAATGAAAGCTAAAGCGGCAAAAGGGAAAGCCAAAGCATTGACCTCTGAGGAGGGAAGGGAATGGGAGGAGGCGACCTAGGAGGATAATGAGACTGAGTGAGCGGCCTATCGGCAATGAACTGGTTTTTTTGCCTGCTTGTTATAAGCTGTGGGTAGTATGATTTTCTCTCTGTCTGCATTTATGCATGAATGACTACAGATTTTGTATCTTGAAACTTTTGAATTAATAGAATGAAAAAACCTTTACCGATAAACTTTTGTATCTTGAAACTTTTGAAATTTTGTATTTTGAATGACTATATAGTATATATTTATAAAATTATAATCAACCATAATCAATGTACAAATAATTAATGGAACGAACTGATTTTTTTTTTTATACCATTACATAAAAAAGATCATAGTATTAAATTTATTTCCATTGTTTAACAAATAATTGAAATAATGTAGCTCATATACAAAAAGCATTTGAAAGAAATTAATTAATAAAAATGAAATAGAATTATAGAAAGCATTTTTATATCCATAAGATTGTAAGAGGCAAACTGAAACAAACTAGAATTTGAAAAATTATCATTAATATTTATGCTTTTGAAATTTACAATTTTTTCGTTTCAGACTTGAGTCCCCCAAAAACTTAAAATCCAAAATGAGTGAGCCACTGACACTGAGCCTATTAGGGTTCGACGACATAGGAAAAAAAAACTACAGGGGGGCAGGGCTAGGGCGCAGGTAGTGGAATTGTTTACAATTTTGCCCTAAGAATCTGGCCCTCCTTCCATGTAGAATTCTTTAGATAGCATAAGCTAAGAGAATTCTTCAATCCACATGTAGTTTGGAAAGTCGTCCAGGAGGAACTTCTGGAGAAAGTCCCTACCAATCCGTGCCCATTTCCTGTGACACGTCAACTGCTCCACATTTAGGTTTAGGAGAAATGGTTGCTTGGCCACTGACACTGTTTGGTCAGGGAGGAGAAGCTTGGATAATTCACTCACCCAAGGGATCCCCACCCCTACTTCTGCAAGGACAACAAGAGTAATGTCATCTCCAAGGAAGTCTTCCTTAAAAACCTTCCTCAACAACATTAGCATATCCACCTTGTCTTCCCCCAGGTCCAGAAGAGATGCTAAGAAGTGGGATGTAATGTCCATGTTAACACAGTACCTATTTTCATTTCGCAGAAACTCTCTGCCCAACACCGTCCGCATAGCCTCATTGGTGAACGACCCAACCTCATTGCAGACTGATTGGAGGGTTGGGTCTCTAATGGAGCCTAGAAAGGCCCTCTAGTCCTCTGCAGAAATGCTTCTCAAGCAGATGGGAGTGTCCATCTTGAGAAAACAAATTAACAAATTAAACAACCTGATCCTATAGCCCTAAAATACCGTGAGCTCCGACGATTTATCTACCAAATGGAAAAGGCTAATTGAAGATGAAAGAAGCAGAGTGAGAGATCGTATATAAATTGTTGAAGCTCTTGATTGTAATAATTACTTCTTTAATCATATTAACTGCTATAAAAAAAATTTGAATCTTTCGTATCTCTGCAAATCTTTCCCATAAATGCACTATTGTGCGAAAATGGAAACAACTATGAACCAGTACCAAATTGGCAAGTATCACATTAGAAGTCATGGGGACAACGTGGATTGCCGTAAGTGAATAGATATATATTAAATGAACGAAATTATCGATCATGATTCGTGACATTTGATACATGTCTATTGAATCCAATTCCATTCCGGGCGCTTTCTGGTGAGCTATGTTCTCATCAAAAAATTGGACCGAAGTAAAACTTCAGCCATTGATCTATGATCATCGAACGGTTTAAAATCATTGATAGATTTTAGGTATGTGTCACCCTTCACTTGTCAAAGAGGCTGCGCTTATTGATACATCGTGCAGAGTTCGGACTCAATCTATTATGTGATGCGATGTGCCTTCACTGCCTTGTCTATTAATGGCAATGAATTCATGAAATCGCCAATGAATTATATATTGTACCATAAATAACAAAATATTCACTAAAACAAATTAAATAATTTTCAAGCGGTGGAAAAAAATCGCCAATACATTTAAATAATTTTCAAGTAGTGGATAAAAACCGCCAATACATTTAAATAATTTTTCCTTCACAGTAAAATTTTTCGCTCATACAATTATATTTTTGTTCCTTTTAAAAAAAATTATTTGCCTCCCACAATAAATATTTTCCCCATAGAACAAGGTATTATTCGCCAGAAATTTATGGAATTTTCGTACCCTAGAAAAAAAATCGCCAATACAAAATAATTTTTTCCCCATCTAAAATTTTTTTTTTGCCATCGATATGAAAATTTTCCCCCGAAAATAATGTCTGATTCGCCAGGATTTTACACAATTGCCTAGGGGGGGGTAAATTAAAGTTATCCTTGGATTTGACTAGGGCTAATTAAACAGCACGCTT
Organism: Cryptomeria japonica; assembly: GCF_030272615.1. NCBI lineage: Eukaryota > Viridiplantae > Streptophyta > Pinopsida > Cupressales > Cupressaceae > Cryptomeria > Cryptomeria japonica. The sequence continues at coordinate 40,358,614 of NC_081408.1, forward strand.
CAGCAATAAATTTTCATAAATTCAAATTTTGGCACCAACAAGTAACAAGTCCCTTTTAAAACTGTTGCTCCTTTGTTGCTGACCCACGGACCTTAAACTTCATGCACCTTCGTGTCGTGGGATAACGATAACCCTTAGATCCTGCAGAACTAGATCAACCTTTATCTCACTGTAACTATTTACCCCTTGACACTCGGTCTTAATCTTTACCTGGGCCTGCTAAGAATAGCTTGTCGCTTGGTTGCGGACCTTAAACATCGCACATCTTAACCTTGCGACCCAGCCACCTTCATAGATTTCTTTCGAACTTGCCTGAATTTTACCTTCCCCATGCAACTGTACCTTAACCGTTGAGCACTAAGTGTCGTCTGCTAACTATTTTTTGGGTCGGCCGCTAGTTGTTTGTTGCTAAAGCACTGATTTTAAACATTGCACATCTCCATCTCATGGTGCAACGACAATCGTTGGATCTTCACTTAGCCGCTCGATCTTTATCGTTCGCTGTAACCGCCTGCCCTTAACCTTTATCTCACCGTGACTACAAATTGTTTCTCGCTAAGTCGCTGACCTTAAACTTTGCACAACTTCAAGCAACGGGTCAATGATGGTCGTAGATCTCCATGAAACGCATCCAACTTTTAACTCCTTTAACTATCAAAGTGGGCCCTTTACCTCCGATTACTTAGCCTACAAGTTCCTTCCAAGTGTATCCACCTGTCATCCATTTATTCGCTCACAAGTATACCAGTTTCCACCTTCTGATAGCCACGTGTGTTTTGGGTGACTGGATAATTTTTCTTTTTGTCAAATTTGCCTCGTAAGCACTTCCACCTGTTATGCCATGTGTTTTACCACCTCATTGCGACCCGCCAGCTCGCTGGCTACTACTTCGCGAAGAGTAATCTTTGTGCATCTTAACCTTGTGACTCAGCGACTGTCATCCGATCTTTATGAACTTACCCGCACTTTAGTATCCACAAAAAACTTTAAGGAAATTAGGGTCCCACTCACTTAGTCGCCGTTTCGTGAAGGGTAACCTTCGTGCAACTTCACTTTGTTGTATAGTGGTATCCACAGGATCAACAAGATCTTTCATGGTAATTAAGAGACCCAACAAGGAAAATAAAAGACTTAGGAAAAGGCAGAAAATTAAAGAAATATCATAACCCGCCTAGGATAAAACCTAAAAAAAGGGCTCCTCTTCACACGACGGACCAACCCTTCCACTTAAGTGGAAAAAGCAACAAGGAAATACAAGGAGAATCTTTATGACACCGAACTTTGAAAAGCGAAACCCCAAACCCATGGACAAATAACCCTCAGGAGCATAAAGAAACCATGAAAGCCAAAAACTAAAAGGATGGAAAAGAAAAATCACCCAATATTCTAAATATTGATAACAACTTGCGCCTTACCCGCTAGGGTTTGAGATGCCTATGTTCACGAAGTATGAAGGCAAGGGTGACCCCCGAGACCACATTTGTGAGTTTCACATCTTATTTCAAGAGGTCTCCTATAGTGATTTGTATCTTTGAAGAATTTTCCCTAAAAGTCTTAAAGGAGATGCCCTTGTGTGGTTCTCATCCCTACCTTGAGGTTCTATTTCTTCCTTCCAAAACTTGGTAGAAAATTTCATGGCCCACTATGCTTACAATATCGTTAATGAAATTTCCATGATGGACCTATGTAACACAAAACAAAGGCCCAAAGAAACCTTTTCTAACTTCTTGCAAAGGTGGTGACAGCGTATCAAAAAGTTCCAGTGGGATATGCCAGAGGAATACCAAATTGAAATATTCCAAAATAATCTGGCACCCAAACTATCAAAAACTCTAATAGCTCAGTGTATAAAATCTTTCCAAAAGTTGACTAACAAGGGCTTGGCCCTTGAACGCATCTTGTTAGAGGAGGGCACTTTGAAACATTATCAGAAATCAAATCAGAACTCTTCCTCTTATAACAATGATAAACCAAAATTTTGGTCAAAGAACAAGAACGTAGTCAACGATGGTGTCATTGATGCAAAGTGGGTTCAAACTGTGACCTCTCCCTCTAAATTCATCACTACTAATCAACAATTCAACAATCAACAAAACAATCAAAGTGAATCTCAAAGACCCCCCAACAATGTCTTAATCCAAGGGTGACCACCCTGATCTAACTATCAAAATCCAAAGGAGTATACTCCTCTTATTGAGCCCATCGAGTTTGTGTTCCAAAAACTCATCCAAGCTGGTGCAGTTGTATTCCTGATAACCCTCCTATTTTGATCCTAATCAACCCAAACCTAGGTGGTATAATGAAAAATGAGTATTGTGACTATCACTACATCAATGGGCATGATACACGAAAGTGTATGAAACTAAAGAATTATAGCCAAGATCTCATTGATAAAGGTGATAGCGAGTTAGCAATGATAAAACCTGGTAATAATAATGATAAAATCAAGATGTATCAGGAACCCTTCTCGAAGCATGATAAAGGCAAGGCCTCATCATCTAACGATGTCAACTATGATTATACTAATCATATATCTAGCTTTGACTGCTTGGTGGGTCATATAGAGGTTGTAGATAACCATGTCAATGTCATCACTATCTAGGGAGCTAAAGCTCTCCCTTCCCAAAATAGACCTAGGGTCACCATTCAAGGTGGTCCTCCCCCTTCACAACCGACAAGCAGGCTCAACCCTGCCAAAATAGTCATTCAGGGCATTGCCCCCTCTACTTCCCATGCTCAAAATGACTATATTGTAACCACTTGTTGCGGAAGAGTAATTGTCCAAGGAGCTCCTCCCCCACCCAATCCTCCCCCCCACTTCATCCACCCACCGATATGACCCTCTAGATCACCTTAGAAAGATTCCTGCATAGATTTCCATCCTAGAGCTCCTCAAAACCTCTCTCATTCATAAGGAGATTTTGGAACAAGCCCTTCTTGAATTGTGTATCCTTGATAAAATCAATGCTTATCAGTTCCAAGCTCTTATTGGAAACGTTTCCTCTCAACATCACCTTGTCTTCACCTCTAATAATGCTCCTTCTGATGGTGATCACAATAAACCATTGCACATTGAAGCTATTATCCATAAACATAAAGTTAAACACATCTTGATAGACGGTGGCTCTAGACTCAATCTATGTGCATATAAGTTAATCAAGGAAATGGAAATTTTTGAGCTAGTTGACCCATTAGGGCGGATCACAATAAAGGCCTATGATGATTTAGAAAGGGTTTCTAAAGGCATGATCACTTTACCTCTTCACTTGCCAAGTCTTGGATCTTAACCTCCCTTATAACATCCTCCTCAACCATATGTGGATTCATTCCCTCCAAGATGTACCTTCCACCTATAACCAATTCCTTAAATTCCCCTTCAATGGTAGAGAGATCACTATCAAGGGTGAATCCTAACCTTTTCAGTATTGCAAACTTCTAGAAGGGAAGCATCAATACCACTACCTGCTTAATAGATCCACTCCACCTCCTCCATCCAATGCATCCAAAGTTACCTCCACTTCATCCCAACAAGAACCTAAGGTCAGGATCCTAGATGATGGCTATGGAGAATATAAACTTGAGGATGCCCTATATATGGGCAAACTCCCCTTATCTCCCAAGTCATTTGGCAAGCCCAAAGAAATTAGAAAGGACCAAAAACCCATTATACAATGAAAAGATGCCACCTTAAAGAAATGGGGACCACTTGATGAAGAAAGGATAGAAGCAGATGTTTCCTCTTAGTTGTATCATGAGGAGGATGAAGAACCAGGAAAGATTCCCAAGAAAATGTATCCAAAAGCATCAACTATAGTGCATAAGATGGGTTATAAAGGGCATGAATTGGGACCTAAAGTGAAAGGAATCAAAGCACCAATAAATCCCATCTCATACAACTATAATAGGGGCTTGGTTTATACTCTAGTATCTAAGGTCACTATCACTGGTGCTCCTTTAGATCTCTCTTTGGATGTCGAAGACTCTGACAAAGAGGAATTTCATGAAATGCCTTTTGAATTCCAAGATGACATCTTCTTTGACACCCATATCAACACCACCACCCCCATAACCCCTCCCACCCCATATGAGGTGCATCTTGTCCATCCTAAGCTTATAGACTGGGACCAATGAGACAAACTTGCTTTGGATGTGTGTGTTGACAACAATGCTCTCATGACTCTCTTGACTATGTGTAACTTGGACGACTACAACGAAGTTCATGGGATCCAATTGCATGAGGACAGATACTTTGGTAGTCAGGTCAATGCCCTTAGCCACAAAAAAGACAATAAAAAGGAAAATCATGATTCCTTAGGTGAAAACCTTCCTCGGGCACCTATGGATGAGGAAAAAGTAAAAATAAAAGGTGTATCCTCAAGCGAAAACCTGAATCACGCACTTGAGGATGAGGGACTTGACCTCCCTACCATGGTTCCTCTATAAAAAGACAAGTCAACCCTACTTATAGAAGAAACAAACACTATCAACGTGGGCACCGAAGATACTCCTAAGAATGTGCTCATTGCTAAGTCTTTGTCAGATCAAGAATAACAAAACTTCATCAATTTTCTCACAAAAACAAATATTAAATTTGCCTGGTCATATGCTGACATGCTAGGCCTTGATCCAGACTTAGTAGTCCATAATCTTGTTGTTTGTCTAGATGCCAAACTTGTGAAGCAAAAATTATGCAAAATGCATCTGCATATTCCACTCCTTGACAAGGAAGAACTCCAAAAGATGTTGGATGCAAGATTCATAAAAACAATAGATTATCCTAAGTGGGTATCCAACATTGTCCCTATTGGAAAAGCTACGAGGCGCATCCACATTTATACAATTTTTTGGGATTTGAATAAAGCATGGGCTAAGGATGATTTCATGCTTCTTAACATAGACATGATCATAGATCTCATAGTGGGACATGAAATGTTATCACTTATAGATGGATTTTCTGGATACAACCCAATCAGGATAGCAGAATAGGACCAACACAAAGAAACATTCACAATGCCATGGGGCACATTTTGTTATAAAGTCATGCCTTTTGGTCCCAAGAATGCTAGAGCAACATGTCAACAATCAATGACAACCATCTTTCACGACCTCTTATATAAAATCATGGAGGATTATGTGGATGATCTCCTAGGAAAATCCAAGACAAGAGATCAACATATTCTTATCCTAAGGTAGATCTTTGAGAGATTAGAAAAGTATAAGCTATGCCTAAATCCTAAGAAGTGTGTCTTTGGTGTTATATCTAGGAAATTTCTTGGTTTCATTATTTCCCGAAGAGTCATAGAAGTTTATCCTATAAAGGTGAAAGACATCATGAAAATGCCTCCCCTAAAGACCCTAAAACAACTACACATCCTCCAAGGGAAGCTCCAATCTATCAGACGCTTCATTGAATAGCTCACAGATAAGTGCCACCCATTTGTACACTTACTCTGCAATGATACCAAATTCAAATGGGACTGCCGGTGTCAAAAGGACTTTAAGAAACTCAAAAAATACCTAGCATCACCCCCAGTCCTTATGCCTCCTATTCCAAGATAGACACTCCTTTTGTATATATCAGCAAGCACAGTGGCACTAGGGGCATTACTAGCATAGACAGATGATTAGGGAAAATAACATTCTATTTATTACAACAACCACACGTTAGTAGGATATGAGCTCAATTATACCGCTATTGAAAGAGCATGCTTGGCACTTGTTTTTAGTACTCTGAAGCTTCAACATTAAATGCTTAACAATATAAAAAATTGATTGCTGAAATTGACCCCCTCAAGTATCTCTTATCAAAGGCTGCTCTCAGAGGAAGAAATGCTAAATGGGTCATGTTACTGAGTGAGTTTGACATTGAGTATGTGGATAGAAAGGCAATCAAAGGACAAGTAATAGAAGACCAACTGGAAGGCGCTTCACTTCAAGGTGACCACCCCATCTTCACATAATTCTTGATGAGTCCATAATGACTATCACCACATATTCCACATGGCAATTATATTTTGATGGTTCTTGCATGCAGAATGGATCGGGGGTAGGCATATTGTTGATCGCACCACAAGGAGATTGCATCCATAAATCATATAAGATAGCCTTCGCATGCACCAACAACATTTCAAAATATGAAGCACTGATCACTGGAGTCCATTGCCATTCAATGGAAGATATCAAAATTACATGTTTATGGTGATTCCCAACTTGTCATTAAACAATTAAACAATGAGTATCAAACAAAAGATGACAAGCTTCTTCCCTATCATAGCATGGTAGAAGACCTAAAGCAACACTTCACAACAATATAGTTTGAGTAGATTCCACGGACAAACAATAGTGTTGCAGATGAAATGGCTACCATTGGTTCTCTCCTTCCGATGTCGACACATAGTCAGAAATGTGTTTTTGGTCAAGCAACTCTTCATACTGGCATATGATCTACCTGAGTTTGAAATATTGTGTTTACTTTTTGGTCCCAAATCCCCTTGGTATAAAGAGACCTTTACCTACCTAAGAGACAATGTTATTCCCCCCACCTCACCAAAACGCAACAACAAACCTTCATCCTCATTACACAATTCTTGGAGACACCCTATTTAGAAGGAATTTTGATGGCTCCCTCCTAATATTTCTAGATAAACAAGTAGCTAAATGGGTACTATGCGAAATGCACAAGGGTATTTGTGGGGCACACTCAAGTGGTCTCACTTTGACTAAAAAGCTCTTGCAAATGGGATGTTACTGGCTTACGATGGAAGAAGATGCATATAATTATGTGAGGAAATGTATCCCTTGTTAGAGGAATGGTGACAAGATTCATACTCCATCACATGATCAGTATCCCTTTGTCACACCTTGGCCCTTCTCACAATGGGGGCTCAATCTCATTGGGAAAATCAACCCCGCATCCTCCAATGGTCATAAATTCATCATTACCACCACTGAATACTTCACCAAGTGGATGGATTCCATCGCTATTACCTTCACCATTAGGAAGCAAATTTCTAAATTCATTTTGAACTACTTAAATCTGCCACTATGGAATCCCCAAATTTATCATCACAGATAATGGCAGACCCTTCAAAAATTAGGATGTTAAAGAACTCTATCAGAAATTTGATATCCAACATTTCTTCTCCACCCCCTATTCCCTGCTAGGAAATGTTCAAGCTGAGGCTTCTAATAAAACCCTAATCAAAATCCTTAAAAAGACAGTCAATAAAGCTGGTCTGAGTGGCATCTCCAACTCCATCCATCTTTGTGGGCTTACCAAACACCCACAGGCACTACTCCATATTCCCTTGTATTTGGCTCTAAAGCTATCCTCCCTCTTGAGATCAAGATTCCCTCCTTAAGGGTATCACTGTAGAATATCCTCCCTAATGAGGAATATAGAGTTTCTAGGCTCCAAGTGCTAGAATTGTTGGATGAAATCTGCCTCAAGGCCTTGAACCATCTCTAGGTATATCAAAATCGCTTATGCTTGAGCTACAATAAGAAATTCAGAACCTAGGAATTTGAAGTTGGTGATCTTGTCCTTATGGAAAATCAAAAAAATCTTCAAGAAAGAGAAAATAAAGGCAAGTTTGAGCCCAGTTGGCTTGGACCTTATGTGATCACAACAAAATATGGACCGGGTGCATATCAATTGGCTACTCTAGAAGGAGATCTCTTTGATGAGCCTATGAACATTATGCACCTCAAAAGGTTTTATGCCTAGTCCTTAGAAGGATACCAGTTGTCTAAAAGTAAGGAAAAGTAAAGAAAATAAAAAAGAATAAAAAAAAGGAAAAAGTAAACAAAAATCAATTCGTCCATCAGTGAAAACCACTTTGTGGTGCTATGGGAAAGTACCTTGGTGAAAACCTGATTTCAGACGTCAAGGTAAATAATCTATATCCATCGTCTATCTGGATAGACTCAAATCCCCCCCCCCTCACTCGACTCTATTCCATAACATACCCCACTCGATGCTCATACCTCATAATAAAAATCCAATATTCTAACGTCATCCTCACCCCTTTCCCAATGAGGAGGATTGTAAAAGCCTATTTAAATGACCATCTGTGTAGGATGACTCCCACCCTCATTATGACCACTTCACTTGTAGTCGATTGGCTCCTTCATTCTACAAAAAAGAAATTCCTATTCTATTCCCCTTGCCCACTTGCAACCTTTCATCTTTCATCCACGCCAATGCATAATCCTTCTCGTACAGAATACATTGCCTTTCTTGTTGTTGGTTGTCTCCTTTATTTCATCTTAAAATCGATCTCATGATCCTTCCACCCATCCCTCTCCAAGAAAAGGAAAAGGAACAAGGTGCCCTTGACCACCTCCACAGATGTCGTGATTCATTTTAGTATGCTCCGCAATAGCCATACCTGCGTTTTCCACTAAACCATCCTCAACAAGCAGGTTATACACTCCCCCTAGCATATGAAGATTAGTCTTTGTCTGAAGCATGATTCAGGATCATCCCATCAAACTGAGCTTTTACCCACCATGTTGAGCTTAATCCTGAGTCCTGAGCTTGTGATTCTTCTTGACTTGCACGGTATTCAAACATTCATCCACATGTACTCCATAAAGTCTTTGCAATCAAGTACCACATCTACATTCATGTGTCCACACCATCTACTCTATTTCTTGTTAGATCCATCAGTCACTCCTTCCCATCAGGATGAATCCTTCCCATGTCCGATAGTCTATCCAAATCCCAAATCTTACTCTTGGCAAGAGATGTCAGTTGGCCTTGTGCATTTTTCTTGCATGATTTGGTCTGTTTGCTTTGTTTTGCATCACTTTGTCCTATAACTACTCCTACTCATGGCTACTAGGATCAATCTATATCTTGGTATGTTACGGGTTGGGGCATACTGGAGCATGCTTTTGTGGCATGGTGTGTTTGAAGGTCTCTCATGTACCAGCCTACAGCCCTATACCTACATCTATATGGTGTTTACATGGTTGCGTACTAGAGATTCCTATTTGTTTCAGAGTCAGTCAACACCTAGGATTTTTCATAACATCCTGATTCCTATAAGAGTAGACTATCCATGGCAAAATCAAAACTAGGTTTTCTCTCCACATTTTTGAACAACAACATATCATTTCCATTGCATCATCTGCATTCCATCCTACCACTATGAATTTTGGAGACCTTAATTTATTCATTCTCTTGATTTCTTCTAGTCCTATGTTGTTGTACTATGGTTGGCACATTCCAAAACAAAACAAATTCATTACCATATAGTCTCATTATTCATTTGGTTTCATAAATCATAATCATTTATTGCATATCCATTTAGTTGCATAATCATTAAGTTCATTATTCAATTAATTGCATTATTTATTTCATTTTAGGACATGCAAGCTAGTATATATAATCTTGAATATCTATCAAAATGTATTTGTCATGCATGTTCACAATTACACATCTTAGGTTCATAATAGTGTAAGGTTAATTAAAGCTCATTCAAACATTAGTATCGCATGAAACACTTCAATCATTATTAATATAAAATATTTGAAAGTAATCGCATTGCATTGCATCTTTAGGTGATTTTAGGTCCATTAAACTTTTAATTCAAACATTAATATCTCAAGCAAATGGTAAGCCATCAAATAGTCCATAAATCACTAACTTGTCTACTTAGTCACATTTTGGTTTGTTATTTTTATTAGTGGTTGAATAAGGGTTTTCATTACATTACCCGATACATTTTGTTATCATTCAGGTGCATTTCATTAATAATATCATATTTAATATACCACAAAACACATATAAGATATTTATATGCATCACATAAGCATACGCATTATCATCACATACAAATCCAAAAACATGCACATCATACACATACCATCCACATACATCCTGCATCCACAAAGATGTCAGCAACATTAAATATCATATAACATATGCACATATAAGCATCCATCCTGCATCACAAGTAAGTTAAATAATATCCATCACATGCATCACATAAAATCATAATCATAGCATCATCATCCATCACATAATAAAATAATAATCAAAGTCCGTCAAAGTCCACAATTAAGTCCATACATGCATATATGCCACCAAAAACACATCTCATATATATCAAAAATCAATGAATGTGTCAATCATGGTACAATGATGTAAATCCTTCAGGGGTCAAAATACAATATCACATACATTAGGGCTAGCCCATACTCTCCCTATCTCCATCACCATCTCCACCACCAACTGCACCTCCTGATGATCCTGCACTCCCACCTCTAGATGGTCTCATATCCACTGATCCTCTAATCTGTTGGCTCTATACCCTATGTGACTACATACTCTCAATATACGATGTTGCTCGTTACTCTGCTAGAAATGTTCCATGGTATAAACCCCTATAATGCATAGGCTCCTTACTCAAACTCTCTTCCTATCACTACTAACTAGTCAAATCTGCATATACCTATGCAAAACCAACAAGCTCCAAAAGTGGTGAATAGAGTGCATCCATCTCCCCATCCATCCTCTCTAACTCTGCCCTCAGCTAGCTGATAGTGTTGGCATATGGACACTCCAATGAGACATTGTGTGTGATTGAAGGTTTTGTCATTGATGGCAACCTTGCAATCCTATGGCACTGGCAAGACATTATATCGGCAAAGCATTACACAGGCAACCTTGCAATCCTATGGCACTGGCAAGACATTCTACAGGCAAAGCATTATTCAAGCAAGACAGTGCACCGGCATCAGCAAGATCACTCTACACCAGGACTGGCATAGAAGAAAAGATGTACACTGGCATAGAAGAAAAGATGTACACCGACACAGAAGAAAAGATGTATACCGGCATAGAGGCCGATAGGATTTTTGATATGTAATATTTTGTTTATTATTGTAAGCTGACTTGGCAAATTGTAAAATGACTCTTGTATACAAAAGAGATCATTGTAGACATTTGTAAGACATGGATAGGAATCATAAAGAAAATTATTAGGCAGACCTAATGTGCGAATTATAGGTCAAGGGTATATGTAAAGAACAGAGCAAGAACCGGTACTGGATCTAGCATTGAAGATGCTATTATAAAGCAGTATAGAATATTGGATTAGCATAATCCTCATTGTAAGTCAGTGTGACTTCTTTTTGAGCAGTGTGCTCTAGGCAATTGGCCTTCCTGCATGTGCAAGCCCCTATTGTAAGTAATATTCTCTTATTGGCCAGTAAGTGAATATTGTGGGTCACAAATCCCACCGAGGTTTTTCCCACACCGGGTTTCCTCGTTAAACATCTTGTGTTATGGTGTTCTTTTCATGTGGATGCTTTTGATTCTATTAATTACATTAATTCTTGCATACTGGTATACTGTTACTTTATGTTCTGCATGTTCTGTCTTAAGAAAATTTCATTACCGGTCAGATACTGATTCACCACCCCCCCTCTCAGTATCTGTGGGAACCCTAATAGATAGCTCCCCCACTCCTGGCCTCCTCCAAAAGATACTATGTTTCCTCCCTCTCCTCCCTCAAAGCCAACACCTCTACCCAAAATGACTGTAGGCTCTCTGTCAAGTGCTCTGCCTTCCTCTTGTGTCTATGAACCTCCAACTGTAGGCTAGATGTCCTGGCCTACTCCACTACCCTATACACACCACTCATCCTAGACTTGTACATCTAGAATGTCCATCAGGTCTGCACCCTCTCCCTCCCTAGACACCTATCCAATTTGTGCTACCGCTACCTATAGCTGTAGTGGTACCTCATCTTGGGGTACCTCCTATCTAACTCATCCTGTCTGTTGAGCCTGTCCTCTCCCTTTCCCTCCCCCTCCTTGTCTTTGACCTCCTCCTCCTACTCCCACCATATTTGATTGTCCATCCTTGTCTCCCTATATGACCTCATCAACTGACAATCATAGATCATTGACCTCCAAAACTCTGGGGATACTCAATTGAACTAGCCTGTGAGCATCCCACCAATAGTTGTACATCACTAAACATCCAATATCCTCACCCACTTGGTAATGCTCATCTCAAACAATAGTACAAGTTGTCTCCCAATTAATCCAAGCCTCTAATGGTCTGAGTGCCTATCGCTATGTCCCAGCCTCCTGTGTGATATGTAGGTATAACCTCTCATAGCCCTTTAGCTCATGCATGTGTCCGAACTGATGCATGACCCGGTGTGGTGCATAGTGATCAATGACATAAACTGATCTCCCGTAAAGCCAACACTCTATTTGTACCCATGCTAGCTACCAATCCTCTCTCTAGCTCTCACAATCCATGTAGGGGCACCAACAGAAGAATGTCATCTCATCAAAAATCTACCTCCAAAACCACATGTCTCTCAAGTAGTAATAATTTAACAGGCCTTTGTATCTATCAACATATGGGAATTATCATTGTCTTTCCTTTTGACCTACCGATAGACCTACTGCAATGTTCTCCCATGCCCAGATATGAAGTAGTGTAATCCCTATACCTAGCTTCTGGTAATCCCCATATAAACATAAAAGTATACTGTGGTACAACTCCCCTAGCATCACTATACCCCAATAGTATGTCATGCAATCCTAGACAATATAGTAAGCAGATATAGCCCATCCAATTGAGAATTCGTGTCCACTTAGGTCTGGCACCATCCTTCCACTAATCAATCCATAAATAAATATTACAAGCCATGGGATGTGTCGAATCTCCATGGCTCAGCCTAGGTGCATCCTCGTCCCCTCCATGGGTAGGGTTGTGTGCTCACACACCTATCGTAGATAGTACTCTTTTCCATCCAATCTATACTTTGGAATGATGCCTTAGATGGAGATCTTCAAGATCTTCTAGATGTCTAGCAATGTGATGGTAGCCTCCCTAGTGGGAAGATGGAAAGTGGAAGTCTAGCTATCCCATCGCTCCACCAGTGCAGTCATCATAGCCGTGTGTGCCTTGATCTTGGGCCATCTCTCGATGAAACCTAATCCCACTACACTCATGATCTCCCTCTCATTCAACTGGAGTTTCCTGTATAACCTCATAGTAGGAGGCCAATGCTCTCATGATGTAAGTGGCCCCTCGTCTATCTGCACCTAGGCAATTCACTTCATTAACCTTCATAACCCTATCCTATCTTACCCTAGCCTAGTGTATTATAGCCTATTTCTTATCCTATGGCTTCCCTAGGGCCTCTATGAGCCTCGTGAACCTATTATCCTTCATTCTTGATCCTCATTCTATATCTGTTTGCTTCCCTAGAAGAGACATTGATTCATCCCTAGTGGAGGCATCAAAACCGTGATGCATACGTTGCGCCATAGGCGAAGATTTTGAATCACAGTCTCTGCCCCCTATTTGGCCCTTTTAAGCCTAATTGGTGCTTGTCTCTTGTGATTGCGTTAGACTCCAAGCACTTGCATCAATCCCCTTCCTTATCCCTTTCAATGCCTGTTTACGTGTTGTTCGCCTAGGGAGACGTTGAACCCTTGCGGAGATGTTGAAATGATGATCAATGCCTTCGCACCATGACACTTTTACCCAATTTATTGACCCTGATAAATACTCTAAACTACTAAAGTATGAAGTGGAGCCAGGGTACCTACCGGTGGGTCATACTCCTTTAGTCTCTACTGTCGCCAGAGTCTTTGCACACTACTCGTGAATGGGAATGTGATCCATCTCTTTTCTAGGACTTTGTGCTCATTGTGATCTCTAAAGGTGTATGTGACAATGACCCTTCCTTGTGCCCTATGTGGCTTATATAGGCCCCCCCATAGCCTATTTTCTCATCCTTCTACAAATTCACTCACTTTCTCCTCTCGTCATTATTTTCCTCTTCACTTCTATAATTTTCTTCTTTTCGAGAATTTTCCCAAAATTTCTTTCAAAATTCCCAGTTAAATTCTCGAGGGGGCATCCACCACCTGCGTCTTCACGTTGGGACATGTTTTTCTTTTCTTTTACCCATCGCCAATTTTTCTACTGCATAAAAGAGGGGCAAAATGTAGACGTCCAAAACTAATTAAATTAAATATTTAATTAATTTTATCTTTTCTATGTAATTAATCAATTTAATTATGTTCCCCCTTTATTCTTCTCAGAAATAATTAAATTTGATTTAATTAATCTTGTCACTATAGCCCAATAATTGATTTATTAAATAAATTGATTATCCCCTATTATTCTAAAGTTTCCAAGACTAACTAATTCTTGTAAACTCCCTTTTAGTTAACTAATGATAATTAATGAACTTAGTCATGTGATTCCTACAAATTACTTTCCCCAATTCTTCATTAGCCTAATCAATTTTTCTAGAATCCCTCATAATCATGTTTAGCATTATTCTTCAATTTTTCAATTCCTCCACTCATTCTCTCTCCTCTTGTCAAATCCTCCTATAGATCCCACTTGTCTCCTAATCTCTCATTATCCCACCTAATCACCTTCCTAATTATTTTCTATTGGCTAATCCTCATGACTAGCCGCCAAGTCAACCAATAGCCATAAATGGATAAATCGACTTATCACTTCTTCACCTTCCAACCTTAAATGCAGCTAATTGGGTCATTTCAAGAAATTCAAAATCTCACATTCTCCTATCCCTCTCACCTTCCCAGGGAATTTTAAATTTCTTTTCTCATTTCCCTTCCCCATGCACTCCATTATTTTGAAAATTTTAATTCCCCATCAATCTCCCAAGGAATTTTTAATTCCTTTTTATTTTTCCCAATGTACTTGGGGGATCTCTTCCCCATATGCCTTGTGGAGTGTGGAGAAAAGAAATGCCTTTATGGAAAATCTCTTGGTCTCCACACCTAGTCATGTAATTGTCTCCTCAATCCATCTACTCCCTCTCCTTCAATCTCCACCCTTGATTCATCTTCAATCTCAACCATCCATTTTTCCTCTCTCAAGTCTATAAATTGGGATCTCCTCCCCTTCATTTGACATCTCCAATTTATGCAATCTCATGCTGGCCTTTTAGTCTTATAAATCATACTCCAAGCACCCCCACTATAAGCAAATTATCACTTAGCTTCCATGACATGCATATCCATCTCTTAAGCATCCACCACTCAATCGCTTTTATCTTTGTTGTGAAATCTTCGAGAGCAACCCATAATCCTTCCCCAGGACTGATCCAATCAAGTGTGGAAGGGGTGCATTCTTCACTTCACCAAAGGTCTAATCCGAGGAGCAAGAGATCACATTGTGAAGGTATAAAGGTTTTTTGTGCATTGGATTGGGTTTCATGCTTTATTTTGGTTTAATGTAACCTTTTTATCATCACCTTGCTTTCTCTTGGTTCATTTTGGCATGCTCGATGGGACCCATGTCCCTTAAAACTAATCATTTTTGTGAGTTTAGAACGTAGGTTGACGCTTCGATATTTCAACCTGCACTTCAACATTTTTGCCCTAGCTGCTTCAAAATTTCCACCAGGGATTGACGTCTCCTTTTTAAATTTGAAATTTATCCCACTTTTTTCTAGGTTTTATCTTGTTCAACGTATCTACCTGTTGTTCAACATTTCCGCATAGTGTCCTTAGACACTTAGTTTTGAGGTTAGATTTGATTTTCCTGTTTTCTCCAAAATTTAAAAAGAATAAAAATAGCACAAAAGGTTTTAAAAGGAACAAAAACATTTATTTATTTTTTGTCCTTACATAAATTAGTCAGAATTTTTGGGTTTTTGGTGCATTAACACCTACATAGATGCATCAACATTTGTGCTCTACTTTGACACTTGCGCTAAAGCAAAGCCTGCCTAGATTTTCAAATTTTCAAATTTCAAATCTTTTGAATTTTGATTAGATAGCTGCAATTAATTATGCTTAATCAATGTATACACAGATCCATTAACGTCGACATTTAGAACTAATGCATCCATTGGAAACCTTTTTAGATTAAATTTATAAATTTTAAAATCCTTAATAGAAAGAAATGAGTTCGACAATTGTCTCTCCACCATGTGCATTCTAACCCATCTTCAAATGTTCTAATGTGATATTTCTTGAGAAATTACTCCTTTGCTTTCCAACCTCACCAATCTCACCCACCTCCAACTTAATGACAATGAATTCAATGGTAGAATCCCTTCTGCCCTACTAAGCCTTCCAAGACTGCAACTATTGGACTTGTCCTGGAACAAAGTTCTGGGAGGGAATCTGTCTAGCATTCTACCCAAACACTCTTCTTCTCTTCACACCCTCAAACATTTAGAGACAATATTTGGAGGAAGTATTCCAGATTATGTTTCGAACATTTCCTCATTAACTGTCTTGGATCTCTCATTGTGTCATAACAAAATTATTCCAATTACTATGGCAAATATCACAACACTTAGAGAATTGTATCTCTATAATAACATGTTAAGAGGGTACATCCCACCATTTGGGGATAGACCTTTGTTAGGAAGACCTTTTCCTTTGGCCTATATTGGTCTATCCCGTAACTATTTGGATAGTCCCATTCCTCCAATACTGTTGACTGAATTTCTGAATCTCCAATATGTTGATTTGAGTTACAATCAATTAAGTGGAAGTATTTTATCCCCACCAATACGCTTCACTACCTTACAAATCTTGATCTGAGTTGCAATGCATTGATGAGTAAATTGCCCCCTTTAATTAACCCCTTCAATTAACTAACTCTTACCTCTAGAATGGATTTATCTAAGAAACAAAAACTTAGAAGGTTCCATCCCTCTCAACATTTCCAAACTTCCTAAATTGAATAGCTTGTACATGTACTCCAACTGGTTAAGTAGGGATTTTTCAGAGTCTCGCCTTGATAATCTCACCCAGCTCGTCCATTTAGACATATTTGATAATCTTTTAACTAGCAAGTTCAGTCCAACATAGATTCTAATATTTTTTTTGGAAATGTTGGGATTAAGGTCATGTAACTTGGAAGGGTGGTATTCCAACATTCCTAATAACTCAATATTGGGTTAGCTATGTGGATTTTCCCAACTGCAGTCTTGCATGAAATATTCCCTAGTGCATATGGGCTATCAATTCTCTTCAGAATCTCAATCTTTATAATAATCACCTTATAGGATTTCTACACCATTCATTGAAGGGAAGTTGACTAGGGAGTATGGATTTGTACAACAATAATTTACAAGGCCAGTATGGATTTGTATAGCAATAATTTGCAAGGCCAGCTTTTCTAGTCTTGCATATCTATCTCTCTCTTGAAATTACTTAACAATAGCATTCCACCATCTATATGCCAAAAAGAGATTGTGGATCTCTCAAATAACAAGCTTACAGGTAAGATTCCTGCTTGTTTGAAAAATAGCTCTTTTGAGATGTTGAACTCAAAGAACAATTGTTGGGAGGGCAAGTTACGATAGGGGCTTGGAGACATGCTTTCTCTTCAAACATTAAAATTGGGTGGAAATGGACTAAATCTGTATATCCCATCCTGTCTTGCAAACAATAAGGAGTTAGAGATATTAGATTTGAGCAATAACAAAATGAGGGGGGTCATTCTAACTTGGATAGGGAATCTTTCAAAGCTTAAGATTTTGACCTTGAGATCAAATAATTTTGAAGGCATAATACCTTCAAAAGTTACAACACTACAACTTCTTCAAATCTTGGATCTTTCATCCAACAAATTTTTAGGAATCATTCCGACTGCCATTTCATCTTTGTAGGCCATTAAAAACTGAATAGTAACAAGTAAAATATTTAAAGCTAGTACTTCTGACTACTTAATTTTTTTGGATTGAGTGACAATCATTAACAAGGGACAAAATATGCAGTATGTAAGATCATTGGCACTGGTAAAATGTATTGATTTATACAACAACAATTTAGTAGGTGCAATTCCTCCAAACATTGGATTGCTCGAGGGTTTGGTTATTCTTAATATTTCAAGAAACCATATTATGGGTGAAATTCTGAAGAGTTTGGGAAAAATGCTATAGCTAGAGTCTCTTGATCTCTCACACAACAATCTCTAGAAATATATCTTTGGAGCTATAATTTCTCACATTCTTGGAGTGCCTGGATGTGTTCCATAATAATCATTCAAGAAAGATACCACAAGGGGGGAAATTCCAGATATTCAATGCATTGTCCTTTTCATACAATTCAGACTTATCCAACCTCCAACTCAATACATCCTCTTGTGGCCTTCAAAAAAAGTAAATCTTGTCCCACAAGCATTCTGGCAGAAATAAATAGTGATAAGATAGATGAAGAAGAAGAGAATATATATGGTGGGCAATTATCTTGGGAATGAGCTTTGCAGTTGGGTTTTCTATTGTAATTGGATTGTTGTGTGTTACCACAACTTGGAGTAAAAAATTCTTGAAAGTGATGGACAACATTGTCTTTTGTCTTTTTTAAAGTTTTAAGAAATAATTGTCTTCAATAACAATCCAAAAAGCTATCTGCAATTGTGGTAGAAGTTTGCAAACTAATATGAAAGTTTTAGTTTATTTTCTTAACATATAATGTTGACCTATGATATTGAAGTCAATCTATTTTTATTTTGGGAGCATATATGGTTTATGCTTATTTTATTAAGTAAATTTAAGTTTTGTTCATGTATCATCATGCAGATCTATAAATTGAGAGGGATATTTATTTTGGTCTTCAATGTGACAAGTCAATCAATTATTTATATCTGCATGTTTAGGAGGATAGTGTTTACACTTTGTTTTAGTGTGTTATTTCTTTGTTTCGATTGAGTGACATGAAATATGTGTTCTAGAGATCTTATAAAAAGCTTGACTGACAAGGTAATATGCATTGATTTGTCAGGGCTAGAAGTTTAAGCAATTTGAGGTATAGAGTTTGTCTAGGTTTTTCAGATTTGAACATCCACTATCAATCAACCATTCATTTCTATCTCTTCTAACATGAAATGTTGATGCAATAGTTTCAACTACTTTATACATCTCCTTATTATTGATAGGTTTAGCTTCATCTTTTTCAACCAAGAACAAACAATCACCATTTTCATAATATGACTCATCATCTGAAATACCAGCATCATCTCTAACATAGTAGGCTTTCTTATTGAACTTTCCTTTGTTTTCCTTAAAATTTTGTTTTGTTCCTCTCTTTGGACATCTAGATACATAATGACCAATCCTTTCACACTTAAAACATTTAAGACCTTTATACTTTCTAGTTCCTCTCTTCAAATTTCTCACAAAATTTGCTTCCATCTCATTCTAGGTCTCATAATTTGAATCTTCATCTGAAGCTTTTGATGCTTTAAATGTCATCTCATTTCCTACTTTGTCTTGCTTTATATTATAACCTTTGCATCATGAGATCCAATAACACCCTCATAAATTGAATGATTGGGAGAAAAACCACTCTGTTCCATAAAGACGACTGAATCCAAAATCACCTTCAACCTATTCACCATAACTTTAGAAATGGTTTTGTAGATTTTGTTGCACAATTATATAGGTCTAAAATCACTAAAAGACTGCACTTCCTCCTTCTTAGGTATGAGAGTAATAAAGGTATTTTTAAATTATTTTAAGACAAATCATCCCTCCCTAGATTCTTCCACCACTTCTAAGAGGTCATTTGCAAGAACCTCCCACATACATGTTGGCATGATTGGCATAACTGATGTAGATGAGTTGATGACTGTATTGGTAGAGGAAAGAAGACATAGTCAATTACTTGTGTTGTTATTGATGGCAACCAGTGTCAATTAATATTTGATGATGCTTACAGATGGATTTTGATGATTGACTTGTTGGATAAGTGATTTGGTCTATCAGAATTAGAGTTTGTAAGTATGTCAGGGTTTACCGACTGGACTGAAAATTAGGACTTCAATCGATAAAGCAGAGATTTTGATGGAATTGGGAAATCGGTGATGACTAGAGACTTGTGGTTTAAAACATAAGCTTTTATGATGGATTTGCAGATGTCACCAGAACCGCATCCTGTGTTGATTACCAAAAGGCATTTTTTGAATTTTTTATGAAGATGTACTAGGGTTTTAGTAGGGTTTAGGACCGTTGATGAATTCACTCAACCCATAAAGAATTTTGTTATGATGGAGATCAATGGTGAATCTACATGAAGGTGGTAACATGGTACAACCCGCGTGAATGATTTGAATTATGTTTTGGCATGATTGATGGTGGAATTTCTTGGGAATCTACAAAGTGCTTAGCAAAATGTTCTAAGATTTTGACTTCTGTACAGATCAGATTTTTGTGATGAGTTATGATCAATCAACAATTGATATTTCATTGTAAATTGTTGTAATGATCTGGATAATGATCTGATATGATATGTATTGTAAATTCAAGATGTAATTAGGTTTTGTGGATGATTTAGTTGTGATGGCTATTTAGGATGACACAACTGATGTTTTATGTGTCGGTGGTATTAGGAAAATGAGTTAAGTCATCCCAGAGAAGATAGAGATTTTCTTGAGTGTTTCAGACTGTGAAGCATAACTAGATGTGATTTAGCAAGCTGAAAGTGCAAAGTAAGATATCACTTTTCACTATCGTTCCCTAAAAGTTACAACAACATAAATCCCTTAACCGAGTAGGTCCTAACAAGCCTTTGTCACTTAAGTCCCCTAATAGGGAAGCTCTCAAAAAGGGTTTCTCACAAGGTTGATCTTAATAGATCATTAAGCTCCTAGCAGGAGTGACAAACAAATCCCTTAACTGGGTGACTCCTAATAGGGTCTACTCTTAACCCGATGTATTGTAAGCTCCTAATCAGGCTAAGATCCTAACAGGGAATACTTAAAAAGAGGACAAATTATTGTGGGTACCAATTCCCATCATGGTTTTTCCCATTTGGGTTTCCACGTCAAAAATCTTGGTGTTCATGTGTGGAATGTCTTTTCATATTGTCTATGTTTCATGCATTATTTCTAAGACATTGGTTATGTTATTTTATTTAAATTTTATTAGAGATTATTGGTATTGATAAGAAATGATTAGAGAAAGCATTTGATAAGATTGATTAGTTGGTATATAATCAAATTGGTATGACTGCTTAAGAGGCAAAATTATTGATGGTTGTGATTAATGTTTTAAGAAAATCTGATTAAGAGACTGTTAGATCTGATTATAGAAGTTCAGATATCAGTTAAGAGGTTTCAGATCTGATTTAAGTTTGATTTGAGTTCAAAGTTTCAGTTGGTGTTAGTACTGATTCATCCCTCGACTCTCAGTATTAACCGAATCTTCATAGGATTAACTATTGGTATCAGAGTTTTGGTCCTCTAGGTGCACAAAGCTTAACTGCTTGAGGAAAATATTATGAGGTAGTCAAGATGATGAAGAAAGAAGGTCCTAAGCTCAACAAGGACAAATACAAGATCTAGAAAGACAGAATGAAGATATATCTTAAAGGTCTTGGCGCTCAATACTAGAAACATGTTGAAACAGTATATGTGGCTCCTACTACTGCTCCTTTGACACCAGATGAACTTAAAGGGGAACAAGAGAACATGCAAGCCCTAGAAGCTATTGTAAGTACTTTATTTGATTCTGAATATATTGATGTTCAAGGATTGGAAAGCGCACATGAGGTTTGGGAAAAATTAGAGACAATCTATGGAGGAGATGAGCATGTACAAAGAGAAAAAGAGTAAAGCTTGAGAGGAAAATTTGATGACATGAGAATGCAAGAAGGAGAGAATATTGCACGGTATGGTCATAGAATTAAAGAAGTTATTGGCGGCATAAAAGGTGTTGGTGGTAAAATTGATGATAATGTGGTTGTAAGAAAAATGCTCAAAACTCTTCAACCTTGATATGCTATTAGAGTATCAACAATCCAAGAACTGAGATCCATTTCAAAGGATAAGGTAACTGTTGACTCTTTGATCGGTAATCTTATAGATTTTGAGCTAAATAGTTTTGACAATAGTGTAACAAATTCTATTGAATCTTCTTTTCAATCCTTTGTTACTGGTTCTTTTGCTAGAAAAGGAAAAAATGTATGTCTAAGTCATGAGTGCATATCTAGTCATGCAGGTAACCGGGAAAGTAAAGACAATGAAGATCAAGTGATGTAACTTGAAGCACTGTTAGATAAGAGATTTCCAAGAGGTACCGGTAAGTATAAATGGAAGCTACCTTTAAAGTATTTCTCTTATAGTAAAATTGGTCATATTACTGCTAACTGCCCTAACACCGATAAGAAATATAAGTAGGATAAATTCAAAGGGAAAGACATAAAACACTGTTATGTTGCAGTGGATGGAGGTGTGACCGATGAGGAATCAGAAGATGAAGATGACAATGAAGAGATTGTGTTTGTAGCTATAAAGGAGGAATTGTCTGATGAGAAGGCACTGGTTTCTCATGTCATAAACAATAATGAATGGATTATAGACAGTAGTTGTTCACACCACATGACTAGAGATAAAAGTAAGTTTATTACTCTTAATGAATTTGATGGAGGTGTTGTTAGATTTGGAAATGACTCTCCTTGCATGGTGAAAGGTAAAGGTTCTATTTCTTTCAATGGGAAGAATAATACTAATGATGTATTTTGAGTTGATGGTCTGAAACATAATCTATTCAAGTGTTGGATAACTCAATGATAAAGGTTATTTTCTTGAGTTTAATGGTGGAATCTGTAGAATTCTTGGAGGAAATAGTGAACTGATTGCTACTAGGAAATAAACAAGAGGTAATTTATTTCATTTGAATGCTAATGTCAATAATTGTATAGTTACAAAAATGGAAGATTGTGGCACAAGAGATGTTTTCATATGAATTTTGATAACTTGGTGAGGGTAAGAAAGACAAGTGTTGTAAGAGGATTACCACAAATTGTTAAACCAGATAATGTGATATATAAAGACTGTCAAATTGGTAAGATGACCTCTATTTCATTTAAGAGAAAGAAGTGTACATTTGAGAAATTTTGGATTTGGTTCATACTGATCTCTATGGCCCTATGAGAATAAAAAGCTATTTTGGTGATAGATATTTCATACTTTTTACCGATGATTATTCCAAGATAATGTGGGTTAAGAAATCTAAAGCTTTTAGTAAATTCAAAACATTCAAAGCTCTAGTTGAGATTGAGACTAGTAAAAATTTGAAAGATTTAAGATCAGACCAAGGAGGAGAATTCACATATGATGAATTTGTCAAGTATTGTGATGAACATGGTATCAAGAGACATATGTCTACTCCAAGGACACCACAACAAAATGACGTGGCAAAGAGGATGAACAGAACAATTGTTGATGCTGCTAGAATAATGTTATTACAAGGTAATTTGTCTAAGATGTTTTGGAGAGAAGCGATCAGTATTGCAGTCTATACATTAAACCAGATACTTGTAAAGAAAGGAAACAATAAGACACCTTATGAGCTATGGTATGGTAAAAAACCCTTGTGTTAGTTATTTTAAAATATTTGGAAGTCAATATTTTATTAAAAAGATAACTACATTGGGAAGTTTGATGTAAAATCTGATGAAGGAATCTTTCTAGGTTACTATTCGAAGAGAAAATAATATAAATGCTACAATAAGAAAACTAAGAAAATAGTTGAAAGTGTTAATGTGAAGGTGGATGATTTGTCAAATAAGTCTGAAGGATCAAATAGGTCAGAACCTGAAAAGGATGATAATGAAGGAAGATTGGTGATCTTTGAACCAGAGGCATAGAATAATGACCAACCGACAAATGCAATATTAGGTGCTCAACCGGTAAGCGGTGACAATGAAAGTGGAGAATTGAATAGAGAATTAGAAGAGGAAGATATTGAACTGACACATACTATACCTAGATATGTCAGATTAAACCACTCATAGGACCAAATAATTGGTGATAAGAATGCAGGTGTGCAGACCAGGAGGAAGATTAGAGAAAATTATTGTTTGATCTCTACAATGGAACCCAAGATAGTTAAGGAGGCACTGAAAGATGATGACTGGGTGAATGCAATGAATAAGGAATTAGATCAAATTGAGAAAAATCAGACATGGCCACTTGTTCCTAGATCATAGGATAAGAATGTGATTGGAACTAAATGGGTATTTAGGAATAAGTTGAATGAAGAAGGAAAAGTGGTAATAAATAAGGCAAGGTTAGTTTGCAAAGGGTATGCATGGGAAGAAGGTGAGGACTATGATGAAACTTTTGCACCGGTTGCTAGATTGGAAGGAGTAAGAATGCTAGTAGCATTTGCTGCATATAAGGGATTCAAAGTCTACCAAATGGATGTCAAGTCAACCTTTTTGAATGGAATTATAAAAGAGGAGGTATACATTGCAACCGGATGGTTTTTCCTTGACTAATGATAAGGACATGGTATGTAAATTTCATAAAGCTTTGTATGGTCTAAAGCAGGCATTGAGAGTATGGTATGAGAGATTACATGCACATTTGATCAAGATTGGATTCCAATGTACCAGTGGGGACAGTAATATTTATCTTAAAACTAATGGAGACAAGATGCTAATAGTTGAAGTATTTGTAGATGACATAATTTTTTGGTGGAAATGATAATATGAGTATGGATTTTGTTGATGAGATGAAATAGGAATTTGAGATGTCTCTAATCGGTGAAATAAAGTTTTTTATTGGATTACAGATCCAACAACTCGATGGTGGTATCTTTATTTGTCAAAGAAAGTATATTAAAGAGGTGTTGAAGAGTTTTGGCATGGAAGATTAGAAACTGGTAGGAACGCCGATGGTAACAAGCTGCAAGTTGACTAAACAAGATCATTCACCTAATGTTAGTGAAAAAGAATACATATCTATGATTGGCAAGCTACACTATGTTGTACATAGAAGACCGAACATTTCTCATGATGTTGGATTAGTTGCTAGATTCCAAAAAGAGCCCAAAGAAAGTCACATGGTGGTTGTTAAGAGGACTTTCTAGTATCTTAAAGGAACATTAGACTATGGATTATGGTATCCTTGCAAAGGAGATTTCACTTTAGATGTTTTTATTGATGTAGATTGGGCAGGCAATGTGGATGATAGGAAAAGCACAACTGGTGGAGATTTTATACTTGGAGGAAAACTTGTAGCATAGACAAGCAAGAAACAATCTTGTGTTTCTCAATCTACAATAAAAGTTGAGTATGTTGCTGCATCCATGAATTGCACGCGGATCATATGGATGAGACATGTGCTAGAAGGATTCAAGAGAGATATGTCTGAACCATTGACTATCTATTGTGACAATACAAGTGCACTAAATATTTCCAAGAATCTTGTACTTCATGCAAGAACCAAGCATATAGAGTTGAAGTATCATTTCTTAAGAGAAAGAGTTCAGGAGAAGTAGGTAAAGATGGAATATGTGAAGAGTAAAGATCCGTTATCTGATATCTTTACTAAACCATTGCCAAAGACTACTTTTGAGTTTCTCAGAAGTAAATTAGGGGTTAGACCCCTACACCGAAAGAACTAAGATGCTGGAGTTGCATCAATCCTATGGATTTCATGTCTATTTTTCATTAAGGATTGATGAAGATGTGAGCTACTCTATAGGGGGAGTGGATATGATGCAATATGATATGATTTACAACTCTAATCAAATTGAAGACAAGTGATGCATTTTTACCTTTGGCATTGCTGTCAAAGGGGGACACAAAATGAAAAGAGAAATCAGACAATGAAAAGAGAGAAGACTAAAGGAGGAGTACTGGTAGATAATGTGGTAACAAAGTTGCAAATGTTTGGTCTATATATGATCTCTTTGATTGTATATCTGATTGGTGTTTCCATCAATGCCAAAGGGGGAGATTGTTGGCATAATTGGCATAACTGATGTAGATGAGCTGATGACTATACCGGTAGAGGAAAGAAGACATGATCAATTAGTTGTGTTGTCATTGATGGCAACCAGTGTCAATTAATGTTTGATGATGCTTATAGATGGATTTTGATGACTGACTTGATAGATAATTGATTTGGTCTACCGGAGTTAGAGTTTGTAAGTATGACGGGTGGTACAGGAGCACCCAAGGGTGAGTAAATACCCTTTTCAATTTTGGCAATTTTGGCATAAGGACTAGTTTTGGTCCATTAGGTTGTCTGTTTGGAGCTTGGAGTGCATTTTGCCTTGTTTTTGAAAATTCATGTTTCGGCAAGACTTACCCCGATGACACCACCAGCATGTGGAGCGCAACCATCGGGTATCAGAACAACCGGTTTTACCTTACCCCGATGCCCGATGAGTATGCATAAGACTGAAGTGGAACCATCAGATATCAACAAGAGTGTTTTTTACCCCTACCTTGATACCCGATGACGTCTCCAGCGGATTGGAGTGAGTGGAGTGAGTTTAGAGTGGAGCCATTGGGTATCGACAAGACTAGTTTTTGTGTCGCCCAATGATGCGATAAGAAAGCATACTGTCTGGAATGCGTTCAGCTATCGACATAACATGTTTTGATTAAGTAAAAGCAGGTATTTGAAAGGTACCCAAACCTTTTACAAGCCAGGAAAACAAAACTGCTAAAAAAAGTGCCTGATCACTTCAAAAAGACAAAATGAACCCACCAAAAGGGAACAACTTAACACGTCATTACATTAAAAACTCGGAACAAACAACAAAAGGAAAGCACAAAGACAATAAAGAGATAGAACCAAAGACAACTACTGAAACTAAATACTATTCAGAATTTCCTTAGCGTGAACAACCATTTGTTTCATGTTGTTCGCCAAGGTCTTCATATCCTCCAGCTCACGACCTTCGATGTTGTCCTTATTCTTTGTGTTAGCTCTGGTCCTCCTTTCATGACCTTTCTTGTTCACTTTCTCTTTATCACCATCTTCCTTATTTGGTTATCGACATAACATGTTAGGAGCTACACTGATAACCAAATAAGGAAGCATTCTGTTGGGAGTGCACCATCAGCCATCGACAAGAGATGTTTTATGCTATGCCAATAACCCGATGAGGGAGTGCAAAATTTGTAAATTGTCATCGAACATTGGATTGAGTGTTTTGATGCTACTTTGATGACCTGATGGAAAAGCAAGTGATTTGTAAACTGCCATCGGACATCGAAGTGAGTGTTTTGATGCTAACCCGATGACGAGACGAAAGACAGTTACAGTCAGAAAATGAATTGTGTCGAGTTGAATCTCGTCTGTTAGGGATAATTCAAGATATGTATAGGAGGCTATAAAAGACCAAATGGGCATTCTATAACGAGGTTTGATTAGGATTGTCGAATGTGTTGATTCCACAAGAAAAAACTTCTTTTGAATAACAATTGGAAGATCATTTTTCGATTTCTTTTCTCAGAGTTAGTTTCTGTTGTAAACATGGATTAAATCCTTAAGTGATAATGCAGATAGAGTAGATGTTACTTTTCAGTGTTTTGTGAGTTCCAATTTTGAAGTCGTGCCAAACTTGGCTCTGTAGATAAAGCTGTCTTTTTGTTTCTTGTTTTCTATTGGTGACAAGCAATTATAAACATGGCTCTGTCTTGATTCTCCACCGTGGAATCCACACGACCATTGGAGGTTGTCAAGAAGAGCTAGCCATATACAGTAGAGTTCTATATGTAGCAGAACAGGGAATGGCATCAACCATTTCAACAGACTAGCCCTAGGTGAGCTTGATGATAGCCCGACTAGGTATCAGTGACCAAGAGGAATCACCTGCAGGGTAGACTAGAGTCTAGGCTATTAGCCTCAGACCAAGGGAAGATGGGATCAATAGGAAAGATCCAAGCTTGAGAGGAAAATGACTTAGGAGAAGTTGAAGGTATAGTTAATGGTAGAGCAAATGTTGCAAGGTGTCTGGTTAGATTCCATGGATTAGTGAGTTGGTGGATTTACGAAAGTGAATTCACAAAGAGCAGAGTAACAACCCTCGGTAGTGAGAACCTAGAGTGGAATAGGGGAATAGAGAGGAGTATTCCCAGGTTAGGCTAGGAAAAAGGCCTTAGAGTGAGTCAAGATGACTCAAGCAATCTAGGTTCCTCCCTATCAACAGGGTTTACCAGGTGGACTGAGAATTAGGACTTCAACCGGTAAAGCAAAGATTTTGATGGAATCGGGAAATCAGTGATGGCTGGAGACTTGTGGTTTGAAACATAAGCTTTTATGATGGATTTGTTAATGTGATCAGAACCTCATCCTGTGTTGATTACCAGAATGCATGTTTTTAATTTTTGATGAAGATGTGCTAGGGTTTAAGTATTTTTTTAGGACCGGTGATGAATTCACTCAACCGATAAAGAATTTTGTTATGACGGTGATCAATGGAAAATCTTCATGAAGGTGGTAACACGACACAACTCACGTGAATGATTTGAATTATGCTTTGGCACGATTGATGGTAATTTCTTGGGAATGTGAAAATTTCTTAGTGAAATTTTCTAAGAGTTTGACTTCTATACAGATCGGTTTTTTGTGACGAGTTATGATCAATCAACGGTTGATATTGCATTGTAAATTGTTTTAATGATCTGATATGATCTGTATTGTAAATTCAAGATGTAATTAGGTTTTGTGGCCGACTTAGTTGTGATGGCTATTTAGGACGACACAACTGATATTTTATGTGTCAGTGGTATTAGGAAAATGAGTTAATCTATCCTAGAGAAGATAGATATCTTCTTGAGTGTTGCAGATTGTGAAGCATAACTAGATCTGATTTAGCAAGCTAAAAGTGCAAAGTAACATATCACTTTTCACTATTGTTCCCTAACAGTTACAACAACATAAATTCCTTAATCTGGTAGGTCCTAACAAGCCTTTGTCACTTAAGTCCCCTAATAGGGCAACTCTCAGCAAGGGTGTTAAAATCCTCTCACAAGATTGATCCCATTAGATCACTAAGCTCCTAACAGGAGTCACAGGCAAATCCCTTAACCGAGTGACTCCTAACAGGGTCTACTCTTAACCGAGTGTATTGTAAGCTCCTAATAGGGCATACTTAAAAAGAGTACAAATTATTGTGGGTACCAATTCCCACCATGGTTTTTCCCATTTTTGTTTCCACGTCAAAAATCTTAGTATTTATGTGTGGAATGTCTTTTCATATTATGGGTATGTGCACCAAGTTGTGGTACCAAAAAGGTGCCACTTTTTATCTTTTCATAAAAATGTGTCATTGACATGAAAAGGTTGTCCAAACCTTTGGGTTGGATGCCCAAGGAAAATCCAACCCAAAGGGTTGGTATTCTCCAATGCAAACTATTTGGAGAGCGCTGAATATGGCGCTCACCCTATTTGGTGCTCACCAAATTCAAAATTGTGAATTTACACGTTTTTGGCGCTCACCAAATGTGAAAAGTGAATTTTTTGCATTTGGTGAGCGCCAAATTTGGCACACACCAAATGCTCTGCATTATCCAATTTTTCATTTTGGGAACATTTTTATCTTGGGCACAAGTTATACCCACCTGAAAGGATAGTATATACATGAAATATAACATTTAAGTATATATTGGTAGGATGTTTGAGAGTGGTTTCAGCTCTATAGGAGTTATAATGTAGATTCTAGTTTTTAGAGGATCATATCAAATTTTAGACAGTCAAATTTTAGTAATCAGCATGCTCCTATTAGCATTTTTATCTCTATATCTCTCTCCCACTCTTATCTCTCTCACTTCTCTCTGCTCTCTAGGTATATACTACCCTCTATGCCTTTCATTCCTTAATCACATTTCTATCCTTGACTCCTTCCCTTTCTCTTCTTCTTTGTCATTCTCATAATATTATTTTCCCCTCCCTCTCTATTCTCTTGGTTAATGCCTATCCCTTTTATCCTCTCTCTCCCCATATCTAGGTCTCACCCTCCCTCCCTCCTTATATTATTAACCACATCTCTATCCTCCTTTAGGTTTCTCACCTATCTAATTGTCCACCCTGTAGTTCTCTCCTTCTATCTCCACCTTTCTCTCCCTTCCCCCTTACCCCTATCCATTTATGAACTCTCTCTCTCTCTCTCTCTCTCTCTCTCTCTCTCTCTCTCTCTCTCTCTCTCTCTCTCTCTCTCTCTCTCTCTCTCTCTCTCTCTCTCTCTCTCTCTCTCTCCTCATCCCCTATGTCTTTCTCCCTCTCTCTCACCTTCCCTCCTTCCATCTCTCTTCTCCTCCTATTGTTTCTCTCCACTCTCTTTATTCTCTTCATCACTACCTACCCCTCCCAACCTCTCTCTCCATACATATTTTTCTCCTTCCCTCCATCTTTATCTCTATACCACTCCTTCTTTGTATCATTACCCACCTCTCTCTCCCCCTCCATCTCCCTCACCTCTATCTTTCCACCCTTGGTCTCTCACCTCTCTCTTCCTAGCCTCTAGATCGCTCATGTCTATATCTCTTGTCTCTAATTATTTCCTCTCCACCTGCTTACCCCTCTTTCTCTCTTTGTGAACTTGTATATCTTATTTCTTCTCTCTGTCCCTTACCTATCTACCTCTTCCCTCTCTCTTTCTCAATCACTCCTTTCCCATCTCTCCCTCTCTTCTTAGCTCTCTCTTTCTCTTTATTCTTCCCTCTCTCCTCTTCTCTCTCCCTCCCCTCTCTAGGTCATCACATCTCACTCCCCTTAGGATCCCATATGACCCCTAATGACACCATATGACCCCTTAAGACACCATATAACTCCTTAAGACACCATACGACCCCTTAAGACACCATATGACCCATTTTAACCTCCTAGTACATGACATGATCACTTAAGACACCATATGACCCCTTAGGACAATATGATGTCTTAAGGAGTCATATGGTGTCCTGAGGGGTCATATGGTGTTCTCACACATGTATGGTCCCTTAGGACCCCACATGACTCCTCAGGACACCATATGACCATTTTTAATATCTTGGTATGTATGACATGACCCCTTAGCACACCATATGACCTCTTAGGACAATATGATGTCCTAAGGGGTCATATGGTGTCCTAAGGGGTCATATGGTGTCTTAACACATGTATGGCCCTTTAGGACCCCATATGACCCCTAATGACACCATATGACCCCTTAGGACCCCATATGTCCCCTAACAACACCATATGGCCCTTCAAGATGCCATATGATGACTTTTAACATCCTAGTACATGATATGAGCCCTTAGGACACCATATGACCTCTTATGGCCAAATGATGTCCTAATGGGTCATATGGTTGTTGGTATTTTGATGATGTTTAAGTTGTGATTGTCATTGATGGACACACACTTATTTTATGTATGAGTTATAACGAGAAACATAAGGATGGAGAGAGAAGTTGGTAGGGAGAGGTAGTGATAAAGAGAACAAATAGAAACATTAGGATGGAGAGAGAAGTTGGGAGGGAAGGAGAAACATATGGTGTTATAAAATATTTCTGGTCCCTTAGGACCACATATGACCCCTAGTGACACCATATGACCCCTTAGGACCATATGATGTCCTAATGGGTCAAATGGTGTCCTAAGGAGTCATATGGTGTTCTAACACATGTGTGGCCCCTTAAGATCCCGTATGACCCCTAACAACACCATATGACCCCTCAAGACCATATTTTTTCCTAATGGGTCATATGGTGTCCTAAGGGGTCATATGGTGCTCTAACACGTGTGGCCCCTTAGGACCCCAAATAACCCCTAGCGACAACATACGACCCCTTAGGACACCATATGACCCCATAGGACCCCTTATGACACCATATGTCTCCTTAAGATTCCATATGACCCCTTAGGACACCATATGATCCATTTTAATATCCTAGTACATGACATGACCCCTTAGGACACCATATGAGCCATTAGGACCACATAATGTCCTAAAGGGTCGTATGGTGTTCTAACACATGCGTGGCCCCTTAGGACCTCATATGACCCCTTAGGACACCATATGACCCCTTAGGACACCATATGACCCCTTCGAACATCCTAGTACATGACATGACCCCTTAGGACACCATATGACCCCTTTAAACATCCCAGTACATGACACGATCCTTGAGGATATCATATGACCCCTTAGGAAACTATATGACCCTTAGGGAACCATATGACCTCTTAGGACCTCATATGATCCCTTAGGACACCATGTGACCCCTTAGGATACCATATGACCATATTTAGATAGAGAGAGAAGAGGTAGATAGGTGAGGGGGAGAGAGAAGAAAATAAGAGCGATAAGCTCACAAAGAGAGAAAGATGGGTAAGGAGGTGGAGAGGAAAGAATTAGAGAGGAGAGAGATATAGAGGTGAGAGATCTAAAGCCTAGGAAGAGAGAGGTGAGAGACTAAGGGTGGAAAGATAGAGGTGAGGGAGATAGAGGGGGAGAGAGAGGTGGGTAATGATACAAAGAGGGAGTGGTAGAGAGGTAGAGATGGAGGGAAGGAGAAACATAAGGATGGAGAGAGAAGTTGGGAGGGAGAGGTAGTGATAAAGAGAACAAATAGAGATGGAGAGAGGTAATTATAGATATGGTGATAAGGAGGGAAGGTGAGAGAGAGAAAGAGAGATTACATAGGAGAGACCTGGAGAGGGGAGAGAGAGGAGAAAGAGAGAGAAGAGAGGGATTCATATGGGGCCCTAAGGGGTCATATGGTGTTCTAACACATGTGTGGCCCTTTAGGACCCCAAATGACCCCTAACGACACCATATGACCCCTTAGGACACCATATGACCTCTAACGACACCATATGACCCCCTAGGACACTATATGACCCTCATGACACCATATCACCCCTTAGGACCCCACATGACCCCTCAGAACACCATATGACCCCTTAGGACACCATATGACCCCCTAAGATACCATATGACCAATTTTAATATCGTAGTACACGACATGACCCCCTAGGACAAAATGATATCCTAAGAGGTCATATAGTGTCCTAAGGGGTCATATGGTGTTCTAACACATGTGCGGCCCCTTAGGACCCCATATGACCCCTAACAACACCATATGACCCCTTAGGACACGATATGACCCCTTAGGACCATATGATATCCTAATGGGTCTTATGGTGTCCTAAGGGATCTTATGGTGTTTTAACACATGTGTGGCCCCTTAGAACCCCATATGACCCCTAAAAGCACCTTACGACCCCTTAGGACACCATATGACCCCTTAGGACCATACGATATCCTAATGGGTCATATGGTGTTCTAAAGGGTCATATGGTGTTCTAACACATGTGTGGCCCCTTAGGACCCCAAATGATCCCTAACGACGCCATATGGCCCCATAGGACACCATATGACCTCTATTGACACCATATGACCCTTTGAGACACTATATGACCCTCAGGACACCATATGACCCCTCATGACCCCATATGACCCCTCAAGACACTATATGACCCCTTAAGACACCATATGACCATATGACCCCTTAAGACACCATATGACCTATTTTAACATCTCTCTTCTCCTCCTATTATTTCTCTCCACTCTCTCTTTGTTCTCCTGGTCACTACCTCTTCTTCCCAACCTTTGTCTCCATACCTATGTTTCTCCTTCCCTTTTTCTTTACCTCTCTACCTCTCCATCTTTGTCTCATTACCCACATCTCTCTCCCCCTCTGTCTCCCTCACCTCTATCTTTCCACCCTAAGTCTCTCACCTCTTTCTTCTTAGGCTCTAGATCTCCCACCTCTACATCTATTTTCTCACCTCTCTATATCCCCCTCTATCTATGTCACTGCTCTCTCTCCCTATCTAGGTCTATAATTATTTCCTCTCTACCTCCTTACCCCTCTTTCTCTCTTATTTTATTCTCTCCCTCCCTTATCTATCTACCTCTTCCCTCTCTTGGTCTCTCAGTCTCTCCCTTAAATAAGGTTAGGGGTATTGGTTGTATTGATACTTCTCTCTCTCTCCCTATCTCTCTCTCTCTCTCTCTCTCTCTCTCACACACACACACACACACACACACACACACACACACACTCTCTCTCTCTCTCTCTCTCTCTCTCTCTCACACACACACACACACACACACACACACACACACACACACACAAACACACACACCTGTCTCTCCCCTCTCTAGGTTTCTCTCTCTTTCTTCCTCTCTCTATCTCGATCACCCATCCCTCCTTACCCTCATCTCTCTCTCTCTCTCTCTCTCTCTCTCTCTCTCTCTCTCTCTCTATATATATATATATATATATATATATATATATATATATTATTTAGTTTTCTCCCTTCCTCCCTCTCTAACCCTCCAATTATCCATCCTTGTATATCCACCTCTCTATATCCCCCTCTATCTATGTCACTGCTCTCTCTCCCTATCTAGGTCTATCTATGGACACCATATGGCCCCTCAGGACCATATGATGTCCTAATGGGAGAGAACTAGAGAGAGGATAAATAGATAGGTGAGAGAACTATATGGGGAAGGAGAGATGAGAGATCTCTAGATGACAAGAGAGGATTGAGATAGATAGAGGGGGAGAGAGAGGTGAGTAATGAGACATGATGCAGAGGTAGAGAGGTGGAGAAGAAGGAAGTGAGAAACCTAGAGAGGGGAGAAAGAGTTGATGACCTAGAATGTAGAGAGAGAATAACAAAGTGGGGGAGCGAGATATATATGGGGGTATGTATGGATGATGAGATAGAGAGGGAAAGGAGAAGGGAGGGATATACCAAAAGAGGGGGGAGATAAAAGAGGAGAGACAAAAGAAAAAAGAGAGGAGTAAGAGGGGATGAATGGAGAGTTAGACATGGAGAGAGTGAGAGACCTATGGAAGAAGGAGATAAAGAGGTAAGGGGAGGAAGAGGAGGAGGGAGTTCATAAAGGGATAGAGTTAAGGAGGAGGGAGAGAGATAGAGGTAGAGAGGGAGGGAGAGAACTATAGAGGGGACATATAGATAGGTGAGAGACCTAGATGGCAAGAAAGGAGTGAGATAGATAGAGGGGGATAAAGAAAGGTGGGCAACAAGACCTATATGCAGAGGTAGATAGGTGGAGAGGAAGGGGGGGAGAAACCTAGAGAGGGTGGGATGGAGAGGTAATGACCTAGACAATGAAGATAGAGAATAAGAGAGGAAGAGAGAAGAGAGAGTGGGGGAGGGAGATCGAGAGGGAGAGGGGAAGAAAGGAAGGGAGAGAACTAGAGAGGGGAAGGATGGAGAAGAGAAGAGATATAAGAACAAAGAGATGGGTAAGAGGGGATGGATGGAGAGGTAGACATAGAGGGAGTGAGAGACCTAACAAACGAGGAGATAGATAGGTTTGGAGAGAGAGATAAGAGAGGGAGAGAGTTCATAAATAGATAGGGGTAAGGGGAAGGGAGAGAAAGGTGGCAAGGGAGGGAGAGAAAGTTGGTGAGGGAGGGAGACAACTAGAGGGTGGAAAATTAGATAAGTGAGAAACCTAGATGGGGAGAGATAGGTGGGTAATAATATAGGGAGGGAGAGGTAGTGAGGTTCATAGGGAGGGAGGGAGGGAGAGCCCTAGATATGGGGAGAGAGAGGATTGAAGGGATAGGTAGGGACCAAGAGAAAGGAGTGGGAGGGGAGAGAAACAATAAGAGAGTGAGAGAGAAGAAGAGAGAGGGAGGGAGTCAAGGATAGAAATGGGGGTATAGGGAAGGAATGAAAGGTAGAGAGGATTGGATATACCTAGGGAAGGGAGAGAGAAGTGAGAGAGACAAGAGAGGGAGAGAGATAGGTCTAGAGTTTGGGGAAGATAAAGAGAGTGAGATATAGAGATAAAAAATGCTCTCCATCAGGTTTGCACGTGTTTCAATGAAACTAAAAAAAACCACCATAGCAACTTCAAGCTCTCTCTTAGCTATACAAGCATGTAATTTTTTTCTCTTTTTGATTTCGTTAAGGCTTTCATCTATAATTTCTTTTGTAAGTGTGTCTGTTTTTTGTCAAAAACCAACATGCACTATTTTGGCTATATTTTTTTACATGTTCATCGGATTTTGAAGAAACTTACATTTTTAGAAATTAGACTCCATTGTACACAATTTTTTAAAAAAGTTTTGATTTTCAATTAGTTTTCAATGATTTTAGGGGGGGGAACACACAAATATTTCCATTTTTCAAGATGTGTCCACTTTGAAAATTAGTAAAAAATCATGTACTCATTAAAAAATTAGCCGAAAAATCTAGCATAAACTACAAGGTGTTAGCTAATTTCTCACCGTAGCGATTTTAAAAATTCAAAAAAAAAGTTAACATTTTAGGGGGGCCACAATAGATGCTATGTTATATTTTTTGCATAAAAATAGGATCACTTTTTGTGGCCTCCCTTTTTGAAGCCCTTAATCTCCATCATTTTCAAAACAATTTAGTATTTTAGAAAGTAGACTCAAAGCACTCTAACTCTTGTTCTTGTTACATCTTCTAATTTGGAATGTAACTATGTTCAATTTGTCATTGAAGTTGAGACTTTGCTAATTTCAGGAAAAAAAAGTGGCATCTTAAGACCCCCTTTTGGTACCACAACTTGGTGCACATACCCTTGTCTATGTTTTCATGCATTATTTCTAAGACACCGGTTATGTTATTTTATTTAAAGTTTATAAGAGATTATCGGTACTGATAGGAAATGGTTAGAGAAAGCATTTGATAAGATTGATAAGATTGATTAGTTGGTATACGATCAAATTGGTATGACTACTTAAGAGGAAAAAGTATTGATGGTTGTGATAAATGTTTTAAGAAAATATGATTAAGAGACTGTTAGATTTTATTATAGAAGTTGATATATCAGTTAATAGGTTTTAGATCTGATTTAAGTTTGATTTGAGTTCAAAGTTTTAGTTGGTGTTAATACTGATTCACCCCCCCTCTCAGTATTAACCAGATCTTCATAGGATTAACAATACATTGGTAAAAAAGAGTTGGAAACCATCAGGCCCTGGTGCATTATCTGTGTTGGATATGGTTGTTCATTGTTACTGCTAGGATATTTTGTTTTCATTGATGTCAACATATTCCTGTGATTTATTCTGGTGAGAATGGAAGATTTTATGATCCAGTTTTGTAGTTTGGTTTTTCTTATCACTATTTTGCAGACTCCGATATTTCCTTTGGTATATTCCAATGTGATTAGATTGTGTTCTGAGACTTTGGGATATTGTTTGGGATGATCTTGTGTATCTTCCTTTCAGATGGTTCATGATTTGGTGCCTTGAAAGTTATCTTTCTTCGTGGTAGTTGTTGATTGGTTGTGTTCTTGATCTTTCAGATGTTGATCGATGAAGATTTGATAAGTGATGTTGGTGTAGCTGTTGGTGATGATTATAATGTGCTTGCTAGTGTTTTCTATTCATGTCCTATTTGTTTTGTCAATCCGCATTGATTGTTGTGCTAGTTTTTGGTGATTTCTATGAACCGGTGATAATTTTTATGTCATGTGGTATTTTTGGTGGTGTAGCATGTTGCGATTGATCTTGGTGTGATTTCCGGTGGATGTGATTGTTTGGGAATTTGAATTAGGTCCATGCTATGTAATTTAAATAATTATATTGGTCCTGTGATTGATATTTGTATCGTGTGATGTAATTTTGTAATTATGAGTTGAGGGTTAGGGTCTAGCTAACCTTGTTATCAAGGTTGATGATTTGTATATATAGGTGATATATTCATG
Source organism: Cryptomeria japonica (assembly GCF_030272615.1). NCBI lineage: Eukaryota > Viridiplantae > Streptophyta > Pinopsida > Cupressales > Cupressaceae > Cryptomeria > Cryptomeria japonica. The sequence goes on from NC_081408.1 coordinate 40,396,118, forward strand.
TAATTTGGGTATTGGTATTGTGTCTGCATTATCAAAGAGTGGTGTATGTGTGAACAAGGATTTATCCCTCAGTGAAGTGTTGTGGAGATATTGATATTGTAGAGAAGACAATTGTGCTTAACTAGAGCTGTCATCATACATTTGTAGATGCTATCATTGCAGCTCATTTCTTCTAGATTTTAGTCTGAATCTTGTTGTAAGTCAGTGAGACTTCCTTAAGGATTGTAGCCTTCTGGGAAAATATCTTTTGAGTAGTGATCTCTAGTTTGTGTGCCTGAATGCATGTGCATTCCCCATTGTAATAATTTTACATACTACTGTAGAGTATCATCTTACTATGGGTAGGTTCCCACCGTGGTTTTTCCCTTAACCAGGTTTCCCACGTCAAAAATATTGGTGTTGTGTGTTGTGTTGTTAATTTTCTTATCTGTTTATTGTTGTAGTTTATTAGTTTTATTTTGGAGTTTAATTTGTTAGATCTGGTGAAGACTAATTCTCCCCCCTCTCAGTCTTCCTTCTTGATTGCTGCTAAAAATTGTTATCAGAGCTAGATCCTTCAGTAGAAGCCTGATCGCTTGAGGAGATCCGAGATAGCAGCTCAAGGTATTATTTTTAAGAAGGGCATTCCGAGGTTTGATGGAAGTAACTATGCTATATGGAAGAGCCAGATGAAAGTGCACATAAAATATCTTGGAGAGGATTACTAGAAGATTACTAAGAATGCATATGTTGTTCCTCAGAATGGACCATCTATTCCTGATGAGATTAAGGAAGCATAATATAACATCAAAGCAAAGGAAGCATTACTTAGTAACCTGACTGATTCTGAGATGACAAATGTAATGGGACTTTAGACTACACATGAGATCTAGGAGAAGCTTGAGATCTTGTATGAAGGTGATAATAAAGTGAAAGTTGCTAAGTTGTAGAGTTTAAAAGGAAAGTATGAGACATTGAAGATGGGAAATGATGAGAACATACATTCATACATGGCTAAGGTGAATGAAATTGTCCTTGGTATCAGATGTGCTGGTGGAAAGATTAAGAAATATGAGATTGTTGCTAAGGTGTTGAGATCTTTTCCTCCTTATAAACACAAGGTTGCCTCTATTGATGAGATCCAGAGTGTGACTACAATGACAAGAGATGTGTTGGTTGGAAAGATTTCTACATTTGAGCTGAGCGAATTTAGAGAATCACATGGAAAGTTTGAGATATAATTTAGAGAATCAACATCTATATGTGGTAAGCAGAAATATGACACTGATTAGTGCAGGATATCGAGATATGAAAGAGAAAGAAGAGAGATAGCAAAGCATGAATGAGAGCTTGATTAGTTTGAAGCATTGATTGCCCAAAGATTTACTAAAGGTGCTGGTAAGTATGATGTGAATTTTCCTTTGAAATGTTTTTCTTGTAATAAGATAGGACATTTTGATTCTAAATGCCCGAAGAGAAGGGCTAAGTATGACATACATGATAAGTTTGATAAGCATGATAGGAATGACAGATATGAGAAGCATGAAAAGTATGATAAGCCTTACAAGTTTAACCAAAAGTTTAGGAACCAGAAGAACTATTATTATGCTACAAATGAAGGTGTTACAGATGATAAATCAGAAGGAGATGAAGTTGTGTTTATTTCTATTAAAGAAGATAAATTTATACCTAGTGATTCCACTAGTTGTTCTATTGAGGAGAAAGCTTTGGCTACTAAGGTAGAAGACAACAATGAATGGATGATTGATAGCAATTATTTACATCATATGACCGGTGATAAAAGAAAATTTGTGAGCATGGAAAGGTATGATGTTGGAATAGTTAGACTTGGAGATGACAAAGCATGCATAATCTGTGGGAGAGGTTCTATTTCTTTTGATGGTAAACATAACACTGATGATGTTTTGTATGTTGAAGATTTGAAGCATAATGGTTTGAGTGTTGGACAAATGGTTGATAAGGGTTATGATCTACAATTCAAGGATGGTAAATGCAAGATCTTAAATGCCTCCGGTATAGAGATTACATCTGGGACTAAGACTGAAGGTAACATTTTTCATTTGAATGTTGGTGAGAAAAGTTGTTTGATTGCTAAGATAGATGAGAGTTGGTTGTGGCATAGGCGAATGTGTCATGTAAACTTTCATTTATTGATCAAGATCATTTCTACACAAGCTATTAGAGATCCACCTAAGATTGTTAAACCTATTAATCCGATATGTAAGAAATTACAGTTGGATAAACAAACAAGGATTTCTTTCAAGAGTAAACAATATACATCGATGGACTGCTAGATCTTGTGCATACTGACCTGTGTAGACCTACAAATGTTAGAAGTGTGCAGGGTGATAGATACTTTATGTTGTTAATTGATTATTATTCCAGGATGATGTGGGTTGTCTTTTTAAGGGATAAATCAAAAGCATTTGACAAATTCAAAATATTCAAAGCTAAGGTGGATACTGAGTCCGGATTGAAGCTGAAGTGTCTGAGATCTGATAGAGGTGGACAATTTTGTTCTGGTGAGTTCAATTCATTCTATGAGATGCATTGAATTACAAGACAACTATCTACTCCACAACATAATGGAGTTGTTGAGAGGAAGAACTGTGCTCTTTTGGATGTTGCAAGAACTATGTTGATTGAAGGAAATGTTTCAAAGATCTACTGGAGAGAAGCTATTAGCACTGTTATCTACACATTCAACAGAGTTCATATCAAAGGTGATATCGGTAAGACCCCTTGTGACCTTTGGTTTGGTCATGCTCATACTGTGAAATATTTCAATGTTTTTGGTAGCAAATGTTATATCAAAAGAGATGAGGAAATTGGGAAGTCTGATGCTAGAAGTGATGAAGGTATCTTTTTGGGATATTCTACAAAGAGAAAATCCTACCGGTGCTATAATAAGAGACTGAAAAAGATAGTTGAGAGTGCAAATGTGAAGGTGGATGAGAACCTTGGGAAGGAGATTAAAGCTTATGATGATGGTCAAGATGTTGTTTTAGCTCCTAATTAACCTAAAGAGCCTAAGAAAAGTGATCTGATACAAACTGTTAATCAGGATGTTGCTGATGATGTGCAAGAACCTAAGAATATGAACAAACAGAATACTCTGCGATATGTAAGATTGAATCATTCCAAGAATCAGATTATTGGAAATGAGAATAAATGTGTGATGACTAGAAGAAGGTTACCTACTAAACAAGTATGTTTAATTTTTAAAGTTGAACCCAAAGATGTTGCTAGAGCCTATAAAGATGAAAAATAGATAAGAGCCATGGAAGAAGAGTTAGATTAGATTTAAAATAATAACACTTGGGAACTTGTGCCTAGACCTAAGGATAAAAATGTTATTGGTACTAAATGGGTGTTCATAAACAAATTGAATGAGGTCCATGAAGATGTCAAAAATATAGCTAGACTGGTCTACAAAGGATATTCACAATAAGAAGGAATTTATTATGAATAAAAATTTTCTCTCATTGCCAGAATTGAAGCTTTTAGACTGTTTCTTGCTTATGCTTCTTATAAAGATTTCAAGGTATATCAAATGGATGTCAAATCTACATTTTTGAATGATGATCTAGAGGAAGAAGTTTACATTGAGCAACATGATGTATTTTCACTGTGGATGATGGAGACATGGTATGCAAGCTGAAGAAAGCACTTTATGGATTGAAATAAGCTCCTAGAGCCTAAAATGCTAGATTAGATAAATATTTGTTGAAATTGGGATTTTCTAAAGGTGTTGCTAACAATAATCTGTACTTTAAGATTGAAAATGATAACATTCTGATTTTTGAAGTCTTTGTTGATGACATTATTTTTGGTGGTGGTGATGATATGAGTATGAAGTTTATCGATGATATGCAGAAATAATTTGAGATGTCTATGATTGGTGAGATGAAATTTATCTTAGGTTTGTAGATTGCACAGATAAGAAAAGACATCTTTATATCTCAAACTAAGTATGTGAAGTAATTATTGAAGAAGTTTGGATAAGATGATTCCAAACTGGTTGGAACTTCTATGTTGACTAGTTATAAATTATTTAAAAATGATGATATTTGGTCTGGTAGCAGTCGGATATAACACTCCTCCAATCATTGATCTGCATTTTCTTGAATTGGGCTTAGGAGATTTACCATCATTAGTCAACTTGCATGTTGTTGTTGCAGGGTTACAAATCAGTATAGAGTTCTCCAACCCAAATGTTTTTAGCAACTCTCTAACATACTTTGACTGATAAAACAAAATAGCTTTATTGTTCTGATTTACTTGCAATCCAAGAAATAAATTCAACTCACCAATTATCATAGGCATTTCAAATTCCTTTTGCATTTCACCAACAAACTTCTTGCCCATGCCATCATTTCCCCGAAATAATATGTCATCCACATATACAACAACAATTAAGATCTTTTATTAATTTAATTTTAAAATAAAGATTGTTGTTAGTAGACCCCTTTTCAAATCCTTGATTCAACAAATAGCTAGTTATCCTTCCATACCAAGCTCTAGGTACTTGCTTCAACCCATACATCTCCTTCTTGAGTCTGCAAACAATATCTGGATAATTTGACAACTTAAATCCTTTTGGTTGGTAAATGTAGACTTCTTCTTTTAATTCCTCATTCAAAAATGTTGAATTCACATCTATCTAATAAACTTTAAAATATTTGCATGCTACAAAAGCCAAAATCATCCTAATAGCTTCAATTCGGGCAAGAGGAGCATAATTCTCTTCAAAATCAATGCCTTCAACCTAAGTGTAACCTTTGCATGCTAATCTAGCCTTGTTTCTTACAACATGAACATCTTTATCCAACTTATTCTGGAACACCCACTTTGCTCCAATAATTATCTTATCAACCGGTCTAGGGACTAATTCCCAAGTCTGGTTCTTCTCAATCTGATCTAATTCTTCCTTCATAGCCTTCATCCAATTCTAATCACTACATGCTTCCTCAATTGTCTTAGGTTTAACGTCAGAAAGTAAGCATAGTAGAACTTGTTCTTCAACAAATTTACTTATTGTAATAACACCTCTATTCATATCTCCTATAATTTGATTTTCAGAGTGATTCTTCTAAACATACCTTGGGGTTTTAAATATAATTGCCAAAGCAACCTGAGTTTCTTTAGGCTTATCTTGCTCTCTTCTCTTCTTCTAGTTTTTGCCTACTGAGTTGAATCAAATTCATATCCTACTTGTATGTACTTGAGTCTTTAGAAATATTTTCCTCAACCTTCACATTTGCACTTTCAAATATTTTATTCAGTCTCTTGTTGTAACATTGGCAAGCTTTTCTCTTTGTAGAATATCCTAGGAATATACCTTCATCTTCTCTACTATTAAACTTTCTAAGATTTCCTTCATCTCTTTGGATATAGCATCTACTTTCAAAAACTTTGAAATACCTTACTGAGGGAATCCTTCCATGCCATAACTCATATGATGTCTCCCATACTTTTTTCTAAATAGAACTATGTTAAAGGTATGTACAACAATATGTATTGCTTATCTCCAGTACACTTCCGGTCCGTTTGCTTCTTTGATCATAGTTCTTGTTGCTTCTTGTATAGTCTTGTTCATTCTTTCTACCACACCATTCTATCGAGGTATCCTAAGGGCAGACAGATGTCTCCTAATCTCATATTTCTCATAGAAAGTATCAAATTCATTAGAAATAAACTCACCTTTTATGTCAAATGTCAAACATTTAATCCTTATATCAACTTCATTTTTAAATCTAGTTTTGAGTATCTTACACTTTTCTAATACATTTGACTTTTCTCTTAGAAATGTAACCCAAGTCATTCTAGAATGATCATCAATTAAGAGCATGAAATACCTCTCACCTTGTAAACTCCTTATTCTGATCGGACCACATAAGTCCATGTGTACCAAATCTAATAGTGTGGTAGATTGTTACTTTCCTTTGAATGTTCCCTTTGTTTGTTTTCCTGCTTGACATTCTTTGCAAACATTGTTATCTGGTTTATTCAATCTTGGTAAATCTCTCACAACTCTTGTCAAACTAATCTTAACCAAATTGTTAAAATTAATTGACACATCCTTTGGTGCCATAGCTAACCTTCATAAATCTGAGATAATAAGAAATGTCCTGTAAAAGCTTCTAATTGATACATGTTTCCATTTGTTCTCTTTCATGCAACAATAACAATTTTGGATCTCTTCAGAATTTCAAAACTGCCATCCTCAAAAAAACAACATTATAACCATTTTCACACATGTCCAACACTTAAGAGATTATGATGTAATCCTTTCGCATAGTATACATTATCAATTTTATGCTTTCCACCAAAATTAAGAGAACCTATTCTAACAATTGAGTAGTCTGATCATCTCCAAATCTAACAAAACACCATCATACTTTTAAAATTTTACAAGCTTACTTTTGTCACTAGTAATATGATTTGAACATCCACTATCAATCAAACTTTCATTTCTGTCTCTTCTAATATGAAATTTTGATGCAATAGTTTCAACTACTTCAGACATCTCCTCATTATTTCTAGGTTTAGTTTCATCTTTTTCAATGAAGAACAAACAATCACCATCTTCATAATTTGACTCATCATCTGAAATACCAGCATCATCTTAAACACAGTAGGCTTTCTTATTTAACTTTCCTTTGTTTTCCTCAAACTTTTATTTTGTTCCTCTCTCTAGACATCTAGATGCATAATGACCAATCTTTTCACACTTAAAACATTTAAGAGGTAATATACCTTTATACTTTCCAATTCCTCTCTTCATATTTCTCACAAAATTTGCTTCCATCTCATTCAGGCTTTCATCATATAAATCTTCATTTGAAGCTTTTGATGCTTTAAATATTGTCTTAGTTCTTACTTTGTCTTTACCAAACTTCCTCATCTCTAATGCAGTCAAGGTGCCATACAATTGTTCTTTGGTGAATTTTGACAGATCATAAATTTCTTAAATGGCTGAAATCTTGTCACTGTAACATTCTGGTAAATTCCTCATGGTCTTCTCTATCACATCCTTATCATCCAAGGTACCGCCAAGATCTCTGATTGCAGTCACTGCATTGTCAACCTTCTCAAAATAACTTGTTATGTCTTCACCTTATTCCATCTTCAAGTTCTCATATCTACTTTTAGCAGTCTGCATCTTAGCTAGCTTAACTCTGTCATTCTCTTTATAGATGTTTCTTAATCTTTCCCAAACTTCATGCAAGTATTATCCAATGCAACAACCTTCTCCAATTAAGTTTTACATAGGTCACTAAAGATAACATACCTTGCTCGTTCATTCTCTTCAAAGGATTCAATCTCATCCGGGGTAGTAGAACCATTTGTTGGCATCACATACTTCGTTTCCACAACTTTCCAAGTCTTGTAACTCAGAGAAATAAGGTATCTTCTCATATTCACTCTCCCAAAACTATAGTCAAATCCTTGAAAGGTAGGAATAATAGATTTATGTTCCATAAGATCTTTCTCGAGTGGTTAGTCTGACTTTCTAGGAACCAAAGCTCTGATACCAATTGTTGAGTATCCTAGACAACTAAGAGGTGGGGTGAATCAGTTGTACCAATTAAAATCTTTTACTTAATCAACAAAAATAGATTTGGTAAACAAACTTTTGATATCTTAACCATAAACAAGTATAAGCATGAAAGAACACATACATAAAACATACACAAGAACACCAGATATACGTGGAAAATCCAAGGAGAGAAAAATCATAGAGAATGCTAATTCCCAATTATGAAACACCTAATAGGATGAAACCAGTTAAGGTGATTTTTACAAAGGGTGGCTCACTACAAGAATTCTCATTGTAGGTGGGCTTACTGCCTAGCTACAACCACTAGAAAAAGAAGGGCTCACTGCCCAGAAGAACAAGAAAGAAAATGAAAGAATCCACCACTGAAGTATAATTGCCACAAGTTGTAAAGAGTTATTATTTAAAATGTCATAACTTATGAACAAGAGTTTATAATCAAATTTTGAATGTTGAGTGGAATGAGTATGTTGATGAAATATTGAAGAGAATATGATTGAGTGCAAGATGTTGAAAGTATGCAAACTATGAAGGAAGATTGAGGTATATGATACTTATACAATTTATTTATTATAAGTACAATTATTGTTGCACCAAAAGATCGACTTGCTAATGCCCGATACAACCACTAGACTTATAGAATCCATAGGAGGCAGTGAAGCCATGTCACAAACCCAAGCATTATGTTGTATAGCATAAGGAGACCAAGGGCGCACACCTTGCAATAATCACTCCTAGCACAAGCAAGGGGCTTGAACATGTGACCAAGCTCTAATACCACTTGTTACAACTGCGGTTGTCGTTGCACCAAAAGATTGAATTGTTAATGCATGTTACAACCACTAGACTTATAGAATCCATAGGAGGTGGTTAAGCCATGTCACAAACCCATGTACTACATTGTATAGCACAAGGAGACCAAGGACACACACCTTACAACATTGTTTATTTTGACAAATCAAAATAGTGATACATTTATATGTTGATTAATTGATTCAGACTATTAAAAAGATCAACCGTGATGTATATCATGTATTTTATTTGATGAAGTTGTGTTAAGTTGGTGTGAATAGGGCTTCTCTAAAGATTGCAAACATGATACAAAAGTTTATTTGCAGATTGATAACCTTATGGAATATAAAACTGATTGATATATCTGAAGATTTATAGTGTTCATTTTGTAGCAATTTGAATGCATGCCTCCACTAATGTAATATTTTATATTTGAAGTCAATGATTCATTTATTTCTAACATCCTTATGGTTGGTGCCTCGAGGATGTTGAGTTGCTGCTCAGATTACTAGTTTGTGATTGTAAGAGTTGGTGCTCTCAAGCAAGGGATTTGGTGATTCCTTAGGGTCGGTACTGTAGTCACATAAATCTGTCCACTTAATTAAATGAATACTTAGTATTTATTTGATTATTTAACCATCAATTAATAATTAATTAAATTAATATTTAATTAATTCATCTTAACCCTCTTCTCGTATTAATTAAATAAATTATTCAATTTATTTGATTTAATTCACTTAACCAAATTTAGACCATTAATTAAATAAATAAATCATATTTATTTAATTAAATATTCTCTCACATTTAAATAAATTAATATTTATTTAAATCCCCCAAAATCCCACCTCTCACATTTAAATAAATTAACATTTATTTAAATCACCTTTATCCTCCACCCACTTGTATTTTCCTACAAAAGCAAGTTGCACAACTATTTTAAATAAATTATCTATTTAAAATCCTATTTATCCTCACCCACTTGAAACCTTTAATGGTTTCCCTTAAAGTATTCAAACTTGATGGCTTTAAAGTCTTCAAACTTGATGGCTTCCTTCTATAGTCTTCTTAAGACTTTAATGGTTTTCCTTAAAGTCTTCAAGCCTTTAATGGTTTCCCTCAAAGTCTTCAAGCATTTTAATGCTTTATCTTCATTTTTCTCATTTAAATAAATTAATATTTATTTGAATATTTATCCAAATGCAAATTACACCATTTAATTGAAATAAATGATTTTATTTTAATTGAAAATACCAAAATTTCTCCCACTTGCATTTTCCTACAAAATCCACTTACATGCCTAAACCCCTTCTAGAATTTTCTAATCACTTCTAAATTACCTAACCCCTTCTCTAAACTTTGTCACATTCCTAAGCAAAAGGGAAGTCACTTCTCAAACCCTCAAAGTCTTTGATAACCATTAAAGGCTTTCAACCTTCAACCACTAAATGGCTCAAAGTCTTTGATAACCATTGAAGGCTTTCAACCTTCAACCACTTAATCCCCAAAGTCTCCAATAACCATTAATGGTTACCTCAAACCCTCCCACATGGTTAAAACATTTGTTTTGACTCAACCTCTTCTCTCAACCCAATCCTATGTTGACACTTGTCACCATTTTATTGGTGCCAATTGTGCACATGGATCCCCAACTTTCAAACTTGGCCCTTGATTAAACCATTCAATCTTAACCCTTCATTTCCCCATTTCTTCTATAAATAGAACCCTTCTCCTCAAGCAAAAAAAAAAGCATTAGAGTATTGTTGTTATACTGGCATTAGCATAGAGCTTTTTCATAGCATCACTATCTACTCTTGCATAGTATTTGCTTATCATATTCAGCCATCTTGAATCTCCATATGGCATCCATGGCTAGTGCTAAAAGCTGAGAGCTACACTCATTTGGGACTTGGAGAGGAGAGGAACAAGGGAGGAGCAACTATGAGCATCTTGATTAGCTATTTCATTCTATGTTTATATGCTTTCTATTTCATGCTTAATATCTCTCTTGATATGCCTGTTTAGGATAATCTTTTGTTGCTAACACTAATGTTTGTTTCTTGTGCTCTTGTGTGTGTTGCCATCAAATAGATTTTCTAATCTTTTTTGCAGAGCATCATTTGGTGAACCCGACGTGATCAGAAGGTTGCGTGTTCGATTCACGTCGGGTTCACCAAATGATGCTCTGCAAAAAGGATTAGAAAATCTGTTTGATGGCAACACACACAAGAGCACAAGAAACAAACGTTAGTGTTAGCAACAAAAGATTATCCTAAACAGACATATCAAGAGAGATATTAAGCATGAAATAGAAAGCATATAAACATAGAATAAAATAGCTAATCAAGATGCTCATAGTTGGTCCTCCCTTGTTCCTCTCCTCTCCAAGTCCCAAATGAGTGTAGCTCTCAGCTTTTAGCACTAGCCATGGATGCCATATGGAGATTCAAGATGGTTGAATATGATAAGCAAATACTATGCAAGAGTAGATAGTGATGCTATGAAAAAACTCTATGCTAATGCCAGTATAACAACAATACTCTAATGCTTCCTCTTTTGCTTGAGGAGAAGGGTTCTATTTATAGAAGAAATGGAGAAATGAAGGGTTAAGATTGAGCAATCTTAACAAGGGTTAGGATTGAAAGTTGGGGATCCATGTGCACAATTGGCACCAATAAAATGGTGACTAGTGTCAACATAGGATTGGGTTGAGAGAAGAGGTTGGAGGCATTAAAGGCCTGAGAAGACCTCATGGTTATCTAGAGGCTAAGGGTCAAGTCCAAATTAAGATTATCCACTGGATTAAGAGTTAATCCAAGGATAAACCTTTGTGCAAATGTTTAAGAGATAATCATGGTCAAAGCATTAATGGCCTGATGAGACCTTTGGGTTGGGTAGAGGTTGAGTCAAAACAAATGCTTTAACCATGTGGGAGGGTTTGAGGTAACCATTAATAGTTATTGGAGACTTTGGGGATTAAGTGGTTGAAGGTTGAAAGCCTTCAATGGTTATCAAAGACTTTGAGGGTTAATTTGTTGAACACACAAAGCATTAATTGCTTTTCAAAGACTTTGGAGTCTTTGAGAAGTGACTCCAATTTGCTTAGGAATGTGACAATATTTAGGGGATGGATTAGGCTAATTAGGAAGGGTTTAGAAGAATCTAGAAGGGGTTTAGGTATACAAGTGGATTTTGTAGGAAAATGCAAGTGGGAGAAATTTTGGTATTTTCAATTAAAATAAAATCATTTATTTCAATTAAATGGTGTAAGTTGCATTTGGATAAATATTTAAATAAATATCAATTTATTTAAATGAGAAAAAGAAGATAAAGCATTAAAATGCTTGAAGACTTTGAGGGAAACCATTAAAGGCTTGAAGACTTTAAGGAAAACCATTAAAGTTTTAAGAAGACTTTAAGGGAAGCCATTAAGTTTGAAGACTTTAAAGCCATCAAGTTTGAAGACTTTAAGGGAAACCATTAAAGGCTTAAGAAGACTATAGAAGGAAGCCATCAAGTTTGAAGACTTTAAAGCCATCAAGTTTGAAGACTTTAAGGGAAACCATTAAAGGCTTGAAGACTTTAAGGAAAACCATTAAAGTCTTAAGAAGACTATAGAAGGAAGCCATCAAGTTTGAAGACTTTAAAGCCATCAAGTTTGAAGATTTTAAGGGAAACCATTAAAGGTTTCAAGTGGGTGAGGATAAATAGGATTTTAAATAAATAATTTATTTAAAATAGTTGTGCAACTTGCATTTGTAGGAAAATGCAAGTGGGTGGAGGATAAAGGTGATTTAAATAAATGATTTATTTATTTAAATGTGAGAGGTGGGATTTTGGGGGATTTAAATAAATATGAATTTATTTAAATGTGAGAGGTGGGATTTTGGGGGATTTAAATAAATATTAATTTATTTAAATGTGAGAGAAGATTTAATTAAACAAATATGATTTATTTATTTAATTAATGGTATGAATTTGGTTAAGTGAATTAAAGCAAATAAATTGAATAATTTATTTAATTAATAGGAGAAGAGGGTTAAGATGAATTAATTAAATATTAATTTAATTAATTATTAATTGATGGTTAAATAATCAAATAAATACTAAGTATTCATTTAATTAAGTGGACAGATTTATGTGACTACAGGTACCCTTAAATATTTGTACACATTTATTTTTGATGTTGGATTAGGACTCTAGATCCTAACAACATTCCTCACCTTGGTTTTTCATCCACCTTGGGTTTTGCATGTACATCAGGTGTTGAAGTTTTTATGTGTGATTGATCTCTCTTATCATTTTTGTTTTCCTACTTATTACTTTATCTAAGTTATTTTAATTGATTAAGGATAATTTTTTTAGATCTTCTACTTATTCACCCCCCTCTCAATAGAAGAATTGTGTTATAGAGAGAGAGAGAGAGAGAGAGAGAGAGAGAGAGAGAGAGAGAGAGAGAGAGAGAGAGAGAGAGAGGAGTAAGGAGATCGAGAAGAAGATAGGGATAGAGATGGAAGAAAAAAAATAGACAGACAAAGATAGAAATTTAAAGAGATATAAACATAGAATTATAGAAAGAGGGAGAGGGAGAGAAATATGGAGAGATCAAAAGAAAAAAATAGGGGAAAAGATATAGAAGAACAGGGGGAGGAGAGATGGAGAGATGTGTAGAGGGATAGACAAACATAAGGAAGTAGATATAGACAAATAAAATAGAGAGAGGGAGAGAGAACAATTTTGATAGAGGGAGAGACGATAAATAAAAAGAGAAAGAGATGGAGATAGAGATATATGGAAGAGAAATGGAGAGAGGTAGAGATAGAGAGGTAGATAGGAGGATAGGAAGGAAGTGAGATAGTGACAAATGGGGAGATATATAGATTGGAGGAGATATGAGTGAGCACAAGAGAGAGAAGAGATAGAGAGAGGGACATAGATAAGTAGATAGGGAGAGAGAAGAAGAGGCAGTGAAAGGGAAAGAGAGAAGAAGGGGGTGGAGAGAGGGTGATATAAAGAGATAGAAAGGTATAGTGACGAGACAAATATGTATATAGAGATATATGCGGATAGAGGTAGAGAAAGATATGGATATAAAGAGATAAAGAGAAGAGGGAGAGTGAGTTCTAGAGAAATAGAGATGGAGGTATGATGTAGGATGGATAGAGGGAGAGATGGATACATTAAGAGAGGTAGAGATAATGAGATATAGATATAAAGGCCGACGAAAAGATAGAGGGGTGAGAGTGAGAGAGAAAGAAGATGATTGAGTAATGCAGAGAGGGATAGAGGGGGGAAAAGATAAAGAGATAGAGATAGGGAAGGAGAAATGAGGAGTGTGTGTTTGTGAGAGATAGAGAGAAGTGGAGAGTGAGACGAGAGAGAAGTGGAGAGTGAAATGAGAGAGAAGCAGAAGGTATAGAAAGAGGAGGTGATAAAGAGAGATATAGGGATGGAAGAAGAGAGGAAGAGGGATAGGTGGATATGGATAGATAGAAATATAAACATGTGTGTGTGTGTGTGTGTGTGTGTGTGTGTGTGTGTGTGTGTGTGTGTGTGTGTGTGAGAGAGAGAGAGAGAGAGAGAGAGAGATAAATAAAGAGGGGATATAAGCAAACTGAAGAGATAAATAAAAATAAAATTTAAAAATATTATTATTCTATAATTAAATTTTTTTAATAAGACAAATAATTATAAACTAAATTATCCTAATACCTTTTCATTATTATTGGTAATTTTTTTGATGAATATGTGCATCAGTATCTATTAATATAAAAATATAATACAAATATCCACAAAAGAAAGGGTAGAGGGACACAAAGTCACTTCATAAGAAGACATACAAATAAATTTCAAACATAAATCTGAATTAAAAATTAATATAAGCTAAACCAAATGCAAATATAAATATCAATAAAATAATAATTTAAAAAATCAATAATAAAAAACAAAACTATTGCTTTTAATTTATTAAAATTAAAATATTAATAAAACATGTATCTGAAAAATATAATTTAAATAATATTAACATAATTGAAAGATAAACTCAATATTAACAAATACAAATATATTATAAAATTGAGTGTACATATAGTTAAAATATTAAATCAATTAAATTTTAAAAATCATAATTATAATTCAAATAAGATATTAAAAATAAAATAAAATAGATGAATATTTCTAGTGTATTTTTTTCTGGATTCGATTGTGTGTATATTTTTCCATCAACGTTTCGAATCACACTCCATGATTCATCATCAGGATGAAAAGAATTCCCAAGACATGAAAGATGATGATGAATCACGGAGTGTGATTCGAAACGTTGATGGAAAAATATACACACAATCGAATCCAGAAAAAAATACACTAGAAATGCAAAATGGATTGTGGAAATCTCATAGCTTTAATAGATGAATATTGTTAAAACTAAAATTTTTACTTTTATATTAAAAATTTACCAAATAACATTAAACCTAAAAAGTTAAAAGTAAAATCAAAAGTCTAGGGGGTTGAGCTTAGTTGGTTAAAGCATTGAGTTCTCAATGTGGAGACCCAAGTTCAACTCCCAAGAGGGACATCTTTGTAGAATTCTAAGTTGTGACTCTTGGTCTTCTATTGGTTGTATTTGTCACATTGTTTAAAGTGGATTTCTAAGTTGTGACCCTTGATCTTCCAATTGTTGTTTCTAGTTTGGTGCTCGAAATGAGCTTGTGTTTGTGCTCGAAAGGAGCTTGTATATGTAAAAAGATTACTCGAAAGGAGCTGGTATTTGTAATAAGTTTGTAATTGCTCTATGATACTTAATACAAAAAAAAAAAGTAAAATCAAATCTATTAAAATAGATATCAATTCATATTTCATTTATTTATTTAATTTAATTTATATATATAAATAATAATAATTAATATTATTATTTAAAAAGCTAATTATATTTACTAAATACTTACTATTAATTATTTATTTATATATTTAAAAAAAATATTAAATTTTTTAAATAATATATCTTAAAATGAATTGTTTATATATTATAATATAATAATTATTAAAATATTATAATTTAAATTTAAAAAATCTAAACATATAATTTTTAATTATAAAGTTATAAATATATAATTAATTATTAATATATTATATTTATTATTCTAATAATGTAAATCTTAAAAAATAGTAAAAATTAATATGTAGAAAATCCAAAAGAAAGAAATTAAAATAAATCATTTTAAAATTAAATAATTAAATCTTTTACAAAATAATGTTTGGAATTTCACACTTTTTAAATTCAAACCAAAATAAATGTACATTAAATGAATAATAAACTATTCACAATATCAAGAAAAAGAAAAGGTTAAGTAAAACATATTTCACCTAGATGAAATAAGTTCTAAGCAACCAAAATAAATGTACATTAGATGAAATAAGTTCTAAGCAACCATTCATTATGGAGAGCACAATTTATAATGCTACAATATTTTTGGCATAGGCTTTGTGTCCACTATACCATTATTGACAAATTTTTTTTTTTTTTTCCAAAGACAAGATTTATAACTAGATGTAGATGGATATCTTTGTTATCTTTAAAAATCTTCACAAGACCCTTAGAAATGTGATATTTTCTCATGTTTATTCTCTTTTTAATGATTTTATCAGATGTGCTAGCACAATATTGAAATTGTTAGTAAAATGCCATTTCTTTATTTAAGTTTTGAACAAACATGCCAACAAGAGATGGGTTCGTATGGATTACTACTCATGAAAAATGGGTCAATAAGTTTGACTCAAATGCAACATAGTTGAATCTCAATAGCAATATTCTAATTTGATTTGTTGTGGAAAATATGTTCTTCTACTTATTAAAAAAAATTTCCAACTTCACATTCTATTATGTGAAAAGAAGACAATAGAAAATAAAAAAATAACATTTCTTGGAGAACCAACTTCAAATTGTGCAAAAGAAAATTAAATAAATTTAATACAACAAACACCTCCATTTCCCCTATTTTCTCTTTTTCTTTATCAACTCAAAAATCTATGTAAGTAATGCCCATGTATGATAAACTAACAATTGCACCTTGGTGTGCAATGGGTACGCCGAATAGGTGTGGAAGGTCAATTACAAAAGAAAATCGTCTATTTTTGCATACATTTGTGAAGTACATGAGGTAAATTAATAAAGGCCATTTAGAAAATCATGTTGCTTATGTAATAATAGTCCCAACAAAGAAGTGATAGATTTAAGTGAGTTGTGCACTCATTATAGGAAACCAAACATAAGTGAAATAAAACCTTTGAATCAAGAAGATGATTGGAATCCATACCAAAAGTCTCATGTTATGTTTGCAATAGTGAGAGGGAGAGAGATGGATAGATAAATAAAGTGAGACATGTCTAGAGATAAGGGAAGAGAGGAAGAGCGATGGATATGAAAATGGAGAGAGAGAGAGAGAGAGAGAGAGAGAGAGAGAGAGAGAGAGAGAGAGAGAGAGAGAGAGAGAGAGAGAGAGAGAGAGAGAGGGAGACAAATATATATGGATAGATTTAAAAGAGTAAGACATGTCTAGAGATAGGGGAAGAGAGGAAGGCAGAGAGAGATATAAATAAATATGGAGAGAGAGAGAGGGGGAGAGAGACATAAATATTGAAGAGATAAACATATAGAGAGGGAGATAGAGAGGCAAAGACATATAGAAGTAGAGGTCTAGGAAGAAGGATGAGAGGTAGAAATGGAGATATATGAATAGGTAAAGAGAGAGAGACATATCTAGATATAGGGGGGAGGAAAAGATAGAGGTAGAGATGAAGATAGAGTGAGATAGGAATAGGGTGACAAATAGAGAGAGATATAGAGGTGGAGAGAGAGAGAGAGAGAGAGAGAGAGAGAGAGAGAGAGAGGAGAGAGAGAGAGAGAGAGAGAGAGAGAGAGAGAGAGAGAGAGAGAGAGAGAGAGAGAGAGAGAGAGAGAGAGAGAGAGAGAGAGAGAGAGAGAGAGA